>NC_133324.1:160407028-160716403 GCF_042186555.1 Aquarana catesbeiana | reverse complement strand
TTTTTTTTCTTTATTATTATTATTTTTTTATCTTATTTTTAAACTGTTCCTTTCATTTTTTTTTTTTTAATCATTTTTATTGTTATCTCAGGGAATGTAAATATCCCCTATCATAGCAATAGGTAGTGACAGGTACTCTTTTTTGCAAAAATTGGGGTCTATTAGACCCTAGATTTCTCCTCTGCCCTCAAAGCATCTGACCACACCAAGATCGGTGTGATAAAATGCTTTCCCAATTTCCCAATGGCGCTGTTTACATCCGGCGAAATCTAAGTCATAAAATGCTCGTAGCTTCCGGTTTCTTAGGCCATAGAGATGTTTGGAGCCACTCTGGTCTCTGATCAGCTCTATGGTCAGCTGGCTGAATCACCGGCTGCATTTTCAGGTTCCCTGTTGAGACAGGAGAGCCAGAGAAAAACACGGAAGACGTTGGGGGGGAGGGGCATTCCCTCCCACTGCTTGTAAAAGCAGTCTAGAGGCTAATTAGCCGCTAGGATTGCTTTTACATGAAAGCCGACCGCTGGCTGAAAAGAATGATACCAAGATGATACCTAAACCTGCAGGCATCATTCTGGTATAACCACTCAAAGTCGTGAATGGCGTACCTGAAGACAAAAAAATGGTTAACAATAAAGCACAGTAAACGGTAAGGTATAAAAAATTGCATACCTGAAAAGCAAACATGATAAAACATAATAACAATAAAACATTGCAGAATAGAATACAGTAAAAAAGAGCAGAACAATAGAGAGAGAATAGAGAGAGAGAGAACAATAAAACGACAACTATTTTTTTTTATTTTATATTTTTGTATGTGTTTTTTTTTTTTTTTTTTACACTTTTTTTTGTAACTAACTTTTATAACTGTAACCGGTTCCAGGTTCGGGTCTCTCAAAATGCGATGGCATCTTGGGAGACCCTGTGAAAGTGTGCCTAGTCTGTGCAATGCTGTACCCTACGCTAATACTCAACTAGTGAATGGTAGCGTTCAAAACATTCACCAATGCAAAGACCAGGATTGTCAGGACAGGAGGGACAATAATAGCGGGTGTCACGCCTATATTCGCGCTTGCTGCAGACACGACATCTTTTTTGGGGGTTCGTTGGGTAGGGGTACTCGGGAGGACATAAAGAAAATGCCTCTCATGCAGCCGACTGCATTTGGTTGGGGATGTGAATGGGGGAAGTACGGGCGCTGCAGAAGCGGTGGGTTCCCAATTAGGATTGGCGAATGCAGCAGGAAGGGCACTATGGGCACGACGGGCCTGTGTTTGTCTTCTTGGTGGCAGCGGGACACTACTTGTGCTTGCCACCTCACCAGCTTGAACTGCACTTATGGGACTCGCCACGTCACCAAGTGTTACTGCAGTGCTGGTTTGACTACGACCGGGGTGTACTAGGCCGCTGTTGCTTGCCAGTTCACCAAAACGCTACCAAAAAAACTGTTAGCGATCGCAAGGATCAGGCCTGACTCTGCGAACGCTGCAGTTATGCGTTTAGTGTTTTGTAAGTGTCAGTGATCGATCGATACTGCACTTGGGTGGGCTGGGCTGGGCCGGGCGGAGGGGCAAAACGCAGGTGCTAGCAGGTATCTGGGCTGATCCCGCTAACACTGCGTTTGTGGGAACCCTAAACTGCTGGGGACGCTAGTATAGATCTGATCGGATCAGATATTGATCCGATCAGATACTATACCACTAAGGGAGGCGTATGCTGCGTGCGTGGGTGTTAGCGGTACTGGCGCTAACCTGACACTGCTTGGGGCTGGTGCTTGCCAGTTCACCAAAACGCTACCAAAAAAACTGTTAGCGATCGCAGGGATCAGGCCTGACTCTGCGAACGCTGCAGTTATGCGTTTAGTGTTTTGTAAGTGACAGTGATCGATCGATACTGCACTTGGGTGGGCCGGGCAGAGGGGCAAAACGCAGGTGCTAGCGGGTATCTGGGCTGATCCCGCTAACACTGCGTTTTTGGGAACCCTAAACTGCTGGGGACGCTAGTATAGATCTGATCGGATCAGATATTGATCCGTACAGATACTATACCACTAAGGGAGGCGTATGCTGCGTGCGTGGGTGTTAACGGTACTGGCGCTAATCTGACGCTGCCTGGGGCGACGCATATCACCGCCGGGCGATCAGGGGGCTAAACTTTTATTCGGTAATAAACGGCGGGTGCCCTGACACTATAAAAAATAAACGAACTAACCAGCGTCACCCGTAACAGTTATACGGTGATCAGTGGTGAAAGGGTTAACTAGGGGGCAATCAAGGGGTTAAAACATTTATTAGGTAGTATATGGGGGTCCCTGTCGCTATAAAACGCTGACGGCAAACCTAAATATTTACCTCACTAACTAGCGTCACTAGCGACACTAATACAGCGATCAGAAAAATGATCGCTTAGTGACACTGGTGACAGAGGGTGATCAAGGGGTTAAAACTTTATTAGGGGGGGTTAGGGGGGTATCCTAGACCTAAAGGGGGCCTAACACTCACTGCCCTGACACTGTAACTGTCACAAACTGACACTATGCAGTAATCAGGAAAAAAAAAAAAAAATACTGCTAATGTCAGTTTGTGACAGGGGGGGGGTGATTGGGGGGGGATCGGGGGTGTAAGGTATGCCTGGCATGTTCTACTGTGTGTGTTTGTGTTGTGTGCACTTACATGTCTTCTCTCCTCGGCGCTGGACGGAAACTGCCAGACCGAGGAGAGATGACATCACATCCTCTGCCTGTGTGAAACTACACACAGGCAGAGGAGGATTCCCATTGGCTGGGAGCGATCGCGAGGGGGGGGCCACGATCGGATGGTCTCCCCCTCGCCTCCCAACGCTCCCAGTCAGATGCCGACCGCCGCTGGCACCGGGGGGGGGTCCGATCGGACCCCCCGCCCGCGGGAGGCAGATCACGTATATATACGTGATTCTGCCTGCCCGTGCCACTCTGCCGACGTATATCTACGTTAGGCGGTCGGCAAGTGGTTAAATTATTGCTGCCCAGAGTAGTATACATCCCATTTGGAATAACCAATACTAACAAGGCTAGGGGCACATAAAAATCAGGACTTTAAGGGTACAAAGGATAACATCTTCGATTTAAAAGCATATAATAAAAACAGTAGGGATACATACCCTATCTAAAGGTTACATCTTCATTACTCATAGAGTATCAGTCTTGTGTTATTTTCAATATAGCTGTATATGCTGTTTTATCCAAGATGTAACCTTGGTACCAGTAAAGTCCTGATTTTTCACGTGCCCCTATTCTTGTTAATATTCTACTGAATACGTTCAGCCCAGTCAGGAGAGTTTTTATGACGGGGGTCTGTGGCTCCCAGTTGGCTATGTAGTTAAGACCTACAGCAGGGGTAGGCAACCTCGGCCCTCCAGTTTTTTTGAAACTACAAGTCCCACGAGAGACATTGCAAGACCCTGACAATCACAGCCATGACTCCTAGAGACAGAGGCATGATGGGATTTGTAGTTTCACCACAGTTGGAGTGCCGAGGTTGCCTACCCCTGATCTACAGGAAGAGAAGAAAGGTAAGTTTAGGATTTGGGCGGGATGCAGGGGGGCATGGGTTATTTAAAGGATAACAGTGATAAAAGTACCATTATTCTTTAGACCCTCCTCGCACCTTTACCTGCATTGAGTGGAGGTGTGTTGGAATAGGGTTCCAACACACCACATGAAAATCCAAACATGCACTATTTTGTTCAAAACCTGCAAATAGCATAGCAATGAACTGCTGATCTTGAGTTAGGGTCACATGCAGTGAAACATACCCTTTGTTACTAGGGATGAGCCGAATACCCCCCGGTTCAGAAGTTTATGTGACACGAACATGAAAAATCAAAAGTGCTCATTTTAAAGGCTTATATGCAAGTTATTGTCATAAAAAGTGTTTGGGGACCTGGGTCCTGACCCAGGGTATATGTATCAATGCAATAATTTTTTTAATGGATGTTTTTTTGGGTGCAGTGATTTTTCTAATGCTTAAAGTGAAACAATAATACATGCTCCTCCTTGTGCTTACCCTGGTATGCCCGCACCTGCATGCCAATGCATGCTTGTCAACCGGGTTTATCTTACATTGCCCCCCCCAATGGGCAAACTCCGGATGCCCATTTGTAACATTCTATCGGGGTGAGCCTGGAAGAATGCCCGTATTAATATTTTGGCATAGAGATTGGATTCTGGTTCCCAGGATTTATCTTCTGGTCTGTAGCCTTTCCATTCAATTAAGTACTGGATGGTGTCCCTTCTTTTCCTACAATCACAAATATCTTGACCTCATATTCCTCATTACCGTCGATTATTGTAGGTGCTGGTGGACCTGACTCATGAACAGGGAATGGGTCTAGCCTTGCGGTCTTTAGTAAGGACACGTGGAAGACAGGATGGATTTTGTAAGTCTCTGGGAGTACAAGTTCGTAGGCTGCTGGATTCATTTGTCTAACTGGGAATGGACCAATATATCTAGGTCTGAGCTTTTTAGATTACATAGTTACATAGTAGGTGAGGTTGAAAAAAGACACAAGTCCATCAAGTCCAACCTATGTGTGTGATTATGTGTCAGTATTACATTACATATCCCTGTATATTGCGGTCATTCAGGTGATTATCTAATAGTTTCTTGAAGCTATCAATGCTCCCCGCCGAGACCACCGCCTGTGGAAGGGAATTCCACATCCTTGCCGCTCTTACAGTAAAGAACCCTCTACATAGTTTAAGGTTAAACCTCTTTTCTTCTAATTGTAATGAGTGGCCACGAGTCTTATTAAACTCTCTTCTGCGAAAAAGTTTTATCCCTATTGTGGGGTCACCAGTACAGTATTTGTAAATTGAAATCATATCCCCTCTCAAGCGTCTCTTCTCCAGAGAGAATA
This sequence comes from Aquarana catesbeiana, assembly GCF_042186555.1. Classification (NCBI taxonomy): domain Eukaryota; kingdom Metazoa; phylum Chordata; class Amphibia; order Anura; family Ranidae; genus Aquarana; species Aquarana catesbeiana. Next base: position 160,711,510 of record NC_133324.1, on the reverse strand, counting down.
AGTTCAGTGCTCGCAACCTTTCCTCATAACTAAGATCCTCCAGACCCTTTATTAGCTTTGTTGCCCTTCTTTGTACTCGCTCCATTTCCAGTACGTCCCTCCTGAGGACTGGTGCCCAGAACTGGACAGCATACTCCAGGTGCGGGCGGACCAGAGTCTTGTAGAGCGGGAGAATTATCGTTTTATCTCTGCAGTTGATCCCCCTTTTAATGCATGCCAATATTCTGTTTGCTTTATTAGCAGCAGCTTGGCATTGCATGCCATTGCTGAGCCTATCATCCCCAGGTCCTTTTCCATCCTAGATTCCCCCAGAGGTTCTCCCCCCAGTGTATAGATTGCATTCATATTTTTGCCACCCAAATGCATTATTTTACATTTTTCTACATTGAACCTCATTTGCCATGTAGTCGCCCACCCCATTAATTTGTTCAGGTCTTTTTGCAAGATTTCCACATCCTGCGGAGAAGTTATTGCCCTGCTTAGCTTAGTATCGTCTGCAAATACAGAGATTGAACTGTTTATCCCATCCTCCAGATCGTTTATGAACAAATTAAATAGGATTGGTCCCAGCACAGAACCCTGGGGAACCCCACTACCCACCCCTGACCATTCTCAGTACTCCCCATTTATCACCACCCTCTGAACACGCCCTTGTAGCCAGTTTTCAATCCATGTACTCACCCTATGGTCCATGCCAACGCACCTTATTTTGTACAGTAAACGTTTATGGGGAACTGTGTCAAATGCTTTTGCAAAATCCAGATACACCACGTCTACGGGCCTTCCTTTATCTAGATGGCAACTCACCTCCTCATAGAAGGTTAATAGATTGGTTTGGCAAGAACGATTCTTCATGAATCCATGCTGATTACTGCTAATGATATCATTCTTATTACTAAAATCTTGTATATAGTCCCTTATCATCCCCTCCAAGAGTTTACATACTATTGATGTTAGGCTAACTGGTCTGTAATTCCCAGGGATGTTTTTTGGGCCCTTTTTAAATATTGGTGCTACATTGGCTTTTCTCCAATCAGCTGGTACCATTCCAGTCAATAGACTGTCTGTAAAAATTAGGAACAACGGTCTGGGAATCACCTGACTGAGTTCCCTAAGTACCCTCGGATGCAAGCCATCTGGTCCCGGTGATTTATTAATGTTAAGTTTCTCAAGTCTAATTTTGACAAGACAATTTTAAGTTGGCAGTAGATAACCAAACCCTGTCTCCTATTTGAAGCTTCAGGTCTCCTCTTCTTTTTCTGTCAAATAATTTTTATTGTCCCATTGAGCCTTGGAAATGGCATTTTGTAATACTTTGTAATTTGACTGAAGAGCACCTATTCTTTCTTGGACTGTGGGGACCGAGGAATCAGGCAAGATGTCTGGTTAGAAGACTGGGAAATACCCATAATTTGCAAAGAACAAGACTTGTCCTGTGGCTGAATGAACTACATCATTGTGTGCGAATTCTGGCAGGGGTAACAGTGATGCCCAGTCATCTTGGACAAAGGATGAGAAGCACCGAAGGTACTGTTCCAGAGTCTGATTTGTTCGTTCTGTTTGGCCATTCGTCTGTGGATGATAGGCAGATGAGAAACAAGTTTCGATCTTAAGTATCCTGCAAAGATCTTTCCACAATCCGGACGTGAATTGTACTCCTCGATCGGAAGTGATGCTGCTGGGTACCCCATGAAGCCTAACCACTTCCTTGATGAAGGTATGAGCGGTCTCTGTTGCTGAGGGGGTTCCTAACATAGGAATGAAATGAGCCATCTTCGTTAATCTGTCAATGATTATGAAGATGGTAGTGAACCTCTCAGATGGGGGAAGTTCAACAATAAAATCCATATTGATCATTTCCCAGGGTCTCTTGGGAATAGGCAAAGGTCTTAACAGACCCCAAGATTTGTTCTTGTCATTCTTGTTTCGGATGCAGACTCCACAGGTACCAACATAATCCTTGCAATCGGATCTTAAACCTGGCCACCAGAAGGAACGTTGCACAAGCTCTGTTGTCTTGGTTACCCCAAAATGTCCCGCCAAGGGGTGATCATGACACAAGCTGAGGATCTTGGGGTGCAGACTTGAGGTTACAAACACCTTTTGGTTGTGCAGAAATAGCCCCTCTTGTTCCTGGAGGCAAAAACCTTGTGGCAGAATGTCCCTTGTGGAAGCTTGTTTAAGCTGGGTAATTAAATCTGCCTGTAGTAGCAGAAACCTTTGGGCCAGCAGGATTGTGACTGTCTGATAATGTCCTTCTCCTTCCTCTGCGTACATGCGGGATAGCGCATCAGGCTTGACATTCTTGGAACCTGGTCTGTAGGTGATATGGAAGGAGAAGCGGGAGAAGAATAGTGCCCACCTGGCTTGGTCCTAGCCATTTGGCTGTCCAGAGGTACTCGAGGTTCTTGTGATCGGTAAATATCAAAATGGTGTGAGCTGCTCCTTCCAATAAGTAACACCATTCTTCCAGGGATGTCTTTATGACCAGTAACTCCCGATCTCCCACATCATGATTTCTTTCTGCAGGGCTGCGTTTCCTAGAAAAGAAAGCAATGGGGTGTAACAGTGACTTTGTTAGCCATAGGAGAGTGGTGCAGCATAACATCAGTATCTCAGGAGAGCAAGATAAGAATAAAAGGCAACGTCTTCTTCTCCTTATTGCTGTAGCCCAGCACCTGGCTTCAGTGGTGACGATAAAGTTGAAATTAAAGTGTATGTTCAGCCAAAGCCTTTTTTTCTAATTTGCACTTTTTTCAGGGCTAGGTCTATTGTGTACATGTCTATAAATCAGCATTATGCCATATTCACATGTACTTGTCTCAATTAAGAGCACTAAGTGTCATTTCTGTCTGCTGCTTCTTTCCTCTGCTATCAGCATAAATCACTTCTGACAAGCCTTCCTGACACCAAGAGAAAAATAGTGACGGGGAGGAGGGACCTCTAGCTGACTGACAGCCTCAGCTATGTTCCTGTGTGCTTTGTGAAGAGAGGTGTGTCTCTTCCCTCCAATCAGCTGTCAGAGCTCTCCTCACTGAGCTCTGCAGAGTGTGACTTCAGCTTTCCACCCCCTTTTTTCTAACATCTCAGACAAGCTTTACAAATTCTAGTCTTTGGACGGATGTAGAGAAAAGAACACTGCAGATAAATAGGTACAACTTATGTAGGAAGATTTGTTTCATCTCTGTGTATCACTTGAGGCCAGTCACTTCACTGAGTATATGTAAGGGTTTACAACCACTTTAAAGTAGAATTCCATGCTGTACCCTCCAAACACCTATGCTGACTAATGTGTATAGGAAAGATCTGTATACCTACTTATTTTCAGCCTGCTCTGGTCTGGTCATGTAATCTGGCTCCCCTGTGTCAGCCAGTGGCAGCTGTGGGGGAGAGGAGGGTGAGCCGACAACGGATGGGCCATAGTAAGCCTATGGGTGACATCACCGCTCCCAGGCATAACCAGCCATTGTTGAGTTCTCTATCCTTTCCCCTACAGCTAGCGCTGCCTGACACAGGGGAGATAACATCACTGGAGCAGAGTGGGCTGAAAATAGGTAAGTATACAAATCTTTCTTACACAGGTCAGAATAGGTGTTGGGGGGAGGTTAGCATTTATAAGACTAGTTAGGTAAAGCCCTGAATTCCACTTTTAAAGCACTTTTTAATCAGAACTGACTAGGTACTTGTTCTAGAAGAAATACATGCAACAATTACCAGTTTTACTTGTTTTAAATTACATCTAAAAAATGATGTCAGCAGTCATCTCATACTTCCTGGCTGCAGTAAACTGTATACTACGCTTGTGTTTTTTTTAAGTAGACGCTATAACTTTCCTACAGACTAAATAATACACACATATTGGGATTTTTTTTTTACCGAAGACATGTATCAGAATACATTTTGGTCTAAATGTATGAAGAAATTAGATTTTTTTTTTTTTAATTGGATATGTTTTATAACAGAAAATCGAAAATATATTTATTTTTTTAAATGTCTTTTTTGTTTATATAATAAAATAATAATAAAAAAAAACAGTGGTGATCAAATACCACCAAAATAAAGCTCTATTTGTGTGAAAAATTATATAAATTTTGTTTGTATTCAGTGTTGCATGACCGCGCAATTTCCAGTTAAAATACCACTGTGCCGAATAGCAAAAAATGGCCTGGTCATGAAGGGGGTAAAATCTTCTGGAGCTTAAAGCAGAGTTCCACCCCCCTCTCCAAAAATTAAAAGTTTTAATATTAGGACACTTACCTGTCCTGGAATCCATCAATTTTGCTATGTTTTTATCGGCTGTCAGGTGCTGCCACCGCCATTGCCAATATTGGAAGCTGGCAGTGAAGCCTTGCAGCTTCCCAACCGGGTCCCTACTGTGTATGCGCAAAGTGCACTGCGCTTTCTGAATGGCCCGGCAGCGGGGGGGGAGGAGGGGGGCCGAACTTCTGATGGACCTCGCCATGGCGAGGTCCGACAGAAGTGGGAAAGGGTACCTGTCAAAAACAGGTAGTTGAAGACAGGGCTGTGTGTTCCTGCCAGGAGACTGCACCCCATAACGGGGAGGTTCCTTCCACAGGACTGGGAAAGTCGGGACAGCTGCATGAGTCAGTGGAGGCTGAGAAAGCTGAGGAGGCTAGAGAGTCCAGGGGGCTAGAGAGAGTTCGTAAGTATCTGGAGGAGTGAGAGAGCCCAAGTTGAACCTTATTTATAGGCAAAGAGTGGGCCTATGCAGTGAGGGGCTGCAACTAAAGGCTGAGTGAGCCTGAAGTGCCAGCAAGTTGGGAGATAAGAGCAGTGGTGCAGCTGAAGTGTAACCAGCTGGTTTGCTGTTTTTTCGCTATTGTTGTTTTGCTGGAGAAGAATCCCTACATGGTTTATTTTTGAAAAAGTGGCCTGCCATGCCCTTAAATTGCAGTTCGGACTGACATGACTAACTAAAAAACGCATTTACCACATGAGCTTAATCACCCAATACCACACCATACATACAGATTATGAATAGACATAAAATGTGCAACCCTCTGAGTACTTGCTCAGCCCAATATAATTGCAAATAAGACATAGATTTTATTTAATTTATAGTAAAGAAAATCAAAAGGTTTCCAAAAAATACTTATTTTTTTTATTTTTTTTAAATACAAAATGTTATTAAGTTCTCTTAAAGTGGTTGTTACCCTTAAAGTGTTACTAAACCCACAACAGTAAAATCTGTCTGTATATGCAGTAAAGCATGCTTGTTATACTCACTGTGGAACCTAAGGGGTTAATCCTTTGCATTATGTAAAAAGGCTTTTTGATCTTATATGCACAGATCCTCCCCTCCCTGCACTGTCCCCCTGGACAAGTCTGGATAAAACAGAGCCTTTGGGGTCAAGCTGCACATGCTCAGTTTGGTGTGTATTGCTAGAGAAGTTTTTTTTTTCTTGGGAGAGTGATCATGTGATCAGCACAGGGCCAATCAGCACTGTCCAGACATATCGAGACAGAGGGTGAGGAGCCCTGCAGCCTCAAAGGACAGCTCAGTGCAGCATGAAAACTCCTCCTACAAGCTTCACCAGGAACTGATAGAAATCACAACACTGCTATATACTGCTGATTAGAAAAGGTATTTAGCAGTTTAAATGTACTAAAATAATTGCATTTCCATGTTCTGTGTACTGTGGGAGACCAGATATAGTGAATGTAGGATCCTGGGCTTAGTAACACTTTAACCGCTTCAGCCCCGGACCATTTGGCTAGCCAAAGACCAGAGCACTTTTTGCGATTCAGCATTGCGTCACTTTAACTGACAATTGCGTGTGACGTGGCTCCCAAACAAAATTGACGTTCTTTTTTCCCCACAAATAGAGCTTTCTTTTGGTGGTATTTGATCACCTCTGCGGTTTTTATTTTTTGCGCTATAAACAAAAGAAGAGCGACAATTTTGAAAAAACTAATTATTTTTTACTTTTTGCTGTAATAAATATCCCCCAAAAATATATAAAAAAAAACAATTTTTTTTCCTCAGTTTAGGTCGATACGTATTCTTCTACATATTTTTGGTACAAAAAATCGCAATAAGCGTATATTGATTTGTTTGCGCAAAAGTTATAGCGTCTACAAAATAGGAGATAGTTTTATGGCATTTTTATTAATATTTTTTTTTTACTAGTAATGGCAGCGATCAGTGAATTTTATAATGACTGCGACATTATGGCTGACACGTCGGACAATTTTGACACATTTTTAGGACCATTGGCATTAATACAGCGATTAAAAATGCACTGATTACTGCAAAAAATGTCACTGGCAGTGAAGGGGTTAACACTATGGGGCAGTGAAGGGGTTAATGCGTGTCCTAGGATGTGTTCTAACTGAAGGGGGATGTGGACTGTGCAGGGAAACTAACAGATCCTCTGTTCATATTCTGTATGAACAGAGGATTTGTCAGTTCTCCCCTCAGAGAACCGGAAACTGTGTGTCGCGGGAGCCAGGCTGTGATCGAGACTGCCAGGCACTCGCATCGGCTCGGGGGGCACACGCCCCCTAATGGCCTACAGGGCGAAGCGACGTTACATAACGTCGTTTCGCCCAGCCGTGCCATTCTGCCGCAGTACAACTGCGGCGGCTGGTCAGCATGTGGCTAATAAAAACACCTTTGAGTGCCCACTGATTACATGAAGGTACACTGTACCGTGAGTTTATTTTGTTAAAAAAAACACTTGCCTCTGCTGTGTCGACCAACTTGGATCTACAGGTCACGTGATCTATGTCAGCTCCACAGCGATCACGGACCTGCCAGTGGCCACAACCAGCATTGGGACATTACGTCAGAAGAAGAAGTAACGTTGCTGCCGAGCTTCTGCGTTTCCATGGCAATAGAACACAATCTGACTCTGCAAACATCACTTCCTCCCCCCTTTCCCCATGCGAGAGCAGGGATTGGTGGGGCTGTGCACTGACCATGGAAGATACAAGAATTGGTTTCAAAGAAAGAAAATAAAGCTGCTAGAATGGCCCAGCCAATCACCTGACTTGAATCCAATAGAAAATCTATGGAAAGAACTAAAGATCAGAGTTCATAGAAAAGGCCCACTGAACCTTCAAGATTTGAAGAATGGGCCAAAATCACACCTGAGCATTGCATGTGACTAGTTTCTCTATACAGGAGGCTTCTTGAAGCTGTCATTACCAACAAAGTATTTTGGATGAAGTATTAAATACATTTCAGTTAGCGTGTTCAAAACTTTTTCCCTGTGTCATTCCATTTTATTACACATAACTTCATTCCTGAGCTTATTTGTTTTGCATGGGTTGTTACCGACATGTGGTGAAAATTTTATGTCAATAGCACCTTTAGAAATATATTTACCTAGAAAAATGGTGACATTTTCAATACTTATTTTACCCGCTGTATACAGTGGAACCTTGGTTAACGAGTAACACGGTTAACGAGCGTTTTGAAAGACGAGCAACTTTTTTAAAAAATCCTGACTCAGTTTGCAAGTGTTGTCTTGCAAAACGAGCAGAATTCAAGCTAATGGGGTGTGCAGTACCGCATTTGGCCCGAGGTGCGGGGGCGCCGGTGACACTCGGAACTCTTTGGAGCCGTTCAGAAATACTCAGAATCACTTGGAAATATTCAGAAATACTCTGTTCCTGAGTGTTTTCGAGCCTTTCCGAGTTAAGCTGAGCTGTACCCGAGTATTTCCGAGGCTCTCCAGCACCCCCCCCACATCTGGCCACATGCGGTATTGCATGCAATAGAAGTGAATATGGAACGAATTATCTTCGTTTCCACTGACTTCTATGGGGAAACTCGCTTTGATATGCGAGTGCTTTGGATTACAAGCATTCTCCTGGAATGGATTATGCTTGTAATCCAAGGTGCCACTGTATATGTATAGCCTAGTATCAGCTAGCAGAGGTTTCCACTTAGAGTTTTTTCAATATAAGGTTATATAATTGTTTTTTCCCTCCAGTCCATAAGGGTCATCCAAACATGAAAAGCTTCCAGCACCAGCTAGCATTGCAATTGTAATCCTATGCAAATGAAAAATCTATTCAAAATGTCAACTGGCACATACTACAGAATTTGGATAGCCAAATGCAACAGTCTCCAAACTGCAAAGTGCCACAATGTATAGTTCAAAATGCTGCATACATAAAAGGATTAATAGTCTCACCATGACATTCACATTTGGCCCATCAGTCTGTATCAGTAGTAGTGTGGGCACTAGAGTACAATAATGATCCTCAGTTCCAAAAATATACCATCATTATGAATAGTAACAGTCTCCAAAATGCAAAATGTCTCAAAGTATAGTTCAAAATGCTGTATACATAAAATGCTTAACAATCCCACCAAGACACTCAAAGTTAGTGAGTCATCAGTCTATATTAGTAGTAGGGTAGGTTCTAGAGTACAACTCTTCAGTTCCAAAAACATAACGTTGGTATGAATAGTGTAATGTACAAGGCAATCCTACAGACTGAGTAGTAGAACAACAACATGGAGAGAGGAGGCTGTGTAACATCAAGGTCCAACTCCGAGTGTGTTCTAACGGATTCACTGTGATGGCATCTTCAGATAGGCATAAGATAGTGTGCAAGAGAACCACCTATAAACAAGTATGTGGCAAGGTTGCCAACCGTCAGTAAATTTACTGACAGTTTAAAAAAAACAGTGAATTTTACCACTGTCCATAAATATCAGGGGCTGATAATTCTTCATGCTGTGCTGACTTTTGTAAGTGTAAACCATGCAACTTACTTGTTTTGTGTATTGCCAGTGTTTCCATACCCTGTTTATACTGTTTAAATATTGGTTGTCTTCGTTTTTAATAGGAGTTCTGTCATTTTTCAGGTTGCCAGTAAAATATGTGCTCTGTTAGTTAATTTCCCATGTTTTGTCAGTACAAAATGCCGTGGGGAAGTTGGCAACCCTGGTATGTGGAGAGATATGGCACAGAAGTGTATGTGACCAACACACAGAAGGGAGATGGCTTTGAGGGTCTGGGTGAGGTGGTGGAGTGATTTCAAAGCACCTCTCAAGAGCCCTGTGAAGATTCTCTACGGTAATAGATAAGGACAACAGAGGGCACATCTAAATGTATCAGTATAAAAACAAATGTATTCACTTGACAATTGGCAACTTACAAGACAAAGTAGTGATATCAGGCATATACATGTCAGATTCTAAGGATGGACCTTTACAGAACAGGATGAGCTTCCTTGGAAGGGCTTGCAGCACCTGTGACTGTAATGCAAAGGAGACACCACTGGGGGCAGCAGACTAATGCCTCATACACACGATCAGATTATCGTACGACGTATCGTTCGCATTTTGTTGCATAAAACTAATATCGAATACAACAGTGCAAAATGTGCTCTACGAAAAGTACGATTTTTGTCGTACTATTCTGGAAAAACCTTTCCGGTGTGCGTAGCTACGTATCGGAAATGATGTCAAATACGTGTGACCCCTTTGTGCTTTGAATGATAATGGTAAACATGTCAAATAGAGAGGGTGAATCTCCTAAATTGGAGCACAGACAGCATTAATAATTGACCTCTCTTTAATTTGCTTAGTTTAGTTCTTTACAAACTAGTGAATGACAAATACTATATTGCGTGTAATAAGTTTAAATATAATGTTTATTATATAAGATATTGGGTACATGTAGAAGCCCTGAGTTTTCTTTTTTCACGTTTTTTATGAAACACTTTAATAAAACATTATCTGATTTAATAATACTCTGCTTGCTTTATTATTGTCTTTATTCTTTTTTTTTTGGTAAAAATTACATAATTGGATTTCTTGACATTCAGCAGAATTTAATAAAGTGCAATCAAAACATTATATAATTAATATAATTATATGATATTTTCATGGAACATGCTGATAAATAATTAACTACAATAATATTATCTGTTCATTGATTGCTGAGGAATATTGTGATCGGCTACAGGCGAGTTTCTGTTGTATGTTGGGGCATTTTTGCGGTACAAACATTGTTTACATTCTCCCATCTCCTTCCAGTTTATTTTTGTGTTTCCGATCATGCGTGGTGTTCGTCTATCGTTTTTTAGCGGATGCATACTGTACTGATTAAGCGATTGTTGTACGATAGGCTATCGTCTGAGCAAAGATTTCATGTTTGTCCCTTCGGATTTTGTTGGACGGACTGTCGTGATCGCTGTCGAAAGCTGTGTACTAACGATCAGATTATCGAACGATCAATCAGAAAGCGATTTTCATCATCCGTTAATCTGATCGTGTGTACGAAGCATAAGTGTAGCAAAAGGTAAATGAAAATAGCAACTCACAGAAGTAAAGAGTTAAGAGCCTTATAACATGTGGGTCTTCCGCTTCACATGGGTTTGATCGTCTATTAATTGGCCAGATGTAGGAGACAGCTATGACTAAGCACGCCTTGTAGTGCGAAACGCGTAAGCTTTGTTCCACTATGCTGTGACCTGTATTTTGGATGACACCTTATTGAATAAAGGCAAATATTTTTGGAATGCGCTGTCCAGAATTTCTTTGATGTCTAACCGAGATGTAGGAGAGCTGACACTTCTTCTGAGGTGGACTTAGATGTGGGGGGGGGAGGCATGTTTGGCTGGGACCCTGATGTAAGAGGGGACTCCTTTGGTTGACTCTGATGTAGACAATATTTGATTGTAGTCTGGGAGATATGTGTCTACACTTTAAATGTATATTCTCTTCTTAGTACACCAATGTATTGCTGGCTCAGCATGTGAAGTTTGGCTAGCTGAGTCATTTAGATAACTACTTCTGCTGAGGTGGGGATTTTGCAGTATTTGATTCATCAGAGGACTGGAGTTACTTAGTAATTATGTTATTTATAAAGATATTTATTTAACACAATTTATGGATGACTTTACCATTGCAATAATTCCATGCTTACCTCTTTTGGGTTAACTGTTTAGATGCTATGCTCCGATTGTGGGTATGCCTCTGTTTTATCCCTGGTGGATTCCTTTTTTTTTATTCAACACATGATATTGATCACAACATACAGGGATATACGATTTACTATTGACATAAACACATGCACACACACAACACACACTACAGGTTGAACTGGATAGCCTGGTGTCTTTTTTCAACCTTACGGATTAAGTAACTATGACTGACAGTAGCAATATCACCCTGTATGAAATACATATGGTTTATTATCAATTATTCAATTCTTTATTACCAAATTATGTAACTGTTCCGTATTCTTGATCACTAATATGATAATAGACTTTGAGATATATTTATTCTACAGAGAGTGACTTTCAAGTTCTAAAAGCTTCACCCTCAGTATTATTATTCAGGATTTATATAGCGCCAACAGTTTGCGCAGTGCTTTACAACATGAGGGAAGACAGTATACTTACAATACAAAACAATACAGAAGGGATCAGAGGGCCCTGCTCGTTAGATGCAGCTCATCCCACAGCTCCCCTCCCCCTCAATACTTGCCGGAACCCAATTGCAATCCAGCGACGTGCATGAGATTGGCTGCTCTCCCGGCTCTCTGCCTCCTCATTATCAATCACAGCTAGTTTGGAAGCGGGGGTGGGACTGAGACCAGTTCTGTGTATCTTATGGACATACAGAGCGGGGCTCAGGAGCAAGCACGTACGTGTGCCCCCATAACAAGCGGCTTGCTATGGAGGCATTTGGAGAAGAGGAGAAACACAGACGCCGGTAGGAGACCATAGAAGAGGAGGATCAGGGCTGCTCTGTGCAAAACCATTGGACAGAGCAGGCAAATATGATATGTTTACTTTTTTTATTTAAGGGCTTAGTCACACAAGCTTTGGTTTGTGAAGAGCGATCTGCATTCAGATCTCTCTTTAGAGAGAATTTAACAGGCATTGTGGTAAGGAGGCATGGTATCGCCACCTTACCACCTGCTTTAATCCATTGATTGCTGCACTAGTTTGCCGCAACCTTGTGCATTGAACGCAGTTGCCTCTGTAGTTAAAGGGGGTAGCAGTTGGGGCAGTAAATGCGTGACTTAACTGTGGGATTTTATCAGCCCTAAAACACTAGTTTGAACCAGCCCTAAAAGCTAGGCAGTGCTAACCCATGACTTAGCCCCCTTCCACACTTGAGTGTAAGCATTTTCAGACATTGAAACTTTTTTTGTATGTTTTTCCTGTGTTTTCAAGCTTCATTCATTTTTGTTTTGGAAAGGAGCATCATCTGTGACATTGTGGGGTTGGTTTACTAAAACTGGAAAGTGCAAAATCTGATGCAGCTGTACATGGTAGCCAATCAGCTTCTAACTTCCGGTTGTTCAGTTAAGCTTTGACAAAAAAAACAAAAACCTGAAAGCTGATTGGTTTCCATGCAGAGCTGCACCGGATTTTGCACTCTCTAATTTTAGTAAATTAACCCCTATATGTCATCATTGTTGTTTTTGTATCTGCTTGCTGTTTTTTTTTCTGTGTGGTGTTGTGGCGTCTTTTGCTACCAGAGCTCTTGAGCCAGGTCCGCTGTGCCAAATTATTCCCCAAACCTCTGCCGCTTGCCATGGTTCTTGTAATGGCTATCATTCAGGTTGCAGAGGTTGATGTAGGCCCTCACCAGTCTCCACTTTTATCATGGACACCCCAATTCTCTATTTTATTCACAGACCTGCGATTACTAGGAAGATGAGACCAGCTGTTCGGCTAGGTTCACATGTGTGCAGCTCAGGTACGTGTACATAATCATGCCCATTCCTGACCTGCACAGAAATGCACTGCTCTTTAGTTTTAAGTCTTTAAAGGAGAAGTTTGGGAATCTTTTTTTTTTTTAAATTATACTTACTTATCTGGATGCAGCATTGGTCCGATGCTGCATCTGTCCCCTGCTGGCTCCAACACTGGGAACCGAACGATTGAACACCGCTGATTGCTCGGTTCCCACAGCTCACAGTTCTCACAGTTCCGTGGGTACAGAGCTGGTGACTCTGCTCTGCCCCCCCCCCCCCCCGCACTCACTGGAGAGCTGGGCTGTGGAGGAGCAACTGGCTCAGGCACTCAGTGGCTTGCTGAGAGGGTGAGCCAGGTGCCCAGGTGCCGGCATGTGGGTGGATCCTGACCATATGGTCATGATCTTTCCTGAGCCTGAACCAGCTCTGTGATGCCTGCCGACAGCAGACTTCAGCCCGCTGTCTGCTGAAAACGGTCACAAAGAACTGCACTCCTGTGATCCACAGGAGAAGTACAGTCAAATGAGCTTTAGCTATACTTGTCCTTTAGTTCCTAATGGCACTCTCATGCATTGGCACCTTTGCCAATTTTGGTGTGTGCAAAACCAAACCACAAGGTGCCGAAGGACCATGCAATTGCCTGCAGGTGTGGCGGGTTTTTAAAGAAAGGGTGCTTTTTCAGCGCTCCAATTGAAGTCTATGAGTCTAAAAAAGCTCCTGGAAAAAAGCCCTTTTGTGCGAAAAGTGACAGTATGATGCTCAGGTGTGAATGGGCACTATTAAGTATAATGGAAATCGTTATGTTGAGCATTTTCGCAATTGCTCAGTTGTGAATGAGGGATTATCATACAACTTCACATTACCAAAGAAGCAGTGACACACTTCTGCCCTGACGCTGCCCACAAATGTGGGAGATAGAGAGCTGCTCTCCTCACATATCACACAACCTGACACACCTGCTGAACAAGTCCTGCAATAAAATCAACTTCAGGATTAGTCACGTCCCTTCCAACCAGTCTGGACAGAATGACACACCTTACACTCTACAACACACTTGCTGACTGGGCTATAGTAAAAATACGTCATTTGTTTCACGTTAAATACCAGGGTTATGGCAGCAGCTAGCTTCCCCATCATTCCTGGGCTTACCTGACCAATCGGTGAAGCCCAGGAGCGGTCCGACGCTGGCAGTAGCTGAGTATGGAGAAGAGTGAGGCCAAGATGGCGGCCACTCATCTCTATACCCTTGGAGGACTGGAACGTCATGACATCACTGCTGGTTTCCAGGACATAGTAAATATATATATATATTTTTTAAAAAAGCAATAGTTCAAAAAAATATTATTTTTTTTGATCTTTGGCTTTATAAAGGTAAATGAGGGAGTTGGGGTATTTTTGACTCCAGATCTCTCAAAAAAGAGGACCTGTCATCCTTATTTCTATTACAAGGTACATTTACATTACTTGTAATAGGAATAAAAGTGATAAAAAAATTATAAAGGACGGTGTAAAAGTAAAAAATAAAAAGTAAAATACAGTAAATAATTAAAAAAAAAAAAAAAAAAAAGGATTTGAGGCACCCCATATCTCCACGCTCCTGCGCAGATGTGAACTCATACATAAGTCGCGCACGCATATGTAAATGGTGTTCAAACCACACAAGTGAGGTATCGCTGCAAATGTTAGAGTGAGAGCAATAATTCTAGAGCAATACCTCCAATATAATGCTAAACAGGTAACTTGTAAAAATGTTAAAACATGTTGTCTATGGAGATTTTTAAGTACTGTAGTTTGTCGCCATTCCACGAGCATGCGCAATTTTAACCACTTGCCGTCCGCCATATAGCAGAATGACTGGGCGTCATATGACGTCCTCAGGATATTAAGCCGCTGCGCACCCCCGGGGGCTCGCATCGTGGCGATTGTTGTTGTGATGTGTCAGTCTCACACACTGCAACTCGATCTAGGTAAAGTGTCTCTGACGGAGACTCTTTACCACGTGATCAGCTGTGTCCAATCACGGCTGATCACGATGTAAATAGGAAGAGCCAGTGATCAGCTTCTCCTCACTCGCGTCTGTCAGACGTAAGTAGAGGAGAGCCGGTCGGCTGCTCTCCTGATGGGGGGGGGGGCCTGTGCTGATTGTTTATCAGCACAGCCCCCCTCGGATCCCATCCAGGACCACCAGAATGGCCATCCACACTGGACCACCAGGTATGCCCCCCCAGACCCCCAAGGAAATACTAATTTGTGCCCAGGCAGCTGCCAATCAGTGCCCACTCATAATGCCTACCACTGCCAGTGCCACCAGGGATGCCTATCAGTGCCTCATATTAGGTACCGCGTATCAGTGCCCAGCAGTGCCGCCTATCAGTGCCACCTATCAGTGCCACCCATAAGAACCCATCTTTGCAGTCTCTCTGTGCCCATCAGTGTCGCTTATCAGTGCCCATGAGTGCCACCCATGAGTGCCCATCAATGCCGCCTATCAATGCCCATGAGTGCTGCATATCAGTGCCACCTACCAGTGCCCATCAGTGCCGCATATCAGTGCCCATCGTCAGTGCCTGCTTATTGGTGCCACCTCATTGGTGCTGCCTTATCAGTGCCTGTCAGTGCCACCTTATCAGTGCCCATCAGTGAAAGAGAAAACTTACTTATTTACAACATTTTGTAACAGAAACAAAAGCAAAACTTTTATTTTATTCTAAATTTTAGGTCTTTTTTTATTTGTTTAGCAAAAAATAAAAACTGCAGAGGTGATCAAACACAACCAAAAGAAAGCTCTATTTGTGGGAACAAAATGATAGAAATTTAGTTTGAGTACAGTGTAGCATGACCGCGCAATTGTCATTCAAACTGCGACAGCACTGAAAGCTGAAAATTGGTCTGGGCAGGAAGGTGTATAAGTGCCCAGTATTGAAGTGGTTAAAGCATAACATGTTAGGTATCTATTTACTCAGCATAACATCATCTTTTATATTTTACCAAAAAAATGGGTTATCTACGTTTTTTTTTTTTTTGCATTAAAGTGTATTTTGTACAAAAAAATTGTGTTTAAAAGGCCGCTGCGCAAATACTGTGTGACAAAAAATATTGTAACAATCACCATTTTATTCTCTTATTCTCTAGGGTCTCTGCTAATATATATATATATATATATATATATATATATATATATATATATATAATGTTTGGGTTTCTAGGTAATTTTCCAGCAGAAAATACTGATTTAAACTTTTAAACAAAAACTTTCAGAAAAGGCCTGGTCAGCAAGTGGATATAAAAGAACAACATAAAGAAAAGAAAGCATAACAACATAAACAAAAGAACGACATAAAAGGCAGGCAGCAAAGTCTTCATTTGTAGGCAATAAGAAGACATTTCCTCATACACACCACTCAGAACAAGCTCCTGGCACTGAAGTACAAGCTGCCCACAGCGAACATGGCACCAGCAAAATACGTGCGCGATGACCTAATCATTTCAGAGAGGGCGTGGCTTTGCGCTTAGCTTGCGGACGTGGCTTTCAATCGGAGCGCGCTTCCTGCAGCGGCGGGAGCGCGCAGAGCAGGCACCTGTGGGGACGGTGGCCGAGATGACCCGTGCGGAGAGGTGAGAGCCGGCAGGATGTACACAGTGTGTTGGCTGAGGTGAGGGGGGTCCGGCTGTGGACTTTGAAGGGGAAGTGACTGGTCTGCCTGGAGGCCGTAGAGAGGAGGATGCGTCTCTATGACAGATGAGTCCATCACAGAATTGTCTCCTTGTAGTGGTCAGTACCGGCCATGGATGGGCTGACATCTATTTGGTTGGTCCAGAGTTAAAGGGACAGTCCATTTAAAACGCTTCACATTTACAACTCTGTGTCTGAGTTCCAGTCTGTGCTGGAATTCATTGGTCATTACTAAGCATGGGATTGGCCTGAACTTGGATAAGAGCTGTCACTGCCGTCCAATCAACTGCAACCCACAGCTGTACGTACACAAAGGGGCGGGGATGCCGGTGACATCATTGATCTCATATAGACCCATGGCCAGATTGGGTCAGTGTCATTGGCTGTGTGACCGTATTGGTTCAATGATGTCATCGGCATCCCAAAGGTGATTGGGTGGGAGAGACCGTTTCCATCGGGGTTCACTCCAAACACAAGTTCATCCTTTTAGGCCTCATTCACACCTGTGTGTGAAAATGTGTGCAAAATTGTGGGGGGGGGGGGGGGGTGCTCCACGTTTACAAAATGAGCCAATTTGTTTTTAATGGCAATCCAAACGCTGCAAGAAAATACTAATTTATTTTATTTATTTTTTTACACACAAGAAAAAGTGCATGGCTTAACGCAACAAAACAGCTACAGAAACAACTTTTTGTCGTGTGTAGGGAAGCCCATTGAAATGAGTGGGCTGCCCTATGTGGGTCACATGAAAAATGCACATTTAACCACTTTACCTCCGGAAGGTTTTACCCCCCCCCCCCTTCATCACCAGACTGTTTTTTGCTATTCAGCACTGAGCTACTTTTAACCGCTAGATGCTCGGTCATGCAACACTGTACAGAAATGACATGTATATAATCTTTTTTTCCTACACAAATAGAGCTTTCTTTTGGTGGTATTTGATCACCACTGTACTTTTTTATTATTTTTTGCTATATAAACGAAAGAAGACTGAAAATTTGGAAGAAAAAAAAATTACTTTCTGCTATAAAACATTTCCAATAAAAAAACAAAAAAAACATACATACAAACGTCAAATCGCAATAAGCGTATATTGATTGGTTTGTGCAAAAGGTATTGCGTCTGCATACTATGGCAAAGTTTTATGGCATTTTTTTTTCTAGTAATGGCGGCGATCTGCGATATTATTATTTATATATATATATATATATATATATATATATATATATATTATATAATTTCTTTCTTTTTTTTTTTTTTTATCGGGATTGCGGTAGACAGATCGGACACTTTTGACATATTTTTGGGACCATTGACATTTATACAGCGATCAGTGCTATAAAAATGTACTGATTACTGTGTAAATGTTACTGGTAGGGAAGGGGTTAACACTAAGGGATCAAGGGGTTAAATGTGTGTTCTAAGTGTATGGGGATAGGACTGAGTAAGAGAGGAGATATATCATTGTGTCTATTTACTAGGAACAAACTGTATCTCTCCTCTTCCCTGACAACACAGGCATTTGTGTTTTTACACACACACAAATCCCCATGCTGGTGCTCGTGCACGTGATCGCGTGTGGTCGGCGAGCATCGGGTCCCCTGCCGTGCAGTGGGCGCGTGCCCTCTGATGGCTCTTAAAGACCCAACGTACCCATACGGGATTTTGTACACCCATGCCACTTTGCCAGCGTATGTCGGTGTGAGCTGGTCAGCAAATGGTTAATATAGTGATCAATGATAATACTATTCACTGTACTAATGACACTGGCTGCGAAGGGGTTAACCACTTCTGGACCGACCACCGTCGTTATATGTCGGTACTTTGAAGAGGGATATCGTTGTTATGGCAGCAGCTAGTTGCCATAACCCCAGTGTCCTCTTCTTCAGCGGGCGGTCCACTTCAAGATAAAAGTGGTCTCTGTGGTCTCTGTGGCCTCTGTGGCGGATTCACCACGAGATCACTTTTATCGGTGGCGGGAGAGGCCCCCCTCCCGCTGCCCCCTGCCGCTTACCAGAGCCATCGGCAGCGGCGGAGGAGATCAGATCCTTCTTTTGACCTAGCATGGAGACGAGTGAGAGATGACCCCCACCCGTCTCCATATCATTGCAGGGCAGAAGTGACATCAAAATGTCACTTCTGCCCATAGCTCTTAAAGGAATTTTTTTTTTTTTTTTTTTTTTCATTTTTTTAATTTATTTATTTTTTTATTGCATTTTAGTGTAAATATGAGATCTGAGGTCTCTTTGACCCCAGATCTCATATTTAAGAGGTCCTGTCTTGCTTTTTTTTCTATTACAAGGGGTGTTTACATTTCTTGTAATGGGGAAAAAAGGTGACACAATTTTTTTTATTTTTATTTTTTAAAAACAGTGTAAAAATAAAAGGTAAAATAAATAAGAAAAAAAAAAAATTAAATGCGCCCTGTCCTGCCGAGCTTGCGTGCAATAGCGAACACATACGTGAGTAGCACCCGCATATCAAAACAGTGTTTAAACCACACAATGTGTGGTATCTCCGCAGTCGGTAGAGTGAGAGCAATAATTCTAGCCCCAGACCTCCTCTGTAACTCAAAACATGCAACCTGTACAATTTTTAAAACGTCGCCTATGGAGATTTTTAAGGGTAAAAGTTTGTCGCCATTCCACGAGCGGGTGCAATTTTAAAGCGTGACATGTTGGGTATCAATTTACTTGGCGAAATATTATCTTTCAAAAAAAAAAAAAAAAAAAATCTGGCTAACTTTACTGTCGTCTTATTTTATAATTCAAAATTGTAAGACTGCTGCACAAATATGGTGTGACAAAGTATTGAAACAATTGCCATTTTATTCTCTAGGGTGATTGAAAAAAATATATAATGTTTGGGGGTTCTAAGTAATTTTCTAGCAAAAAAACCCCCAAAAAAACAGTTTTTACCTTGTAAACAACAAATCTCAGAGGCTCGGTCATTAAGTAGTTAAATGTGTGCCTAACTATGTGTAAAGTGTGCTGATTTTACTAATAGATCTTTGTTTCTTATCCCTGCAAGGCAAACAAAATATAAAAGATTTTATTTAGTAAAGTGGTTGTAAACCCTTTACTACCACTTTTATCTACAGGTAAGCCTATAATAACAAGGAATAGCAGTGACGGTCTCAGTACACGAGCAGAGCGTGGGACTGTATATTCCGATATGCCTGTATACTAATCCTTGTAAGTAGAATTTTAATAAAACTCTTGTGTTTTTAACTTGATGTTGCGCAATGAGGTTTGTTTCCTCTTCTTCCGGATATATGGCTCAATCTGAGGCCTGTGGGAGATCGATAGACACAATATTGGCGTTCCCTATAACAGGTGGAAAAGCTGAGCTGGATATACCTGTAGTGAGGGGTAACAACTCCCTGATGCACACATTGGCCTTGAAAGGTCAGGATATCTGTTAACCACTTAAGGACTGAGCCCCTTTCTAAGATTTGTTGTTTACAAGTTAAAAACATTTTTTTTTGCTAGCAAATTACTTAGAAAATTAGAAAATCTTACAAGCACACTTTGTATTTTTTCCAAAAAAAAAAAAAAAAAAAATTTTTTTTGAATTATGAAATAGGACAACAGTAAAGTTAGCCCAATATTTTTAATTTTTTTTTTATATTGTGAAAGATAATGTTACGCTGAGTAAATTGATACCCAACATGTCACGCTTCAAAATTGTGCCCGCTTGTGGAATGGCGACAAACTTTTACCCTTAAAAATCTCCATAGGCGACGTTTAAAAAAAAAAAAAAAAAAGTCTACAGGTTGCATGTTTTGAGTTAGAGGAGGTCTGGGGCTAAAATTATTGCTCTCTCTCTCTACCGGTTGCGGCGATGCCTCACATGTGTGGTTTGAACACAGTTTTCATATGCGGGCACTACTCACGTATGCGTTCGCTTCTGCACGCAAGCTCAGCGGGACGGGGAGCGTTTAACCACTTAAGCCCCGGACCATTTGGCTGCCCAAAGACCAGAGCACTTTTTGCGATTCGGCACTGCGTCGCTTCAACTGACAATTGCGTGGTCGTGTGACGTGGCTCCCAAACATAATTGACGTCCTTTTTTTCCCCACAAATAGAGCTTTCTTTTGGTGGTGTTTGATCACCTCTGCGTTTATTTTTTGCGCTATAAACAAAAAAATAGCAACGATTTTGAAAAAAAAACATTATTTTTTAATTTTTTGCTATAATGTCCCCAAAAAATATAAAAAAACAAAAAAAAAAACCAAACACTTTTTTCCTCAGTTTAGGTCGATACATATTCTTCTTCTACATATTTTTGGTAAAAAAAATTGCAATAAGCGTTTTATTGGTTTGCGCAAAAGTTATAGCGTCTACAAAATAGGGGATAGTTTTATGGCATTTTTATTAATAATTTTTTTTTTTTACTAGTAATGGCGGCGATCAGTGATTTTATTTATTTATTTTTTTTTTTGTGACTGCGACATGTGAAGGGGTTAACCACTAGGGGGCAGTGAAGGGGTTAAGTGTGTCCTAGGGAGTGATTCTAACTGGGGGGGAGGGGCTACATGTGACACGACACTGATCACCGCTCCCGATTACAGGGAGCGGTGATCAGTGTCCTGTCACTAGGCAGAATGGGGAAATGCTTGTTGACATCAGCATTTCCCCGTTCTTCCTCTCCGTGAGTGTGATCGCAAACCGCTTCTTAAAGGGCAACGTACAGGTACGTTAATCTGCCTGTACGTGCCCTTCTGCTGACATATATCGGCGTGAGCCGGTCGGCAAGCGGTTAAATTTTTTTTTTTTTTTTTTTTCTTATTTTACCTTTTTATTTTTTTAAAAACAAAAACAAAAATTGTGTCACTTTTATTCCTATTACAAGGAATGTAAACATCCTTTGTAAAAGAAAAAAAAGCCCGACAGGACATCTTAAATATGAGATCTGGGGTCAAAAAGACCTCAGATCTCATATTTACACTAAAATGCAATTAAAAAAAATTAAATTTAAAAAAAAAAAAAAAAAATGTCCCTTTTTAAGAGCTATGGGCGGAAGTGACGTTTTGACATCGCTTCTGCCCTGCAATGTCAGACGGGTGGGGGCCATCTTCCCCTCACTCATCTCCATGCCAAGGAAGGCACAGCATCCGATCGCCTCCACCGCCGGCTCTGGTAAGCAGCGGAGGGAGAGGGGGGGGGGGGGGCCCTCTCCTGCTGCTGATAAAAGTGATCTCTCAGCAAATCCGCCGCAGTGACCACTTTTATCTTGAAGTGGATCGCCGGCCGAACACGAGGATACCGGGGTTATGGCAGCTAGCTGCTGCCATAATGATATCCCCGTCAAAGTCAGAACGTATATCGGCGTGCGGCGGTCCGGAAGTGGTTAAGAGGATAACTTTTTTTACTTTACCTCTTGGGGAGCATGGGGTTTAACACCTGCAGTTGATTTGGAAGAATATCACTATTTTTCTTTCACAACCAGGACTTTTTGGTGTTTTGGATCTTCTTTTTCACTTCAATCATTATTAAGTTTTGTGGATCACATGAAATTGTTTATAAATATTTGTTTTTTTGCATATTGATTTTATTATCACAATAATGATAAGCAAAATGTTGCACTATTTTATCTGTTTTTTATGGTGTGTACATACATATGAGTGCAGCTGTTGGGTCATTTATTTTCTTTAGGGCACTTTAACACTGGGATGGGGGGCCGGCAGTAAAGCGCCGCTATTTTTAGCGAGCTTTAACGTAGTTTTAGTGGCGCCTTTTGGCCTCTAGCGGGGATTAAAAGCGCTCCGCTAGTGGCCGAAAAAAGGGGTTAAAAGCGCCTGCAAAACATCGCTTCGGCAATGCTGGCCATTGATTTCAATGGCAGTGGCGTTTTAGGAGTGGTGTATTCACCGCTCCTGCAACGCCCCGAAGATGCTGCTTGCAGGAATTTTTATGGTTATTTTAGGTACACTTACTATACAGCATTTAAATAATCAAAAATATTGTGTACAGTGTTTGATGTTTCTTGCAGCTCTGACTCATTTCTCTGTGTTGAGGGATCAGTACAATTTATGGGATTGTTTTTTTGTTTGTGTTGTGTTTGCAGTGTTGGAGCGTATGTGTAGTGAGTGATATGGATGTCAGTATTGGACAGGCTCTGTCTATCTGCTCATGGACGGGGCACCATTCTTCCTGTTAATAGTATCTATTCTCTGGAAACATGACCACAGTAGAGTGCAGGACATTTCGTTTTGGTTTATAGCCAGTGTATAATGATCATTCATTGCACCAATTGTGTCTGTAATTGTGCTTCTACAGTATGCTCTAACTTGGCTGTAAACTAATTTAAAAGACTAGTTCATCACCAATTGGTGCAGTAGTTTTTTTGTGGACAGTGAACATGCTGACAGGAGGAGTAGTGAGCAGAGGGTTGACCTGTGGTGCTGCTTCTTCATTGTCTGGGCCAGTAATGTGGCCAAGCTGTACTGCTGGTGCCTGTGGAGGTCGGGGACAAGGCTGTGCTATCTGATGAGGTTGGCTCAAGCACAACACTGGCTGAACAGAAATCATTGGCAGGTAAAAATGTTCCAAGAACTTACGGTTGCACCGGTAACTGTGCTGATACTAGGCATTTGCAGGGGTATCGGTACTAGTGAAAGTGTACTGATACCTTCTGGCTTGGTTCTTTCAGCTGTCAGCTGGATTTCCCTGCTAACAGCTGAAATGTAAAGAAAAGAATGCCAGCAATTATTGGTTGTTGAGGAGCAGAGCCGCTGCATCCTTGACAACCAAAGACATTTTAGCTGTCAACAGGGGGCGTGTCTGGCCTGCGAGGAAGAGGGCAATTAGCTCAGCGCTCCTGCCTTCCTGAGGTGTTCAGCGGCGAATGCAGCAACTTTAGAGGAGCGGATTCTGACATCTAAGTTGCTGCCCAGGATCCTCTTTCACCTGGGTGACATGTCCAAAAGCCCTCCACACCTCCCCAGCTGCCTACCGACTTCTAGCCCTCTTCAGGCGAGATGCGCAAGCTGGTGTTGGCTGCATGCCTAGAGATGCGGCCTGCCTTCTCAGGACACTGGTGCGTCCCCCCCCTCTACCCGCACTGCACGAAGTCCACCCAAATCTAGGCAGAGGAGGGAGGAGGACACACAATCATTTATGCAGCTTCAGGCTGATACTGGAGGAGACCCACAGAGAACACTGTGCAGCTGTTCTCCCACTCTGCCCTCACCCAAATTTCTAACCCTCCACCTCCCAAACCACCCCTCCTAGCTGCTTTTCCTAGCAATAGGTATTGGTAATTGGTATCAGCGAGTACTTTATAAAAAAAAAAAAAAAAAAAAAGTATCGGTACTCTGTGTTAAAAAAAAAAAAAAAAATGGTTTTGGTGCATCCCTACAAGAAATAGATTCCATTTGTATGCTTGGCTGTTTGCCGGGTTATTGCTTTTTAAAGGAAACAAGTTCTTTAAAGTGTTGCTAAACCCAGGACCCTGCATTCACTATATCTCAGGCATCACTAAATGGCAGACCGCCATCTGGTTCCGGCCCCAGTAGCCATGCTGTCGGCTTCTCTGCCTGCTGCTGCTATGTTCACAGCATGGCAGACGCGCTGTGCATGGGTCTGTCCCTTTGGTAATATCGCTGCCCCACCCTCCGCCTGTCTAAAATTCACACAAGATGAGAAGCGCGGCCACTCTGGACAAAGGGAAGGACTTTGTAAGTTAAAAAGCAGGTGATTGGTTGCTACGCAGCGGGGCGGTCCCAGCAATCAATCACTCACCTTTTTAACGTGAAAAGTCCCGCCCATTGTCCAGGACTGCCATTCTTTCTGTCTTGTGTGAATAAGGTAGGGCTCTGTGGGGAGGGGGGAATGGTATGTGATGGGGGACCAGTCTGTGATGGTGGGGTCTGGGATGAGGGACCTGTGACATGCACAGGAGGCTGCGATGTGGAGGATATCATGTTGAGGCATAGCACCAATATGACACTCGGACCTCCGCTAGAAGAACATTTTTCTGACCGGACCCCCCCCCGTGAATTTTAATTCTTTACCCCTGCTTTAAGGTAACCTTTTTACCCAGTAGCCCATCTGTAACAGAAGTGTGAATATACTCACTTGTCTGGGCAGTGAAAAGCCCATGTTTTTGAAAGCCTCCGTTCTCCAGTTACTGCATATAATAGACCAGTGGTTCTCAACCTGGGGGTCGGGACCCCCTCAGGGGTCGAATGATGATTTGCCAGGGGTCACCAAATCCTGGGCTGTTCCTGAAGCCCGCAATGGTCTCCCAACATTTTTGTGGCCGCCCAGCTGGGCTGTTCCTGGAGCCCGCGGCCGCCCACTCAGTCTCTTTGCACCCGCCCATTCAGTTCACGGCATGGCTGGGGGGCAGAGACTAGAGGTCAGCTGACTGGTGAGGAATGTGAAGTGGGAGGGGCTGGAGGAGACCCTATCTCCTGACTTTGGCATAGGTGTCACTGCTGCGAGACACCACAGAGCTGGAAAAAACAGTGAAGCCGGAGACACAGTGAGTAACACTACCTGTGATTAGAGTTGCCATTAAAAGTCCCAACTACAGTTCTCAGATCTGCAGATGACCTTGATCAAGAGCACCTAAGTTGGTTGATCAGAACTCCCCCCAGCACTGCCACTTATCCCACCCCCCCACCAGCATAGCCACACTTCCCAACTCCCCGCCAGCACTGCCACTCATACCATTCCCTCACCCCCCCCCCCCCACCAAGGAGTAAGGGAAGGAATAAAAATAGAGAATACATGGAAGGGAGAGGAAAAGGGGGAAGAAACAAAGAAAGAGGGAGAGAAAGAATAAGAGAAAGAACAATGGCTAGAGAGAGGGATGGGGAAAAAAACCCCAAGAAATTAGGATAGAGAGAGATAAAAGGGAAAGAAAGGAGAACAAAGAGAAGGAGTGGTACATCCTGAAATGTACCATAAGGGGTTTTAATACTGTACGAGTGGAAGGGATGCGGGGGGGGGGTAAATGTCCATGGGTTAGGGTCACAAATTACTTGTCTTGACTTGGGTACTGACAACCCACGCTACGAAAATAAGTTTGCTGCTAGGGGTCCCCACAACTTGGGAAATTTTATCAAGGGGTCACGGCACTAGAAAGGTTAAGAACCACTGTAATAGACTGTCATATGAGTTGAATTCTTTTTTTTTTTTTTTTTTTTTTTTTTTTAGTTTTCCTTTAAAAAAAACCCAAAAAAAACTTATCGCTTGCTAACATGCAGTGGTTTCTAAATCATTGATCCAAAGCAGGTATGCAGCAAGTGAATCAAAAGAGACAAGATCAGCCCTAACAGATGTCATGTTTATTCACAGTCCAGTCTCAGATTTTCCAGTAAGGAAATGAAAAGTAGAATAAATATTGCCATTGACTTGAAGGGACTTTGTACATGACACATACCAGGTACCATTTGCCAAACCAATGAAAACAGATGGAAACCCAGACTGGTTAGCATTTAGTTTACTAGAGCACAGTGTATCCTAAACAATTCCCATGTTCTTTTTCATAAAATGCTTTTATCTCTATTTTCATTCTTTATTTCATCTCGGTACTGATTAATCTTGAGCCTGTCCATGTACATTCACTTCAGCGTCGATTGTACACCATTATTCTGGACTGGATTAAGTGATAGTGAACACTAGGGCTGAAACAACTAATCCATTAGTCGATTATGAAATTAATCGATTACTATTTTCATAATCGATTAATTGGCCAGTAATATAATGGGGTTAAAAAAACTAAAACAAGCCCTTTATAGTACAAAAAGAGCAAATAATCGCTACTGTAGATGTTACTTTCACAGTTCTACAGTAAAATAATGAACCCCTTTACAGTAGTGATTATCTGCTTTTTGTAATATAAAGGGCTAATTTTAGTTTTTTTAACCCCATTATGTTACTAAACGTCTTAGGCCTGGTTCACATCTATGTGTTTTTTTTTTTTTTTGGTGCTTTTTTGCAGAAGCGCACTGCAGTTCATTAACATGGTTTCCCATTGGAAACGTTCACATCTATGCTTTTTTCAGCATATTTGGAAAGGGTCAGGGACCTTTTTTTTGTAACGCAAAAATGGTGCTTTTTTTGGTTCAATTTACTTCAATGGAGAAGCTGCTGAAAAGCATTTAATGCGTTTTTGCAGCAATTTGTGTTTTTTTTTTTTTTTTTTTTTTTTTTTTTTTTTAATCTGCCCAACAACAAATTGGCCAAAAAAATGAAAAAACGCAAATCGCCGCAAAATCACGTGCGCAAAAATCAAAACGCACAGCAAAAAAGCACTGAGCCTTATTCTTGCCACACGGATCAATTTTCAGACGAGAATATTCAGATGAAAAATCTTTGTACATTCGCTGAATGAAAGAATGTTGTTTGAAATTTTCACTTGTCTTTAACACACTGTTTGCTTTTAAAATGAATGTAATTTCTGAACGAAAATCACAAACACTGTCTGAAAATTCCTTTTGACCAAGAAGTTTTCTATTTCCAAATTTTCCGGTCACTGTGGTTGAAAATGAACGTCGACTTGACTCCACTAACGATTAGAAAATCGAACGAACGTTCTTAAAATGAAATTTTTTTTTTTTCGAAGGAAGACATTTGATGAGTCTGATAATATATTATATATATAATATATATAGTTGGTTATTTATATTTACCGCTTCATAGGGATATTTAAGAATAAATTGCCTTTTTTTTTTTTTCTTTACATATTAACTAAATTATACGCCACACACTTTTTTTTTTTTTTTTTTTTTTTTTTTTAAGGTTATCAACCGATTAAATAAAAAACAATAATCGGGCAACTAATCGATTATGCATTGTGCCTGTGCAATGTGTCAGCAATGCCATGTGTGTCCAGGGAGATAAGCCAGGGCACATGTGACAGGAGAGCAATTGGAGACAGTTGTCACCCTAACAGGAAGTACCTGAAAAAGGACCCTCATGGCTAGATCATCAGGGGAAATGATATTAGCATGTTAGAGTGATTGGGTTTCCATGTACTTTAACTAAAAGAAACAATAATCAAATCTATAACCTTCAAATTGGGTAAAAAGCTTCTTGCTGTGAAATTCTTCCAAGCATAGGTATAGTGAAGGGCTCATTCACACCACCTGCATTAAGGTACTTTGCTCAACGCAGTCCCAACACAAGGACAGAATGAATTCATTTTCAGTGTTTCCAGTCTACACCAATGTCCTGTATCGAGCTACACTGGAAAAATTGAAAATATTGCATTTCATCATGCTTTACATGCATTGTGACAAATGAGTGACCCTGTGCTTTTAGCTGAATACTCAGCTTAACACTAAAAAAAACAAAAACAAGACATTACTGTAAAAATCACGTGTCGGCACATGTCAGTGCACACTTGTACATGCTGATGCAAGCATACAGCTTGTTTGGATACCTAGTCAGTCACTATCCATCAAAGCACTATGTGAGATTAACATGAAAGCAGATTCGGCTTTTTTGAACTGATTGTAAAGCTTCTGTTTTTTTTGTTTTTTTTCAAATGAATATAAAACAAACGTGTTATTTACCGTATATACTCGCATATAAGTCGACCCAGTTATAACTTGAGGCACCTAATTTTATGACAAAAAACTGGGAAAACTTATTGACTCGAGTATAAGCCTAGGGTGAGAAATGTGCAGCTACTGTAAGTGGAAAAGAGGGTCAACAATGCCCATTTGCATGCCTCACTGTGCCCATTTGCAGCCACAGGTCAACCGAACTTCAAACTCGGTAGTTAAGGGTTCCTAGATGCCCCCTAGCTGCAGCCAAAATTTGGGGTCTCTGGACCCAAAGGGTCTCGAAATGACATTGCTGCAGATAGACACAGTTGACGGAGTTTGGGGCCCCATATCTTGGGGGCCACTTGGTGCTAGAAACCCCACATTTGGTGTGCAAACCCAGTGGAACTAGCACTACAACATATTCAAAGCTGGGGTTCTTAGCACCAAGTGGTCCCAAGATACGAGGCTCCAAATTCTGTTTGAAAAATGTCATTCTTTGCACCAGAAAAGTGCTTGACTCGAGTATAAGCCGAGGGGGGCACTTTCAGCACAAAAAAAATGTGCTGAACAACTCGGCTTATACTTGAGTATATACGGTACCTGCTCTGTGCAATGGTTTTGCACAGGGGAACCCCCGATCCTCCCTCCTTTTCAGGTTCCCCACTGATGCTCCTGGCGCTAATCCCCAATGGCTCTTGCTGCTGTATCTGAGCCAACGAGGCTGTGTGCAGATCCTCCTCAGACCCCCCTCTGATACTTGCTTGAGCCTAATCTCAATCCAGTGATGCACATGAGAGGAGCTGCTCTCCCAGCTCTCTGCCTCCTCATTGGCTCAGACACTGCAGTGGAACCCATTGGTTCCTGCTGCTGTTAATCACAGCCAGTGAGGAGGGAGCTGAGCACTGTTCTGTGTGTCAATGGGCACAATTTGGATGGATCAGAAGTGAGCACGCACGAGTGCCCTCATAGCAAGTGGCTTGCTATTGGTGCACTCGGCAGGGTGGAGTAGCCAGAAAAGCTGGCATGGGATGTGAGAAGAGAAGGATCGGGGCCGCTCTGTGCAGAACCATTGCACAGAGCAGGTAAGTATATTTTTTTTGTTTTTAATATACCTTTTTAGAATTGCTTTGTTACGGTTTTAAACTGAGGTGAAATTTGGCATGTTATGGGAACCACTTCTTTATTTTTTGAGCAAATTGGTTATATTGTGTGTAGAGTTTTCTGATTAATTGTGGGTAATCACTCTGTACATTTAATTCTCTCCAGCAGGTACTGTAACAATGACTGGCAAACACCCTTCTCGCAGTTACCTGAAACCAGCAGCTGTGTCATCCACAACACTAGGTCATAGCTATCACTTTGCACCTATGGGCAATTCAGAGAATGACTTATCAGAGGAAGATCCTGAAGAATATGCACTACGGCCACGAGGGAGAGAGAAGACTAGAAGGAGCACTTCCACAGAACGTCTTGATGACATCATTTTAATCAGCAAGGACATTGTGGAAGGGGACACCTTAAATTCAATAGCCCTTCAACATTGTTGTACTGTAAGCACTTCCTTGTTTTGCTATTTCAGTGTATAATTTAGCTGCTTAAGTTTCGGCCTGTATATACACCTTCTTTACCGGGTAATTTTTAAGTTTTCAGATCTGTTGTGAATGGGGTTTTCTTTACCATAGAGAGGATCCTGTGATCATTCACCATTGTTGTCTTCAATGGACATCCAGGCCCTTTTATGTTGCTGAGCTCCCCAGTGCATTCTTTTTTCCTCAGAATGTACCAAACTGTTGATTTGGCCACTCCTAATGTTGCTGATATCTCTCTGATGGATTTGTTTTGAAGCCTTACAATGGCCTGTTTTACTTGCATGAAAATGGATAAAGAGTAGTTCTGGACAGCCACACTCCGAATATGCCTTTTATTTAAAAACTACGAACAAAAATACATGCCACAGCAGAACAGCTCTTTTGTTCTGCTGTGGCATGTATTTTTGTTTGCAGTTTTTGAATAAAAGGCTTATTCGGAGTGCGGCTGTCCAGAACTACTCTTTATCCATTTGCTATATGCATTGCCTGCACCTGTGGCTTCTTAACTGGTGAAGAGATTTACCTTTTGGTTGATCCTCCTGGAGCGGTGATACCTCCCTTCTCTTTCCTGATTTCTGGATTTTACTTGCATGAGCCGCTCCTTTAAACACTTGATGTAGGTTCACAGCAATAGATTCCGAATGCAAATACCACACTTCAGACCTTTTACCTGCTTAATTGATGAAGAAATAACGAAGAAGTAGCTCGCACCAGGCCATGAAAGGCTTTTGATTTAATTGTCCAATTACTTTTGGTCCCTTGAAAAAGGGGGATGGCTATTCTTAAGAGCTGTAATTCCTAAACCCTTCCTCTGATTTGGATGGGCATACTCAAATGAAACCTAAGAGTATGCACTTTCAGCCCATACCCAGTATATAACTATAGCTTGAATATGTTTTGGTAAATACCTGAAAAAACTAAAATTGCGCCTGTGTCCAAATATATATTGACCCAACTGTATATAGAAAAAAGGTCAACATTTGTGAAAATAAGTTTTTAAAACATATCAAAATGCCATATGACCCCTTTTCAGAAAGTGGACACCCCAAGGTGTCTTTCTTTTCTTTTCTTTTCTTTCTTTTCCTTTCTTTCTTTCTTTCTTTCTTTCTTTCTTTCTTTCTTTCTTTCTTTCTTTCTTTCTTTCTTTCTTTCTTTCTTTCTTTCTTTCTTTCTTTCTTTCTTTCTTTCTTTCTTTCTTTCTTTCTTTCTTTCTTTCTTTCTTTCTTTCTTTCCATGCTTGTATTGAGGTGGTCCAAATATGTAAATGATGAAACAGATACAGTGCATCATTAATGTACAGAGGGAAGAGGAGGTAAAGGGGTTAATAGGCATCACAGAGACAGGATGAAGTTGGAATGTACAGGAGAAAAAAAAGTATACTTGCCTGGGTTGCTACAGCATCGATCTGTCCCCTGCTGCTTCTAAGACCACAACTGAGCAATCAAAGACTGCCAATTCAGTTCTCAGTCTGAGGAGGGAGTGGCGGTAGCAGTCCAGTCACTGACTCTCTGCTCTGCCCCTCCAGCGCACACTGTGGAGGGGGTGGGAGGGGCTGGCCCAGTCTCCCAGTGGCTCACTGGACCAACTGAGTGACTTCAGCCGACAGCAGGCTTTAGCCCACTATCAGCTGAAAATGGGTCACAGGCATGCAGAACGAACTGCACTCCTGTGATCCATAGAACTAGAGCCATACTTCTTTAATGAAATCTGTTGCTTCCACGGGTGCCACTTTGCCGCCTTAATTACCAATTTTAAACTTGCCTGTCCCCATCCCTTTGAGATCTTCACTGAGCACTACACAGCCTTTGCATCAAAGTCTTCATTAATTCCTATGAACTGCCCATGCACTATTAGGACAAAAGATAAGTGGCCTTTCCACAGAAATGGTAATGGTATCTATGTGTGGAAGAAGCAGAGCCAAGCTGTGAGACTTCTGGAGAAAAAGCTATGCGACACTTGGCAGGTTTCCTAGCATAAAACCTTGGAAGAGTTGGGGATAGGTGGCCTCTTCCCACTATTTATAGTAGAGGTGTGCATCTTCACTGGTGTCATGATTCGTTTCAATTCGATTACGATTATCTGGTCAATGATTTGATCCCCCGATGCATCACGATTACAAATAATGGTTTCAATCAAAATAAATTCAAGTATTTAGAAGAAATTCATTTTTTAAATGTTATCTGATTATATAGCAGGACAAGGACATGGAAGAGTCCAGGATATGAGGGAGGGGTAGGAACTGAAAGATGGAAGAATCCATGAATAAGAAAGGAAGGATGGGAGAGTCTGGGGATGGAAGAATCCATGGATAGAGAATGGAAGGCCGGAGGAGTCTGGAGATAGGCACTGAAGGATGGGAGAGTCTGGAGATGGAGGGATCCATGGATAGAAATAGAAGTATGGAAGAGTTCAAAGATAAAAATGGTGGTGGTGAGGGGGGGGGGGGCTGAAGGATGGAAGAATCAAAGGGAGGATGTTAGGATGGTCATCATGGAGTCCTGCAGGTGAGGAATATCTGAGGTAGAGGATCCCCTGTGCTGTGTACATGGCAGGGTTGGGGGTGTGTATCCTTCTGGAGTCCAGGGTTGGGGATGTCGTAGTGCTTGCTGTATAAACACATTTTAGTGGAGTTGCACCCAAAAGTGGAAACTTCCACTTTAAGGAGTCCTGACACCTTACATGCCACATTTGGCATGTCATTATTTTTGTTTGGGGGGGGTACCTAGTTTTAACAGGTACCAAGGTCCCACTTCCGCTCAGGCCCCCTCCCTGCAATGTTCTGGGATACTTCACAGGTCCCAGAAGATTGCCTGGCTATTCAGGACAGCACAGTGAGACACACGCACCCAGTTGTGAAGCTGCAAGCTGTCACAGCCGGATGCCCACAGTAGTATTGCCAGAGCCACGGACAGGTGGGGGAGAGAAGGGAGGGTTTGGGCGGCCACGTCGCTGGACTGTGGGACAGGTGAGTGTCTTTTTATTAAAAGTCAACAGCTACACTTTTTGTAGCTGCTGACTTTTAATTAAAAAAAAAAATGAGTGGAGCTCTGTTGTGGATAAAAAAAAAAATCTCGCTCACTTAAAGTGCACTACATGGTACAGGCATTCACATAGGAGGAAAACACACTGCTGGGAGGTCAGGAATGATAGAATCCACCAGCTGACAAACACCCCTGTGACGTTCACTGTACTGGCTCAGTGCTAAGAGTTCAGCTTGGCTTCCTTGTTTGCACCTTCCAGCACACTAGGAATTAACACAGTGGGAGGTGTGAACGGGGAAGACTGCGCTGAATTCTCAGCACGGGGCCAGTGCAAATTGTAAGCAGAGTACAAACTTATATACTCTACTGCTGTTTAAAATGACTGTCTTAATGAATCCCGTGTTACAATACATTAAGTGCTACATTGTATGAGCTTTTTAAAAAATGTGTAGCTACATACCGCATTTCTCAGAGTGTCCACACCGCTGATGTGACTGCCTGGCCCGCCTCTCCTCTCTCCCTCTCTCGTCCCAGCTGATGTCAGTGGGGGATTCTCAGTCCCGCCCGCTGACTGTAGCTGTCAGATCAGAAGAGAGGCGGGCTTGGTAGTCACATGAGCGGTGTGGACACTCTGAGAAATGCGGTAGGTAGCTACATATTTTTTAAAGAGCACATACAGTGGGGCACTTAATGTACTATAAGACCAGATTCATTAGGACAGTTATTTTAACACCTATAAGTAGACTATGCTCGGAGCGCTCTCCCAGGAGGGGCGGGGCAAGTCGGGATGAAGTCATCCACCACTCTATTGTGCTGGTTGTAGCGTCGATGCTGCATCGTGGACACCTGAATCGCGATATCGATGCTGCGATTAATTTCTGCACCCCTAATTTATAGCTTGGAGGAGTTGCTCTAACCTAGTTCTGTTTTTTTTTTCTGATTTGCCTGACTATTTAGAGTTTGTTGCTTTGCTGTCTGACCTCTGTACTTTCTTAATCTGTAACCAGGATTTTAGCTACCAGCAAGAATAAGTACTTACATTTAAAGAGCACCTGTCATTTCAGATCCATCATGGCAGCGCCTGTTAGTGTTACTGCCGCATCACCAGCCATCCCATAAAAGTGAATGGGACTGTTGGTGGGTCAAAGGAGAAGCTACTGTGGGACAGAGAAGATAGTTGCTCTTTAAAAATGATGATTTAAAACAAGCCTTTTTACTAGTGATTTCAATCATGATTTCGATCGTAATTTAAATCAACTTGATTTAAATCAAATCCACCCTGCTTGGATGCGACTTTGGCTTTGACCAAAGATAATGGACAACTGTTGCATTTAAAACATTCAGGAAGGACTTTCGTGAAACCTTTGAGGATTAACATTGAAGTCTATGGCCCTCAAGTTGCATGAAAGTCGTCGCTGCAGCTTGAAGTTGCACATATATGAATGGTTATTATTGGAAAACATGGGGTACAACTTGTCGTCCGACTTTGATGTCCAATGTCGTGTGACATCAGGGCCAAAGAAATATTGACACAGTGAGGTTGCTTTAGAGTGTAAAATCTGGTGCCGCTGTGCATGGAAGCCATTCAGCTTGTTCAGTCAAGCTCTGACAAAAAGCTGGAAGCTGATTGGTTTCTTTGCAGAGCTACACTAGATTTTGCACTCTCCAGTTTTAGTAACTCAACCCTAGTGTGTGTGTGTGTGTGTGTGTGTGTGTGTGTGTATAATATATAATTTATATTTTCTATCTCCTGAGTATTTCTTCCAGATTTGTGCAGCAATCTAGCATGAAATAACTGTATATGCCTCTGTGTGGGAGTTACCTGTAATAAAGACCGATAGCTGCTGCTTTCTCTTCTTGTGCAGGACGCCTGATCTTGCTCCACCACTCTGTAGTTTTTGTCAGGGAGCCTGTAGTGAGTGGACCTGATTGTCCCTCTCACAGCTCTGTGCTCAGACTATGTACAGCATACTGATGTCACTGCAACTTTTAAAAAGTAGTATGTAGATTTACAAAGGCATTTGATGCACAAAAGTGAATGTATTTCTTTTAGATAAAAGCATTTGTGCCCAGAGTGCAGCCTTCACCTTGTGGGAATCCCATAGACATTTTATATAAAACTTTGTTGTTCCCTTCTGTTACATTGGGGTTTGTTTTGCAGAATTCTACTTAAAAAAATAAAAAATAAAAAGTTTCCCTACGGTTGAGTAAAGATCTTTGTAATATAAGAAGAAAAATTACAATTGATGACATTTTATCATATGTGAATTAACTTGTATATTGTGTATCTCTACAGGTTGCAGATTTGAAAAGAGCCAACAACCTCATTAATGAACAGGACTTTTTTGCATTGAGGACAATAAAAATTCCAGTGAAGCGTTTCAGTTTATTGGCTGACCCCCAGTATTCCCCAAAGGGTAAACAATCCAGGACTCTGTCTGGTCAGCTTTCAGAAGAGCAGCAATACAGCTTATTACTTGAGGCACCACCTTTAGAGACAGCGGACAGTTTTCTCCAAGAAGTAGATCGAGATATCAAGCACATAGTGAGGTCAACAGATGTGACAAAGGAAAACCTTCATGAGGTGGTTTCTGCTTTAAGCCATGATCTCCATTTTGAACCTGATTACAAAGCGGCCAAACCAAAAGACCCTTATTATGGAGCAGACTGGGGTTTGGGTTGGTGGACAGCTGTTGTCATCATGGTGATTGTTGGAGTAGTTACACCAGTGTTTTATTTTCTCTATTATGAAGTTCTAGACAGGGAGCCTCATTTAAACTCCTCACATTCTGCCGATTCTTCAAAGGTAGACTCTTCTCCTGGAAATAGTTAACTGGTGCAGCCTTCCTGTGGAACTAAATTTGTGCTGTTACCTGCACCTAGAGAAACCAGGATGGGTATCCTAGCAGGAAACAATGCGCTAAGCTTTGGTAAAGCAATACAGAGTTGGAAGATAGAGATTGTATTTTATGTGAGGATGCTGCTTTAGTATTACAATGCAACTGGTTCTTCTGTGAACATAAATCTATTTTTGTATATGGTTGCAGGTATTCAATTCCTTTGGACACAGAATAACCACATAATTTTTATATTTATTATACTGATAAATTTTAGAGCTTTAAACCTATTCACATTGATGTGGTTTGACATGTCAAATCGCATGCCAAATCGGCTAGTGCCGGTAATGGCACCGTCTGAATCAGTGCGACGCTGACTTTGTAGCACCGCACTGATTCCCAAAAGAAGTTTCTGTACTACTTTTGTTGACTTCCGGGTGCGGTTTGTATAGAGGAACCCGCACAGATGTCTCTGAAATCACTCCGGAAGTCTGACGTGGGTATGAAATTGTGCGAGTTCAGTTGAACTCGCAAGAGTTTAATACCGCTGTCAGTGTGAACCTAGGCTAAAAATAAATCTGTCATTTCTCAAGGCCCCACACAACTTAAATGTAGACTAGGCACCACTTGATTTAAATGACTTCCCAGCCCTTCAAGGCAGCCTAGCCACCCCCTGTAGTGTAGGCTATGACTCAATAAGTTTGTGAAAGGTTCTACATTGTTGGATGCTCCAAGGGCTGTCCTCATTGCTGACTCTTTCTAAAAGTCTAAATACTGAGGTACTTTGCAGCAACAGGAATGAGTCCTTAATCAGGACAGCCTTCTGAGTATCCCACAATGCAATGTAGAGCCTTCAACAACGAATTGAGTCATGTCTACACCACTACACTATACTACAAGGTGTGCAGTGGGGGTTGCTAGGCTGCCGCAGGAAGAGCTACTTGCGTGGTGTTCCACTGGGCAGGATATAGTTTACATTTTTTTTAAAATCTAACTGAAGTAGCAGAAATGCAGTCTGATAATAGTTGTGTTACAACCTGTATTTTATAATCTTGCCTTCATTTTACTGATACATTATATGCATAGAAGGTCTAAATCTGAGTCCAGTAGACACCCAGTAATCAGCGCTCAGTAACAGACCTAGTCTGACACACCCCTTCTCTTTCTTTGCAGTACAACTCTGCGAGGACAGCTATACTGAGGGATGTTGCTATTACTAAGACAGGCCATAAATGATGCAATTTTCTTTCCTGCAACCCCTGAATCACTTCCTCCACTGATATATTGTGTTCTCCCAGTGGAGGAGCATGGGGAGAACACAGTGATCGAATGCTAGAATTCTGACATGCTGGTTGTACCCAAGTCAATTGATGGATCGACTTGGGTACAATCAGTTTGCCCATACATGGATCTAATCTTGGCCGGTCCATGCTGAACCGGCCAAGATTGTCCCGCTTTTAGGCCTGACAGCACAGGGCACTGGAATGGTTTTATATTTTATGGAGCGAAAGTATTTTAAAGCAGTCTGTGGTTACAGTACTATAAAGGGATAAAGAGCTGAGAATCTTTGGCTTTACGATTAGTTGTGAGAGTTTAATTGTTGTGGCAATTAGGACATTAATTATCTGACAGCATTAAGAGCAACTATTTAACAAGCATCTCAATATACAGATTGTGTCGTGGAAGTTTGGAGCATAGCAATTAAAAAAAAAAACAACACATTTTTTCATGGTGATTTCATGTGTCTATCAGTCATACACTTGTGAAACATTTAAAATAAAACATTTTAATGTATCATAGCTGGGTAGGTCTAAATTAAGAACTTTGATTCCATGGTAGAATATGAACTTTGCATATTCTGATTGATTAAATGCCTGAAACATGAACTATTTCTAGAAGAAAAGACAGCCTGACATCCTTCTTCCTTTTTTTTTTTTTCCCCACAAATAGAGCTTTCTTTTGGTTGTATTTGTTCGCCTCTGCGGTTTTTATTTTTTGCGTTATAAACAAAAAAAAGAGCATCAGTTTTGAAAAAAAAAAACAATATTTTGTACTTTTTTCTATAATATCCCCATTTAAAAAAAAAAAAGCAAATATTTTCTCAGTTTAGGCCGATACGTATTCGTCTACATATTTTTGGTAAAAAATCGCAATAAGCGTATATTGAATGGTTTGCGCAACAGTTATAGCGTCTACAAAATAGGGGATAGATTTATAGCATTTTTATTATTATTAATTTTTTTTATTTTTTCCTGACTGCGACATTATGGTGGCATTTTTTTTTTTTTTATACTATTTTTTTTTTTTTTGTATTAGGTTTTAAACTACAATTATTAAAACAATAACTCCAAGTTTTACCAAAAACCTAAAAATACATAGCCCTGCAGTAAGTAAAGTTAAAAAAAACAGCTGTTACTGCAATACATGCCTCCTTGTAAGCGCTCCAATCTACCATCCAGTGCTGCTCCTCTACTGGCTAGACTGAGCTTTCATTTTCTTACAGATCATGTTCCCAGACTAATCATTTCAACACTAATCTTCCCATCAGATTGTACATGCTCTTACCTGTAAAAGTCCCTCATGTATAGATATCCACAAGCCCTGAATGCTGCAGGGTGCCACCATCTTGGATGTGATGTCAGCAGACTAAAAGGTTAAAATGTAAATGGCACTCTGTAGTTTTTTCCCTACACTCTTTGGTAGCAACATAAAAAATTATGTTGGGAGGTGAAGGTAGCGGTGTGTGGGTGCTTGACTGGCACAGGGAATAATTAAATACTTCCAGAAGAGGAGAGGGCTGTGATCCACAAGGAGGAGGGAGAGTGGTGCTGGGTAATCGACTCTTCCTGCTGAATTGTGTTCATAATTGTCAATCGTTCTATCCAGAGTTACGCACTTTCATGCTCTACCCTTTCTGCATCTACACTCGTGTCATCATGGTTGTTACATTTTAACTGCAGATACGTATTTGGAAATGCAAAGAAACGCGTAAATGCATTTTTGTACATGTTTTGTTCTCATCTGTAATCCAATCAATGTATGTAAATGTCTTGGTTATGATATCCTAAGCCACAATACAGTGCAGTAAAATGTACATATTGGAAAAGCTCCTAAAATCTAAGATGGATATGAGACTGGCAATCCAACCCTCTCTACTTTTCTTAAAGTAAACCCTTTGGTATTCGCAATCCTTTTTAACCACTTCCCGCTTGGTGCGCATCATGGCGATCGGTGGTGTAGTGTGTCTGACACACTGCTACATCGATCTCGGTAAAGAGCCTCTGACGGAGTCTCTTCACCACATGATCAGCCGTGTCCAATCACGGCTGATCACGATGTAAACGGAAAGAGCAGTTGATCAGCTTTTCCTCACTCACATCTGACAGACGCGAGTAGAGGAGAGCCGATCGACTGCTCTGCTGGGGGGGGGGGTTGGGAGGAGTCTGTGCTGATTGTTTATCAGCGCAGCCCACCCAGGACCACCTTGATGCCACCAGAACTACCAGGGATTGCCGCCACACACCGCACTGGACCACCAGGTATACCACCCTAGACCACCAGGAAAATGCCAATCAGTGCCCATCCCCAATGTCGGCCAGTGCCATCAGTGATGCCTATCAGTGACACCCATGAGTGCCCATCAGTGTCGCCTATCAATGCCCATCAGTTCTGCATATCAGCGCCGCCTCTAAGTGCCCATCGTCAGTGCCACCTCATCGGCGCCGCCTTATCAGTGCCCATCGGTGAAGGAGAAAACTTATTTACAAAATGTTATAACAGAAACAAAAGAATTTTTTTTTTTTTAGTATTTGTTTAGCAAAAAATTAAACGCAAAGTTGATCAAATACCACCAAAAGAAAGCTCTATTTGTGGGAACAAAATGTTAATTCTGTTTTCGGTACAGTGTAGCATGACCGCGTAATTTTCATTTAAACAGCAACAGCGCTGAAAGCTGAAATTTGGCTTGGGCAGGAAGGGCGTGTAAGTGCCCTGTATTGAAGTAGATAAAATACAACCCCAATTCCAAAAAAGTTGGGATGCTGTGTAAAATCTACATTAAAACAGAATGTAATAATTGGCAAATCTCATAAACCCATATTTTAGATGGACTTATGTGCTCTGCTTACTTATAATTGTGTGCTAGACCCGTTGTCCA
The DNA here is from genome assembly GCF_042186555.1 of Aquarana catesbeiana. Classification (NCBI taxonomy): domain Eukaryota; kingdom Metazoa; phylum Chordata; class Amphibia; order Anura; family Ranidae; genus Aquarana; species Aquarana catesbeiana. The sequence goes on along the minus strand of NC_133324.1, from coordinate 160,672,070 downwards.
TAGCAACCAGCGGGAGCTGCTGTCAAGTTAGTGCTGCACCGCATGCCCAGTTGCCCCAACCGCATCCCAACTTTTTTGAGATGTGTTGCTGGCATCAATTTCAAAATTACTTTTATTTTTTGTCTTAAAATGGTACATTTTCTCAGTTTTCTATTTTCTATTGTGAATAAAATACGGGTTTATGAGATTTGCAAATCATTGTGTTCTGTTTTTATGTACACAGCATTACAACTTTTTGGAATTGAGGTTGTAAGACTGATAGGTTAACTTGTGTGTTTCCGGTTTGCTGATTTGTATACATTCACCATAAAAAGATATGGGGATCTGTCTCTGTACTTGTGATGGAAGTTTCTGGCCAGTTGTGTGCTGAGTTGATGTTTCTCATTAGGAGTAAACAGACCACTTAAACAGTAATTTGGATTGCCCCTCTGACGCCATCATCTGTGGTTTGACACCTAAAGGTGAGCATACACTATACAATCTAATTGTATAATCTCCTTTTAGATGTTATGAAGTGTTTAGGGTTACCCTCATAGTACATACAGTAGATCTGATAAGTCTGTAGGCTATTGTACAGAGATTGTATAATATATGGCCAGCAGAATGTTCTGCGTTTGATTAAACTTTATCAGCTGTTCTTGATGTGACCTGCAGTTCCAAAGAAGCCATCACTTTATATATACACAGACAAAAGTATTCCTGGAAAGAAGCTAATATATTGACTCTTTGTTCATATAACTATTCTTCTAGTATTTTCTTTAAAATCATTTGAAAGATGTGTCACTATAGCAATACTGACACAAATCCTTTATCTATGGCTTTTAATAGTCTGACAGAATGCATTTTATTGAATTTGAGGCGCTGTTGTGCCATGTAGAGGTGTGCATTTTCTAACCAGCTTTTCTGTACTTTTACTGCCACCAAGTGGTGTGCTATTTTTTTGCAATGAATGGAACCTCATTACTATCTTGAATGTTCGGCGAATTGATGTAGCGTTTAGGAACCAATTACCATACTGCAATCTAGGAGCCATTAGGAATTTGCAAGGGGATTTTTATATCAAAATGCCAGCTGTATTTTTTTTTTTTATTTTTTTTTTTTTGGCACTTGGGCCTCATGTAGGGCGGCACAGTGGTGTAGTGGGTAGCACCTTCACCTAGCAGTAATAAGGGTCACTGGTTCGAATCCCAACCATGACACTACCTGCCTGGAGTTTGCATGTTCTCCCTGTGCCTGCGTGGGTTTCTTCCAGGTACTCCGGTTTCCTCCCACACTCCAAAGACATGCTGGTAGGTTAATTGGATCCTGTCTAAATTGTCCCTAGTATGTATGAATGTGAGTTGGGGACCTTGGATTGTAAGCTCCTTGAGGGTAGGGACTGATGTGAATGTACAATGCATATGTAAAGCGCTGCGTAAATTGATGGCGCTATATAAGTACCTTTTAAATAAATATACACTGCTACTGGTAAACGGACGTTCAAAGGCATTTGGATGCTTTTTTTTTTTTTTTTTTTTTTTTAACTGCCCCTGAACTCATCCAATGTTATATTATGTGTACATGTGCACAGGTTCATTTAATGACGTTTTTATAGGCAGTTGCGTTGATAGGCTTTTATTTGAAGGCAAAAAAATGAGTTCAGACGCAGAAGTTTCAGATGCCAAACGCGGTAACGCACGTTTAGCCGCATTTCGTTTACAGGCGTTTTTCATTTTTGCCTATTTTGAAGAAAAAAAATTTTAAACTTTTTTTCAAACGCTTCTAAACATAAACGTGGCAAAACGGACACTTTAAATGTGGGTTACTATCTGTCAAGTTAAATAGTTCAGGAGAGGTTGTAAAAACGTCATATATACATGAAGCCTTAGGGTTACCTGGCTCCTGGGAATGTTTTTCAGTCTTATGCAACGTACACACGGGCGGACTTTTGACAGACTTCCGACTGACTTTTTTTACGAATGGACTTGCCTACACACGACCGGACTTTCCGGTGGACTGTGTCCGCCGGTCTTCCCGACTGAGTTGCAACGGGCTTTCTGAATGAACGGACTTGCCTACACACGAACAAGTACGTTAATTTTGAACATGACTCGGGTACGACGGGACTAGAAAAGGAAGTCAATCTCGCTGCTTTTATCGGCGAGATTGATACCTTGCGAGCCCCGTCACGGGGCATACCAGGCCCTTAGGTCTGGTATGGATTTTAAGGGGAACCCCCTACGCCGAAAAAAATGCGTGGGGGGTCCCCCCAAAATCCATACCAGACCCTTATCCGAGCATGCAGCCCGGCCGGGTGATGACCACGCCCCCTATAACGTCACAGTCCCAACATGCCTCGGGCCTGTGACGTCATAAGGGGGCGTGGTCATCTGGTGACTTCATTCGGGTCAAATTCTACTGTGGAATCCACCAACTCTCATTGCCTCCTTTCATCAGAGCCAACTTGTCAGTAATTAGTGTGAAGTGTACCAGAATGATCAAAATAAATATTTACTCCTCTTGTTTGCTTCCAGTTGGCACTCCTTAAAGCATATCCAGATGGGAGATTTTTGACAACTTTCCTCTGATGTGTTCAGCGCACACACACAAGCCCTCCAGATGGAGACGAAAGGAAGCACAGGACATATCCTCTCTATCCAGACAGCCCAGCATGGTGCATTTATTAATGATTAGTACAAAATGTTATATTAATTGAGAACTTATCAATTAAAGTAGAACTTAAGGTGGTTGTAACCTTATATATCCAGTGAAGCGACTGGCCTCAGATGATACAGAGATTAAACAAATCCTCCTAGAGAAGCTGTACCTGTTTAGCTGCAGTTTCTCTTCTCTACATCTGTTCAAAGTCCAGAATTTAAACAGCTTGTCTGAGCTGTCATGAAAAAGGATACACACCCCCTTCACACAGCTCACAGGAACAGAGCTGAGGTTGTCAATCAGCTGGAGGTCCCTCCCTTGTCACCTTTTTTCTCTTGGTTTCAGGAAAACTTGTCAGAAGTGACTCATTCTGATAGCAGAGGTACAAAGCAGCAGACAGGAAATAACACTTTGTGCTCTTAGTTGAGACAAGTACACACTATAGAGGGATATGATTTGTTCATATTTCATGTCTGAGGTTTACAACTACTTTAAAGACAAAATGTTGGGCCTGGGAGTCCCTGCTGTTGCTTACAGCAGCCCATGAACTGTATGAACATAGACATGTAACAGGTGCTGTTACTTGCATAAAGTGGTGCATAAGCACAGACATAATGTCCTGGAGTCTACTTTAGGATATTATGGGTAGATTTAGAGGTGCAGCCTGTTTTAAGCCCATTTTAGCCAAGAAGCGCGCCACAACCTTGTGCATTGACTTTCCTATTGACTCGAATGTGTAGTGTTTGGCAGGCTAGCTGCCAGCTGTTCATTACAAGTCTGGTCAACTGTGCAGAGGGCGCAAAGAAAAGTACTGTGGCATGTAAATAAAACCCACCAGGGTTATAACCCTTACTCATTGAAAAAAAAGTAATATAAAGCGGGTAAAATAAGTATTGAACACATCACCATTTTTCTAGGTAAATATATTTCTAAAGGTGCTATTGACATGAAATTTTCACCAGATGTCGGTAACAACCCATGCAATCCATAGATACAAAGACACCAAAACAAATAGGTTCAGAAATGAGGTTATGTGTAATAAAATGGAATGACACGTAAAAAGTAGTGTATTTAATATTTCATATGTAGAAATATGGACTACAATTGCAACAAACAGTTATTCCCTGCCCTATCTGTATATTCTATTACCCCTCTAGTGCCCGGTGTTACTAAACTGACATAATTTTGTGAGACAAACAAAAAGGATTGTGGGATTAGTAGCTCTACCAGATGGCTATTCCTTTGCTTGGCTTTACACCCAGCCCACATATCCCAGGGATCTTTGCTGCCATCAGAGTGATTGCTGAGAAGGGCTATAAAAGAAACCAGAAACCCGCCCCAGGCTCTCTTCCTCTTGGGCCTCGTGTGTGACGGATCTCTCTATGCCTGGAGAGCGAGGTCGCGGCCTACCACGCGGTGTACGGCATTCCCACCCGACTACGAGGGGATCCAATGCTGCCTGCTGTTCATTGGCATGTTTTGCGTTTCACAACGGACGAACATCACAAGCAGGTCCGCAGTCAGGACGTCCAACCAGAAGTCGCTAGCTGGAAGGCATTGAATCGGCTTTGTCGTTGGTGAGAGGGCCACTGCCCATGTTTGCAAACCTTTCCTTGTTTGTTTTAGTGGGACATAGACCGCTTTACTCTGGGAACACTTCACTTCTATTTGAACACTTTACATAGGCATCTTTAGCGACAGTCATTACAAGATATACTACCACTCTGTTACTACACCTTATTGGATACAATTATTGAGCTCCGCCTGTTGGTGAACGAACAGGAAGGGCTTCCCTCAAAGGCTTGTTACGGAAAGGTTTCTTTATAGTAAGAGCTGTGAAAATGTGGAATGGACTCCTTCAAGAGGTGGTTCTAGCCAGCTTGTTGCTTTAAAAAAGCACTGGATCCTTTCCTAAAAATACATAATATAATTTAACTGGGTACTGACACTTATAGGTAAAGTTGATCCAGGGAAAATCTGATTGCCTCTCGGGGATCAGGAAGGAATTTTTTCCCCTGCTGTAGCAAATTGGAGCATGCTTTGCTGGGGTTTTTTGCCTTCCTCTGGATCAATTGTGGGTATGGAATTGTATATTTTTTTTTGGTTGAACTGGATGGACTTTTGTCTTTTTTTCAACCTATGTTAATATGAAACCAAGAAGAGGGGAGTCAGCGAGTTTGCGGAATGAGGAAATTCTGGCTGTGAAGTAGAGGGACAAAAGGGAGGTCTACATGCTGTCCTCAATCCACAATAACACCTACGTGGTAATCCCCGAAAGGAATGGCCCAATCCAAAAACCAACATGTGTCCACGAATACAATTTGTTCATGGGGGGTTGACTTCAGTGATCAAATGCTCCAACCCTACCGTGCCACAAGACAAACATACCATTGGTATAAAAAAAGTCTCAATTTATCTTTTTAATTTGGCCATATACAATCCTTATATAATATACCACAACTCCACCGAAAGACCCGTATCCTTCCTTGGCTATTAGGAGGAAATCATCACTGCCCTTATATACCCGAACGGCCCACCAGAAAACATTAGATCAGATGTGATAAGCAGACTCTCCAAACGCCATTTTTCTAAGAAATCCTTCCCAAACAGGCCAAATACGTTAAAAAAAAAAAAAAAAATGTAGGGTATGCTCTAGAGGAGTTAGAAGAGACACCACTTTTTATTGTCCCTAGTGTCCTTCCCAACCAGGCCTCTGCATAGGTGACTGTTTCCGCCGTTACCATACTTCTCTACATTATTAGTGAAGTATGGTAAACGTAATCCTCAATTTCTGCCCTTTAGCTTCACACCCCTTATGCCACTGCTTGCTCCTGAACTGACCCTGGCCTGTTATTCGACCATGCTTCTGCGTGCCACTTAAAGTGTACATACCTCTGCCTGCTCTGGAACGGACCTTGGACTGTTTTGACCAAGTTTTTTGCCTGCCTTTTGGACTAATCTTTTACCCTGCTATTGTAGTAGTGGGATTCATAACGCAGGGGTCTCACATAGGTGAGGGGCTCCAGAATTAGTTTTTCTGAATGAAGAAAATGTAATTGTTTGGTTTTCTCATGCCCGGATTAGGGGCTGGAGACTGGAGGCTTCAAAGAGATTTGGGTGGGAGAAGCCTCTACCCCTGTCCCCATTCTGTCCTGACTGAGGCCCTACTTCTGCCTGCTGCCTGTACGACTTACTGCCATCATGCCTCTGCCTGCCGCATAAACTGACCACACCTCTGCCTGCTACCTGTACTATGGACTATGTTCCTGCCTGCTACTAGGACCAATATTTTGGCATTGCTGACAATATCTCTGCCTGCAATGACCCTGCACTGTATTTGGACAGTATCCTTTCCTGCTGCCTGTACTGACTATGGACAGTATCCCTGCCTGCTGCCTGGACAACTCCGTTCACTGTCGGTGACCAAATCTCTGCCTGCTGCCTGGACCAGTGCTCTCCTCCTGTGGACAACTGCACTACTAAAACCACAGGTAATCTTTTGTTTACCCTTTGCTAAGCAGAATGTATTTTGGGGTATAATTCTTGGTATGTGCATGCTATGTGTTAGAAATATAAAGGGCTTTCAAAAACGTGATTGGTAGTCAGGCTGGGGTGTTTGCTTTCCAAAATGGGGTCCTTTTTTGGGTGTTTCCATTGTCCTGGTGCTCCAGTGCCTTCTATAGTGTAATAGGTAGTCAACAAGTTAGATATGTAATTTATGCTCCTAGAACACCTGAAGGGGCAACTTCAACATTGAGCCTCTGTATGTGGCCAGGCTGTCTAAAAGTCTTCCATATCTGGTACCACCATAATCAGGAGGAGTAGCAGAATGTATTTTGGGGTGCAATTTTTGCTATGTACATGCTATGTGTTAGAAATATCTTATAAATTGGACAACTTTGTTAAAAAAAAAAAAAAAGCGTTTTCATTTTTCCCACTATTTTTCAAAAACTTGTAGAAAAAAAAAATGGCATGTTCAAAAGACTCATTATGCCTCATAAAATATAGGCGGGGTGTTTGCTTTCAGAATGGGGTAATTTTGTGGGTTTCCATTGTCCTGGTGCTCCAGGACCTTCGAAAGTGTGATAGTCAAGAAATTAGATGTGTAATTTATGCTCCTGTAGGTGCTACTTGCATGTTGGGCCTTTGTATGTGGCCAGGCTGTGAGAGTTTCACACGTGGTATCGCCATACTCAGAACGAGTAGCAGAATGTGTTTTGGGGTGTAGTTGCAAGTATGCATATGCCATGTGAGAGAAATAACCTGTTGTTAATTTGACAATTTTGTGGGGAAGAAGAAAAAAAAAAAATCTTAACTTTGCAAAGAATTGTGCAAAAAAAAAAAAACAAAACCCACCTTGCCTCTTACTAAATAGCTTGGAATGTCAATTTTCCAAAAAAGGGGTAATTTGGGGGGTATTTGTATTTTCCTGGCTTGTTAGTGTCTCAAGAAATGAGATAGACCATCACTACATCAGGTGTGATCAATTTTCAATGATTAGCACCATAGCTTGTAGACTCTCTTAGACCCCTTTCACACTGAGGAGCCTTGCAGTTGCTAGAAATAGCGTTAAAAATAGCGCCTGTAAAGCGCCCTGAAACAGCGGCTCTATTCACTCCAGTGTGAAAGCCGAAAACGATGGTAAAGCATTGCTAAAAATAGCGGCGTTATACCACCGACACCTGGGGCAGCTCAGTGTGAAAGGGTTCTAAATCGAGGTTCACATTTTAGCTATTTGACATGTCAAATCACATGCCAAAATCGGCAGCTATTGCCAGCAATGGCATGGGCAAAAATTTGTGCGACACAGACTTTGTGGCACTGCACCGATTCCCAAAAGTAGTTTCTGTACTACTTTGAGACTTCAGGGTACAATTTGTATAGACATCTGTACAGCAACCCGCACAGATGTCTCTGAAATCGCCCACGAAGTCGGGACCGACATGCAGGTATTTAATTGTGCAAGTTCAGCGGAACTCACAATTTCAAGCCGGCTGTCAGCGTGAACCTGGGCTAACTTTAAAGCCCCGTACACACGATCATAAAAATCGTACGAAAAATCGTACGATAATCAAATCGTTAGTACAGAGCTTCCGAGAGCCGATCATGACAGTTCATGCAATATTATCAGATCAGACATGCAGGAATTTTTTTGGAAAATGCAATACAAATACACTACAACACATTACATCCCTTACAAATTTTTATTGTGTCGTACGAGAAGTTTCCTGACTTTAGTAAATTCTTCAGGTTCGATCTGAGATTGGCATGCAAACAAAAACGGACGACCATTCGTCCGATAATCTCATTGTGTGTACCAGGCATTACTCTCTAACACACAGACCAAATAATAAATTCTCGGTCTATTTTCATTTATAAAAAAGGCACAAAAAAAATAAAAAACCCAGTGGTGATTAAATACCATCAAAATAAAGCGAATTATGTGGGAGAAAAAAAAAAAAAAAGGAAGAACAAAAATGTCATATGGGTACAGTGTTGCATGACTGGGTATTTGTCATTCAAAGTGTGACAGCGCTGAAAGCTGAAAATTGGTCTGGGCAGGAAGTGCCCAGCAGGCAAGTGGTTAAAGGTCCAAATAAAAAGCATGATGTACAGTATGGCTATCAAAGCTACTACGGTTCTATTCTTCAATCAATATTACATTTGTTTTGATCATCATGCCATTTTTTTAGGAATGTTTGCAAACTATGCAAGGCACATGGCTGCTAATAAAAAGCCCCACACCACTGCACAAACAAGTGTATGGAAAACATTAAGACCACCTTGTCATTAAAGCACTATTAAACCCAAAACCAAAAATGTAATATATTGCAGCTTAGCAATCATTAGATGTGGTGGCTGTATTAGTAGCCTTTCCGAAAATATCAGTTTTAGTTTTGGATCGGCTACACCATAATCTTCGAGGAGGGGATTTAAACAAACTACTTCTTCAACGTGAGATGAGGTGGATTTCTACTTTAAACGCCACCCCACCCCCAGGATTAAATGAGATCCTAAGTTTCAAACATTTCCTAAAGGTTTTACATCAGGGGGCTATGAAGGCGATATGTAGGGGTCCCCATATGATCACTGACATTATATTCCTGACTTTTTGTATTCTTAATTTCCTTTTTTACCCGTTTTTTTATTTCCTCTCTTTTCATTCTGAATAATAATACATATATTGTGTAGCATCTATCTCAGTATATGGTTGGTCTGCTGATATGTGCATTAGGACTATGGAGTTTCAAGTTATTTTACCAATCCTATTGATTCCCATCAGAATATCAATGTTACGAATGTATCCAATACTCGATTGTACAAATGCATTCAATATTTTCCAACTGTATATATGCTATGTAAATCGGGAAAATGCAATGTAATATTACAATATCTTTTGATATTTTCTTGCGCATTATTACAATTACCTGTTTTTGATCCCCCATATCTAATATTCCAACGTATTATCAATCACTCTCTCTTTCCATTTTTATCAGCATTATTCAGGCACTGTCGGTTTGTTTTTCGGCCCTTGCGTTGTCCCCCGGCACGGGTAGGCTCCACGCATCTATGCGTGGAGCCATACCATGGATGCCTGGGGACCTGCAGCACTCCGCCATCTGCGCATGCGCTGGACAGCGGACCTTCGGATTCGCTACATTGGCAACCCTCTTTCCGTGTCAGCGGTGCTTGGACGTCTGATGTCACCACGCCAGCTGGCGAGGTGGCATCATACGCCGCTGCGCTGGGGGAATGAGCTCTAGGTGATAGTATCACCTCCTTTGCTGACACTTGTCAGCAGTGGGAGGTGTATCGCCTAGCTGATACCACCCTCCCCTCTCTGCCCATACATCTCTGATCCACCAAAACACCTACAGCTGCGAGGTTCTCCGCCCTCTATGGGTGGTTACACCTCGCAATCAGCTGGTTTATAATCTGGCAACACACCAGTCTCCTCTCATACACCTTTGGTGTGTCTTGTGGAGCAGGTGTATGCAGACTCTCAACTACAAAGTAAGCACTGGCTATCATGCTCTTTCTTTTGGTCCTTTATTCTTTTTATGTCTTAGCAATTTATATATACTTGAATTATTGCTAGATACTAAGTAACTAATTATATTTATTTAGTAAATTGCTTCCTTATTTATAAATCATGGGCAATTTTTCACTTATATAGCCATCAAAAACTATGTAGTTTTTTTATACTATACATTGGCTCTAAACCCCCCTTTTTGCCATAATGTGTTAACATAGCTGTCAGTTCCATACTTATGGATACAACAGAGCATAGGTCCATATATATGGATTTAGCATTTTACTCTATAAAACCTTCTCTCTCCCCTTTTCCCCCTCCCTCCCTTTTGAAAGTAGCATATATTGTTGAGTTTATCCAGCTCCTACAATTTTCTATATAGGCCACGTTTCCCGTATACATAGATTTATGTACCAAAGTTCATTTGCAGTATAGCATATCTGACTATGCATTATTCTTGTACCATAGGATTTGGCATAGGTATCCACTTAGCCGTTCCTTGTGGACCGCATAGGCCGGATGTATTCTATGACTCTGCCTGTCTCAAATGCTGTTACCCATGAATATTGATATGGGACAACACTACCAAATGATGGTTTGAGTTTTCAATCCACTCCAATCCTTTCTCCTCCACTACCTAAAAAATTTGGGAGATCAATACTGCAAGCATTACACTTGGAACATTGCATCCTCCTTGATTCTTATAAACAACTATAAATGGTGTAACAAGTAAGTTTGTTTTTTTGTTGGTGTGTCACTATTACCAGTTATAGTTTTTCCCAAGCTCCCCAGCCAACTCCTGTATGCCCACTAAACTATAAATGTCCAGTATTTTTGTACTCGGTTTCTTAGTATATTTTTACTTCTTATACACTTGCAGATTACATTGTATAACTGCACAGGAAATCCCCTGAAGAAGGAATTCACGTTTCATATATTCCGAAACATGTTGGATTCTTCCATATGTATCATTCACGTATGAGTTCTTCATTTGTAGAACCTGTATGTAAAGGATCTTTTGCAGTTTCTGTACATTGGATTGTTTTAAATTTTCTACATCTTGTGATATTTTGAATAAAGTTTACAATTTTTATATATACTCTGTCATCCTTCACCTTTATACTTTTCTTTACTGTTTGGCTCCCCCTCACCCATAAAATCCCTGGGGTCACCACCCCTCTTTTGGGGTCCATATTTTCTCGTTATTAGTTTCCTTTAAAGCGTAACTCCACTTTTGTTGAGAAAAATACATTCCCCTCTGGGTGATCTATGTACATTGCAAGGATTAGAACAACCTTTGTTGCAGATTCCTACCTTTTGTTAGTCTGAAGAAATCCCTGCCTGTCCTTCTGTTTATAGTGGGTCTGATAGGAGTGGTTTCATAACCACTGTGCAGCTGCAGAACAGTAATGAGGAAATCTGCTGGGCCTGCATCCCTTTAGACGTGTTCCTATTGGGAGTATCTCACCAAAAATTACACTTTTGTTGCACAGGAGCCTGAAATCTGACTTGTATCTTAGGCAGACTTCTGGGAAAATTGGTGAGCCAATCACACAAGCAGGAAATGATGTTTCTGGGGGGGTAGTCAGTACTGTATAGTCTGTGTACAGAACAACTCAAGGTAGCCCAATTGCATTACATTTTCAGAAAATTACAGTGGCTGCAGATATGTCGCAATATTATTTTTTCTTTATTTGCCATTTTTTTCCCCCACAAAAGTGGAGTTACCCTTTTTTAAGCTTTTTTTTTCCTCTCTTTTTACCTCCTGTATTTGAGTGCCTACACTCTGGATGAAGGGGCAACAGAGACACCTTTGGACAGCGGCATTGTAAGTCTGGGGGTGTGTTGAATGTTAATACACTAACAAGTTAAAGCCAAACTCCAGCTCAAACTTTTTAAGCTGGTACTCGTTCAGCAGTTACAGAACAGTTTTGTTCTTTTTGGGATAAAGGATATTACATAAACGTTGATCATTGTAAGCACTCCTGTCAAGGTTAAGTGGTTTGTTTTGACCTGCTAACCGCTACATCTGCAGGAGAGCTTGTTCTTTTGAAAAAGAACAGACTTACTGGCAGGATCACCAGGTTGAAAAAAAAGGATATGTAGCACCCTCAAGTGTTGTTAGGCTGTTACAGTAGTTAGGTTTTCTGTAGTGTAGGTAAATTTCGGGCTTGGCTGGCAGTCAAGCCTGTTTGTTTTGATCTGAGCTAGGTGACTCACAGGCAACATCACTGAGACCTCCCACTTCTTTCCAGGACATACTGGAATCTTCTGGGAAGGAAGGAGGAGAGGAAAGGTGGAGCTGCCTGGAGTATTCTGAGGAGTCCTGACCAATCCCCAATTTGAATTGGCAGGGGGCAGGCCTCCTTTAAATCCTCAGGCTCAGCCCTGTGGGGGGGGGGGGGGGGGGATTGTTCAGGTGGAAGCTGGAGATGGAGTGCTAGGCTGTCGTGGCCTTGGAGGGAGCTCCCCAGTCTGGAGAGGGGGGTGACTTTGGGCCTGGGCTCAGGTGTGGACAGGACCTTCACAACACAAGGAAGTGTCCTGGACAGGAGGCATGGGAGCAAGGAGAGCACTGCCAGGCAAGTCTCCAGGGAGGAGCAACAGGTCACAGCCAGGAGGGCTGGTGAGTGACAGTCAGGAGGACTGGTAGAGTGCAGTCTGGGATGGGTGCAGAGCCAGTGGAGTGGACTGTGGTGGCACAGGCAGTGCAGAGGCAGCTGCAGCCAGGAGGACTGGCAGGGCCTGAAGAGGTGGTACTGGGATCAGTAGCCACGTGGGACAGCTAGCATTCGGACTACATTTAATTTTGATACACCAAAGGGGCCGATGGTCCCTGCCTGCAAAGTGCATCTGCTTTGGGCCTGGCTGAGCCAGTGTCAGTCCTGCATTCAGTGCTAGCTGGTCCTGGGAGCGATACTCTCCCAGCAAGTTTTGTGCTGGAGGAAGAGAGAAAATTGTATATACTGGAGATGTATATAGGTTTCAGTCCCTACCTTATCTTTTTGATCAACTGGGCATCTCATGATTACCCTAGCCCTATCCAAGTTTAATTTCCCAAATAAAATACAACAAAAAAAAACCCCAAAGTGCTTGGACTGTTACATGGATTCTGGATGCTTGAGGATTGTGTGCCTGACTGAGCAGGGTGACAGACAAACCACAACAACCAGCAGCCCCTACGAGAGTACCACTACAGATAGAAAGCCAAAAGAAGAAAACTAGTGCAGCCATCACATCTAAGAATTGGTAGGTTGCATTATAATAAATGGTTTACTTTTGAGTTTCATACCAGTTTAGGTGTCACAATTGAAAATTGGCTCACTTGGAAAAGACATAAGTAAATACTACCTTTCCACCACCCTACACCCCAGAATCCTGCTCTGTTCAAAAGAACATCTGTACTGAGGTCTAAAGTAAAATAAATACTTCTAGGTGTGTTAATCTCCCTGGTCCCCCTGCAGTGGGTCAGTGGTTCCCAGTGTTAATTTTGGCAGCAAATTTTGATTTTGTTTTAGTCTTAGGACTAAAATGGCATTTTAGTTTTATTCCAAATTTAGTCTTCTGCAATTGCTTTAGTCGTATTTAGTCGACTAAATCTCCAGTACATTTTAGTCGTCTAAAATCAAATGGGTGTAATTAAATTGTAATTCATTAGTTAGCAATTCTGTACAATGTCCAAACTCATTTTATACTGCTGGAATGAAAAATCGAATATGTTATTATTTATGGCATTGAGATATGAACATGCACTACAGACCAGTGGTAATTTTGAAGTCAAATTTCAATTTAGTTTTAGTCTTAGTCTTTTGACTAAAATGGCATTTAAGTCATTGCAATTGTTTTAGTCGTATTTTAGTGGACTAAAATGGTATTCATTTACTCGAATAAAATGTTTTAGTCATTTTAGTACACTAAATTAACACTGGTGGTTCCTCCCTGTGCCCTAGGTCACTAGGTCAAAAAGGGAGGAACAACTGAAACACGGTGCTTTAAAGAAAAACGCGCAGGGGTGCCAATAACTTGGTGGAACCCTCACGCTTTGAAAAATGGGCTGCGGTTTCCTGCATGAGGAAATGCATGGTGCAGTGATTTCTGTGTGTCTGCATTTTAAAAAAAAAAAAGTGTAGGGACCTTTTCCCTGATGTAATGCAGGCACAGCAGCACATTCAAATGAATGAGCTACCGTGCCTGCACAAACGCAGCATAGATGTGAACCAGGTCTTATGCTGATCATACCTAGATTAAAATGCGATCGGTTCAGAAGGGACTGGCCAAGATTTGATCTAGATATGGACAGGTTTATTGTACCCAAGTCAATCAATCCAGGCTGTCGGAATTTTTATGTGTAATCACTGCCAGCGGCTATAGCCACTAGCAGTAATCATTGTGTTCTGCTAGCAAAGAAGGGGGCCCCCCCCCCCCCCCCCCCCGCTGGCAGAAAACAACTGCGCTGCACTGACACTGACGGGTCAAAGAAAAAAAAAAAAGCGATTTTCTTTGCTGCAATCCATGGTGGAGAGGAAAGAAAATCAAATCTATAGGTTGCTTTAGAGTCTAAAGTTTTGAAAGAAAAGAAACTCCTAAAGCAGAAAAGTAAAAAACAAGAATAAAAAGTATGAGCCCCTTAAAAGATAAATTAGCAAAAGTAGCGTTTGTTGCAATATTTACCTTCAATCCAGAGATTTCCCCCACAGTAATATTTTCAACCCATTTCCTCTCAGCTCAGATTATCCTTTACCCTCCCCAATCTATGACTGGACAGTGAAAAGAGAAGGAGCATCAGGATGAACACCTCTCTCTGTCACTATGCTTTCTCTTCCTATCAGCATGCTTCTCGTCAGCACATGAGCCAATTTGCTCTTTGAATATCAGTCTCTTTCAGACCCTGTACAGCAGGGCTGGTGTGGAGTAGGAAGCAGCAGCACAAATTAAGGACAGCCCCCTGAACACATACCATCTTTGCTCCTCTTCTGCTCAGCTTGGCTGCTGGGAACAAAGGGAAATACATGGAAGTTTTAGGTATGGAGGAGTTTGGCTACTCAATTAGCCAACACTCTTATGTGGAGTTTGAGGAAGTCCTTACACAGGGCTGTTTCTTCTTCATCCTGACTGCTTCTCCTCACTCCTGCCACCAAAATGGTGCAACAAGGAAGCAAATGAAAGCCAAGTATATGCAATTGGTGGGGCTGGAATTTAAGTGGACCGGTTGCTTTGTCTTTCCTGTTTAACTTTAAAAGTAATTGTAAAGTTTTTTTTAATAAACATGTTATACTTACCTGCTATGTGCAATGGTTCTGCAGCCCCGATCTTACTCTTCTGGGGTCCCCTCTTGGTACTCCTGGCTCCTCCTGATGTCCAAGTGCCCCTGTAGCAAGCCGCTTGTTTTGGGGGACACCCATTGAGGCTTGATCCTGAGTCACACTGTGCACGTATATTGACGCACACAGTGCGGTTTTGCCCCACTCCATCACTGAATTTGATTGACAGCAGCAGGAGCCAATCCCATTGCTTTCAATGAACCCAGTGAGGAGGGGGAGAGAGAGTTGTGCCTCTGGACTGCATGGCACTGGATTGAGATCAGGTTCAGGTAAGTATTTAGGGGAAGGGGATGCTGCATGTAAAAGATGTTTTACCTTAAGGCCTCATTCCCACGAGTCAGATCTGCTCAGCAGAGTCTGCCAGCTCAGCGGGAGATCTCTCCGTTGATCTCCGCTGAGCCGGTGGATGACAGGTCTGTCTCTGCTCACTGAGCGGGGAGGGGCCTGTCAGAGCACTGCTGATTCCTATGGAGGGATCGGATGAAAACGGACAGCATGTTCGTTTTCATCAGATCTCATCCGATCCACCAGGACAAATGCGAACGTAGGGCCATACGTCTGATTTTAGCGGATCAGATGTCAGCAGACATTGTCATCGCTGACATCCTTCGCTCCATAGACCTGCATGAAGTGCCCGTTCAGGTTCACCTAAAATAAATAAATAAATAATAATGACAGGCGGACCCGAACGGTCCATCCATGTGAAAAGGTTCTTATGCAGAGAATGTGTTAAAGTTTAAAAAAAACAAAAAAAAAACCCACCACTGTCAGCTGGTAATTTTGTTGACCTATGTCATATGAAGGCTTTCCTAAACAATGCAATACGATTACATCTGATCAAGTAGAGTCTAGACCCATTTGGTTTTTTGGACTCTGACATATCAGATTCTGATTTTGTGCATAAAAGAAAAAAAAAAATCACTTTATACCCAAGCTCCTTATGGGTTAAAAACTAAAGTAATCTGTATCAAGTGTACAGGCCTGAGAGTGAAATACTGGTTCTTGGCATACCCATTTTTTGTAAACAAAAACCAAGAGCGCGCAACATTTTAAAGTAATATTACTTATATTTCTGCCATGTGTTGCATCAGTTTATAATACAGGTCTAGTAGGTGGCTTCATCCATATTGTCATCACTGTTCCCAAAGTCATCTCCATCTTCAAAGTAGGAGGCAATGTAGTCATTTGCCTAAAAGACATAAAAAAAGGTTTCAGGATTTCAGTAAAATAATTCCAGGAAAAAGAGGAATAATGGTTGTCTGTTACGTTAATAAAAAGGGAAAAGAAAGGCGAGTCCATGCAGCACAATGGGAAATTTATAATCAAAATAGCAAGTACAACAAAATAGTAAGTTCTTAAAGGTCTTGACGCGTTTTGAATGAAAGTGTTTGATCATAATAGAGAGATCCACCTTGCAGAAGATCTCCAACTACCACGCATGGTAGTGCATTACTGTGCATTGTGGTGGGCTGCAAAGCATGTGCTTTGGAAGTACGCTGCATTGGAGAAAACAAATAACACTAAAGTGTTAAAACACACCCAAAGCACTGCTCCAGACTATCACCTCCTATCATGCACAGACATTCCAGGTACTGAGATCATGTAGCCCATCTCCGCACCATACAAGATGTTAGCTTATCCTGGTGTTCAAGTCCTACTATTGACAAAACAACTGCATACATAATGTCGCCAGGAAACCACACTTACTAAATGTGTTTCACCGCAATGAGCTTGCTCACAAGGATAGGGTAGGCAAAGGCTTCACCTACCCTATCCCTGTGAGCAAGCCCATTGTGGTGAAACGCATTAAGAAAGTGTGGTTTCCCTGCGTGGAGACTTTGTGTATGCAGCTGCTTTGCCATAGTGGAATAAAAACACTAGAATGAGCTAACACAGGAGCGTAACTTATTTTCCTACCACAGTGTGTTAGCACATGTAACTTTCATTGTGAAAATGTCACCACAAAAGCACCAGAATTACTAAGAGGTAAATAGCCCTTGGTGGGCCCCTGACCATCTGTCTGGACAATGCCGATTGGCCCTGTGCTGATCACATGCACCCTCCAAACCAAAAAAAAAAAAAATTCTCTAGCAATACACACCAAACTGAGCATGTGCAGAGTGCCCCAAGGCTCTGTTCGATCAGGAGATGTACTGAAGACAGTGGAAGAAGGGGAGGATCAGAGAAGACAGGATCAAACAGCCTTTTTTTTTTTTTTTTTACACAATGCGGAGGATCTCAGGTTCCACAGTGAGTTTAACAAGCATACTTTACTGTATGTACAGACTGATTTTACTGTTGTTGGTTTAGTAAAAGAGTTAGTCCACCCTAACGCTAAAATCCCTGCATCTACAGACATCCACGATCTAACACTAACCAATCTAGCCCTGTAAAGAAGAAAATCAGTAAACATACCTTTTCTGAAGCCGATCCGACCCGATCCCATGCTGAGCTGTCAGCTGCGGCTTTGCTGTGGAGGCAGGTGCAGAGGACACAGCCGACAATGGAAGCCCCATAGTAAGTCTATGCGTGATGTTACTTGCCATTCATTTCACAGCCATTGTCGGTTGTATCCTCTGCAAAGCTTCTGCCGCAGGAGGCCGGATTGGATTAAAAAAAAAAAAAAAAAAAAAAAAGGTATGTATACCGATTTTCTTCCTTACAGGGCTAGATAGGTTAGTGTTAGATCGTGGATGTCTGTAGACGCAAGGATTTTAGCATTTTAGCATTAGGGTGGACTTACACTTTAAGGCACTTCAGATGCCAAGTAGAGAGGGATTTTAAATTGGTGAACTAACAAGGTTTTCTATTGTCCATCTGCAAAGAAAAAGGCACCTGCAAGGTTACAAAGCCATGAAAGCAATCCGGATCATTTACTGAGTGATGCCAACTGTTTTTCACTGAACACAAGAAGATCCATATTTTTTCAAATGCAGACAATGTATTATCTTCCATAATAACTAAACAAAGCTGAACAATATATGTATTTTAAATCACTTAACACCCGGGCCCTAGCTAAATGACGGCTACAGCACGGTCGGAGAACTCTGGGAGGGCGTACTATGACTTCCTCTCAGAATTGCATTCCCGTGCACCCCCTGGGGTGTGCACATGGTAGTGTCCATGCTCGCCGGGTCCTCACGTCACAGATCAGGGTAAAGGGACAATCCCAGTGGCCCTTTACCATGTGGTTGCCATAACTGTCAACAAACTGGCGTCATGTCCGGTTCTTTCCGCTGCTCACACCGATCGTGTGAGCAGAGGAGGGAGAAGCTGCAGCGTGAAGCTGCGCAAGTTTTTTTCTGCCTATTCCAAGTGCCCAGCAGTTCCCATCTGTGCCACAGAAGTGCTCTACAATGCCCCGGTGCCCAGCAATGCCCCATCAGTGCCCAGTAGGGATCAGTCAAACACCCCCCGGTTCGGTTCGCACCAAACATGCGAACCCTATGAAAGTCTGGGACACAAAAATGAAAAATCGAAAGTGCTCATTTTAAAGGCTTATATGGAAATTATTGCCATAAAAAGTGTATGGGGACTGGGGTACTGCCCCAGGGGACATGTATCAATGCAAAAAGAAGGTTTTTAAAACTACAATTTTTTTTTCTGGAGCAGCGATTTCAATAATGCTTAAAATGAAACAATAAAAAATGAAATATTCCTTTAAATATCGAGCCTGATCAGTCCCCTTAGTTTGCCTGTAAAGTGGCACATCTGTGCGCGGTTTAGAACAGTGCCGCAGCAAAATGACATCTCTAAAGGAAAAAATGTAATTCAAACTTGCTCACGGCTGTAATGTATTGCCGGCTCCTGGCAATATAGATGAAAAAAATCAAGGGAAAAAAAAAATAAAATTGGAGTGGGTTCCCCCCCAAAGCACCCTTGTGCCCATGATGGGGACAAGGGCCTCTTCCCGACAACCCTGGCCATTGGTTGTCAGGGGTCTGTGGGCGGGGGCCTTTAACAAGGGGACCCCCCCGATGTGAATGGGTATCAGGTACATCGTACCTCTACCCATTCACCAAAAAAAGTGTCAAAAAATAAAAAAACTACAATAGACCGTTTTTGACAATTTCTTTAATAATAAAGGAATTGTCAAAAACTGTCTGTGGTTATTACGTTTTGATACTTTTTTGGTGAATGGGTAAGAGGTCCCCGATACCCATTTACATAAGGGGGCAGGATCTGGGGGCCCCCCCCCCCTTGTTAAAGGGGGCTTCCAGATTCCGATAAGTCCCCCGCCTGCAGACCCCAGCAACCAATGGCCAGGGTTGTCGGGAAAAGGCTCTTGTCCCCATCAACATGGGGGCAATGTGCTTGGGGGACCCCAAAGCACCTTCCCCATGTTGAGGGCAAGCAGCCTGGTATGGAGGCGGACCCCACGCTGTTCTTTTTTTTTTTTTTATTCTGTCATTGTGTTCCCTTTAACCACTTCAATGCACTGATAGATAGATAGATAGAGATATATACACACACACACACATGCTACACTGAATGCACTGTATACAGTGGGTATAAAAAAAACACACCCCTTTTTAAAATGTCATCTTTCTGGGATGTAGAAAATGAGATAGATAAATAATTTCAGAATTTTTTCCACTGTGATCTATAAACCATACAACTCAGTTGAGCAACAAACTAAAATCTTTTAGGTGGAGTAAGAAAAACTAAAATATAATGGTTGCATAAGTGTGCACACCCTTAAACTAATACTTTGGGGAAGCACCTTTTGATTTTATTACAGCACTCAGTCTTTTTGGATATGAGTCAATCAGCATGGCACATCTTGACTTGGCAATATTTGCCCACTCTTCTTTGCAAAAACACTCCAAATCTGTCAGATTGCAAGGGCATCTCCTGTGCACAGCCCTCTTCAGATCACCCCACAGATTTTCAATGGGATTCAGGTCTGGGCCATTCTAAAACTTTAATCATCTTCTGGTGAAGCCATTCCTTTATTGATTTGGATGTATGCTTTGGGTCGTTGTCATGCTGAAAGAGGGAGTTCCTCTTAATGGTCAGCTTTCTAACAGAAGCCTGAAGGTTTTGTGCCAATATTGACTGGAATTTGGAACTGTTCATAATTCCCTCTACCTTGACTAAGGCCCTTGTTCCAGCTGAAGAAAAACAGCCCCAAAGCATGTTGCCGCCACCACCAAGCTTCACTGTGGGTATGGTGTTCTTTTGGTGATGTGCAGTGTGGTTTTTGCATCAAACATATCTTTTGGAATTATGGCCAAAAAGTTCAACCTTGGTTTCATCAGACCATAACACATTTTCCCACATGCTTTTGGGGGACTTCAGATGTGTTTTTGCAAAATTTAGCCAGGTGTGGATGTTTTTCTTGGTAAGAAAAGGCTTCCGTCTTGCCACTCTACCCCATAGCCCAGACATAGAAGAAGAATATGGGAGATTGTGGTTACATGTACCACACAGCCAGTACTTGCCAGATATTTCTGCAGCTCATTGAATGTTGCCATAGGCCCTCTTTCTTCTCGTCTTTTCAGGAATTTGGAGGGACGTCCAGTTCTTGCTAATGTCACTGTTGTGCCATATTTTCTCCACTTGATGACTGTCTTCTCTGTGTTCCATGGTATATCTAATGCCTTGGAAATTATTTTGTACCCTTCTCCTGACTGATACCTTTTAACAATGAGATCCCTCTGCGGACCATGGCTTTTGCTGTAGGATGCGACTAAGAAAATGTCAGGAAAGACCTACTAGAACAGCTGAACTTTATTTGGGGTTAATCAGAGATGCTTTAAATGATGGCAGGTGTGTACTGAATCCTATTTAACATGAGTTTGAATGTGATTGCTTAATTCTAAACACAGCTACATCCCCAGTTATAAGAGGGTGTACAACCACATTAATTTTTTTTATTTTTACTTCCCCCCTAAAAGATTTCAGTTTGTTTTTCAATTGAGTTGTACAGTTTATAGGTCACATAAAAAAGGTGGAAATAGATCTGAAATGATTTATCATAGATAGAATATATACACATACATACATACACACTAAATTGCCTGCAGGCCACTAACTAACTTGTCTAATCTAGCTGAAGTTCTCTCAATCCACACTTATCACACTACATACAGCTGTCATGTAAGCAGCCTTATATAGTGTGGACTTAGCACCCTGAGCCATGATTGGCCAAAGGAACCCTGCCTTTGGCCAATCATGGCTCTCCCAGCAGATCACACTGTGATTGGCCAAAGCATGCAGGTCAGGTGCATGCTTTGGCCAATCCGCAGCCATCAATGCACTGCGATCTCGCAGTGCATCATGGGGTGTTCCGCGGCGTTTTAATTTGCCGAGAATGCCCCATATGTACGGTTAGTTTGCGGATAAACGAACACCAAATGTAGGACTTCCGTTTGATTCGAACATATTCCTAGTGCCCAACAATGCCCCATTAGTGCACATCTGTGCTTTACAGTGCCATATCTGTGCAACATCAGTGCATCCTCATCAGCACTTGTCAGTGCCATAAAAAAAATGCGTAGAAAAATGCATTTTAAATTTTCTTTCCACATTTTCCAAAAACTTGTGGAAAAAAAATGACAATGTTTAAAAGACTCATAATGCCTCATAGAATATACTTTGGGGTGTTTGCCTTCCAAAATGGGGTCATTTTGTGGGCGTTTCCATTGTGCTGGTGCTCCAGGACCTTTAAAAGTGTGATACGTTGTCAGGAAATGGTGTAATTTATGTCCCTGATGGTGCTCCTTGCATATTGGGCCTCTGTATGTGGCCAGGCTGTGTAAAAGTCCCACACATGTGGTATCGCCATACTCAGAAGTAGCAGAATGTGTTTTGGGGTGTAATTGTAAGTATGCATATGCCATGTGAGAGAAATAACCTGCTAATATGACAATTTTATGGAAAAAAAAAAAAAATCTTAATTTTGCAGAATTGTGGGAAAAAAAATTACAACTTCAAAAAAACTCACCATGCCTCTTACTAAATACCTCGGACTGTCTACTTTCCAAAAAGAGGTATTTGTAGTGTCCTGGCTTGTTAGGTCTGGTTCACACCTATGCAGGTTGCAGTTTGCATATTCCACGTGCATTTTGCGTTTTTTTAATAAACATCTTTGAGCCATTGAAGTCTATGGAACCAAAAACTAGAAAAAAAAAATTCCTGGTCCTTTCAATAAAATGCACAGATGTGAACATGACCCATAGGAATCCATGTTAAATGGACTGTAGTGTGTTTCTGCAAAACGGAAAATGCACTAAAAAAAAACAAAAACAAAACAAAACAAAAACGCATAGGTGTGAACTAGGCCTAAAGTGTCTTAAGAAATGAGATGGGCCATCAGTACATCAGGTGTGATCAATTTTCAATGATTGGCACCATAGCTTGTAGACTAACTTTTACAAAGACCAAATAATATACACTGATTTGGGTTATTTTTACCAAAGATATGTAGCAGTATAAATTCTGGCCAAGATTTATATAGAAAAATTACTAATTTGCAAAATTTTATAACAAAGAAAAATGCATTTTTTTTTTCTACAAAATTTTCGGTCTTTTTTTTTATTTATAGCGCAAAAAATAAAAAACCCGCTGGTGATTAAATACCACCAAAAGAAAGCTCTATTTGTGAAAAAAAAAAAAAAAGGACCAAAATTTCATTGTCATTCAAGATGTGAGACCACCGAAAGCTGAAAATTGGCCTGGTTAGAAAGGGGGTTTAAGTGCCCAGTGGGCAAGTGGTTAAAGAGCTACAGAATTTCATTATATTATATATAAAGAAAAAAAAAAAAAAAAAAAGCTTTTTTAAAGAGCTTTTCACTTAATAACTCCACTTTTGTTGAGAAAAAAAACATTACCATCTGGGAGATCTATGTACAGTTCATTGCAAGTGTTTTAAACAAATTTTGTTGCAGAGTCTTACCTTTTTTTATTCTGAAGAAATCCCTGTGTATTTGTGATAAGTGAATCCAATGGGAGTGGTTTCATAATTATCAATCAGCTACTGCACCTGCAGGGCTCTAATGAGGAATGTTGCAAGGTCTGCATCCCTTTAGACGCAATTTCCTATTGAGAGCATCCAACCAAAAGTGACATTTTTGTTGCAGGGGATGCCTAAATCCTGGCTTGTAGCTTTGTGCTGACCTCTGGGGAAAATCAGTGAGCCAATCACACAAGCAGGAAATTATGTTTCTGGGGGGCGTTCTGTACACATTCTGTGTACAGAACACCTCCAGGTAGCCACTTTGCATTTACAGAAAAGTACAGTGCAAAGTACAGTGCTGCAGTTAGAAATGAAAAGGTCATTTTTAATATCATTCAATTTACTTTTTTTTTTTCTTTTTTTTTTTTTTTTTTTAATTTTTTCTTTGCCATTTTTTTTCCCCATGAAAGTCGAGCTACCCTATATAGCTCAACGTGGAAACTCTTACTTATTAAAGTGGTTTTAAAGGCAGAAGGTTTAGGTCCCGCTAAAAATCACTGATCACCATTACTAGCAAAAAATAAAAATGCCATAAATCTATCCCCTATTTTGTAGACGCTATAACTTTAGCGCAAATCAATATACGCTTGTTTGTTTTTTTTACCTAAATTGATGAAGAAATTAGATTTTTTACACATTTTATTGGGTAGGTTTTATAGCAGAAAATAAAAAAGTTTTTTTTTTCAAAATTGATTGATTTTTTTGTTTATAGCGCAAAAAATAAAAACCGCAGAGATGATCAAATACCACCAAAAGAAAGCTCTATTTGTGGGAAAAAAAAAAAAATTTGGCTACAGCGTCACACGACCGCAATTGTCTGCTAAAGTAACGCAGTGCCATATCGTAAAAAAAAATGGCATGGTCATTAAGGGGGCAAATCCTTCTGGTCCATAAGTGGTTAAAGTAAAAAAGCTCCTGGGTGCAGCCCCCCCCCCCCACTTATACTTACCTGAGCCCAATATCAATCTAACAATGTGCATGAGAGCAGCAGTTCTCCCAGGTCCCTTTCTCTCTCTCTCTCCTCACTGGCTCACACAGCAGCAGGAGCCATTGGCTCCCTCTGCTATCAATCACAGCCAGTGAGCCAATGGAGGAGAGAGCAGGGGTGGGACGAAGCCTGGCTTTGTGTGTGAATGGACAATGTCCATTCACAGAAGTGCAAGCCTGCTTGAGTGCCCCCATAGAAAACGATTGCTATTTAGGGCACTCAGCGGGGGGGGGGGGGGCAAAAAGAAGAGGATCAGGGCTGCTCTGTGCAAAGCCATTGCACAGAGCAGATAAGCATAACATGTTTGTTTTTTTGTGTTTGTTTTTTAAAAACTACAACCCTTAGACTCACTTTAACTAATCTTAACAAGGTTGGCCTATAGGGTAATAGAACACAAAGATTTTGAATGAATGGACATTTCCCCAAATTAACATGCCAGTCATTATTGAAAGGACTATAAGGTTTAGGGTACTGGCAGGCAGATAGGGTTGACCAATCCCTGACCCTGCCTACCATTCCCTCCAACAGCATCAGCTGATTCTGTGGCTGAAAGGAAGAATCCTTAATCAACAGGTCTACCTCTGACTAAGATAATTCAGGTAAAAATCTGTACATTACTTCTTCATATTCCTCCTCATCTTCAATCTCTGCCTCAACTTCCCCCTCTTCTTCTTCTTCTTCTTCATCACCACTACCCTTTTTCTTTACATTTTCTTCATCCGATTTTTCTTCATCACCTTTTTTCTCCAGTTCCTGTATCAATAAATTTAGTTTAAGTTTCACTAATTACTCCAGGTAAACTATTTAATGTAAAGTACTGTGCAAAAGTTTTAGGCTGGTGTGAAAATATGCTGTAAAGTAAGATTGCTTTCAGAAAAGTGAGAAAAATTTGCCCCCTGCCTGATATTTTATTTGCATATTTCTCACACTTAAAATGAATCAGAGCAAACTAATTTTAATATTACACAAAGATAACCCAAGTAAATCCAAGATGTAGTTTTTAAATTATTTAATTTATTAAGGGAAAAAAAGCCACGAGGGAGAACCATTATCCACATATAGAGATAACTTGGAACAGTGGTGAACCTTCCCAGGAGTGGCCAGCCTACAAAAATTACCAAGAGCATGACGACAACTCATCCAGGAGGTCATAAAAGAACTCGGAACATCTGAAAAACTGCAAGCCTCAGAGGCGCATGCGCGGCAGCCTAAGGCGGCGGTAATGTCCCCTTAGAGCTCCGCTCCTCGGGATGACAAGTCGAAGGACTACAGGTCCCAGCGCCGGTATAAACTACTAAAAACGGGACACTGCTCATGCCAACACAGCCAGCTACCAAAACAATGGTCCTAAGAGGTACAAAACTAAATTTAAAGCTGGTATTTCAAAAGAAAAAGCTCCACAGACTGATGGCTGGATGGCGGCATCATCCTCTCCCTCACAGCACAGCAGCCCACACAGAAAGCAGTCTCTGCCTCACAGCCAGAATATACAGGCTTCTATGGGTGAGTCAGTTTGTGACCACAAAGACACATGAAATACTACACAGCCTGATATATTTAAACAATTTGAATATATGCTCCAGAAAGCCCTTAAGCAGACCTCTGACCATATAACAGAAATGTTAACTAGAGAAATCAGAGAGCTGGGTCAGAGAACTGCAGACCTAGAATTGAGAGTTGATTAAATTGACACACGCACTCATAATTCTATGACTGAACTTATGACCCTAAAAGAAGAAAACCTCACACTTCAGTCACATTTGGAAGACCAGGAAAATAGAGATCGTCGATCGAATTTGGGTATTAGGGGGATCCCTGAATCTTTTTTTGGACCTGCAGGCAACAGTCACAGTGCGGTTTCAAGAATTAGTACCTGGTATTCCCATTGACAGGCTTAAATTGGACAGAGTACATAGAGCCTTAGCTCCACGCAAATCCAATGGCCCTCCTAGAGAGATCATTACTAAATTGCACTATTACAGAACCAAAGAACAGCTTTTAACAGCCACCAGAGGCAAAGAACTCCTCAGCTTTCAGCGCCATAGCTATCAGCTCTTCATTGACCTTTCCCCACTTATGGTGGCTAAGAGACGTGCACTCAAACCTCAATTACAGATACTCCTTCGCAATCAAATTGTCTACCATTGGGGGATTTCCTTTCGGTCTTCGATTTACACACCTGGAAACTAAATAAGTCTGTCGCTCTTCAGGAGATCTACAATCGATCCTAATTGAAATAGGTTTACCTGAAGAAACCTCGACCAAAGACCAGCACCGCAGACGTTCCACCTCTCGATCTTCACAGCAAAATAAAGTTACAGGACCCAGTTCTGCAACCTCGTCATATCAAAATCTCAATAAGCGTGGTCGTTACGAACATTCACCTCCCACCATTGTGGACTCAATGGACTGACTTTCCAGCTCAAACTAATTCCTCTTACTTGCTTCAGGTTTCCAGCTTCTCATGCTGGTTAAGTTCCTTTAAGTGTCAAGTTCATGAATAAAATGAGCTTCGGCTATATGGTTTAGTTATGATTATAGTATGAGGGAAGAGGAAAAAAGTGATTCCCAAACCACACTCTGACTCTACTTCCTGGACTAATTATCATCCTATATCCCTTCTCAATAAAACTATTGGCTAAAATCATGGCCACCAGATTGAATACTATCATATGTCATCTAATTCATAAAGATCAAACAGGCTTTATGCCAAAACGTCAGGCAGGTGATAATATTAGATGTACACTCTTACTTATCCACGCGGCTATGGCTAGACAGATCCCAGCTTACTTTGTATCATTAGACATAAGGAAAGCATTTGACTCTGTCACATGGCCATATATGGAATATATTCTTGAAAAATGGGGTTTTGGTAATCACTTTCTAACCTGGGTCTCCTCTTTATACAATAATCCTAGAGCATATATTAAATACTCCAGTTACAAGTCAACAATGTTCGACATCAGAAGAGGAACTAGACAAGGTTGTCCCCTTTCCCCATTACTTTTTGCCCTATTAATTGAACCTTTAGCACAACTAATTAGGAATACCCCCCGATATTAAAAGGTATCGAATTAGGTGGTTATCACCATAAATTATGCCTTTTCGCAGATGATATTCTTGTATTTTTGTCACATCCCCATATATCTACCTCTAATTTATTACTCACACTTGAAAACTTTGCTCAAATCTCAGGTCTATACATCAACCCTACAAAATCTAATGCGTTAAATATTTCCTTATCACAATCTGAACTTCAACAAGCCCAAACTTCCTTACCTTTCAACTGGGTTCCGAAACAACTCCCGTACTTGGGAATACAAAATCACAACTTCCCTTAGGGATCTTTTTGCAGTTAATTTACTTACTTCTTCTGAAACAAATTACTGCTCTCATGAAACAATGGGCTTCTCTTCCATTGTCCTGGTTGGGAAGGATTAACGCTATTAAGATGTCAATATTACCAAAATGTATATACTTATTAAGGGTACTCTGCTTTCATTCCTCAATAATCCAGCCTTTTATCCTGCTTGGAAATTTCCAAGATCATTCCCTATATGGTCCACTGTAAATCTTACTCGCTTATATAATTTATCCTCTTCATCCAATATTCATACCTTTCCTGTACTATGTGAAACTTACGGTTTACCTAAAAAAGAAATATTTCGCGATTTACAGATGAAAAATTTTTATGAACCATTACTTAATACAGGTTCTACTCTTAATCAAATGACTCAATTTGAGCGTATTTGTATAAGCGATCCACACATTAGAGGACTTATCTCACTATTATATCATCAACTCAATGTGACTTCCAGAGAAACTCTACCCTCATATGCTATTAAATGGGCACAGGATATTAATCAAAAACTAGATGATAAAGATTGGTCTAATATATGGTTAGCCACCAAAACTTCCTCTAACGGTTTTGCTGTAGAATCTAATTATAAGGTTTTAACACGATGGTACCAGCTAGAATAGCTAAATTTGCTCCCACATATTCACCTAATTAATGGTTTCAGAGGATGTGACATGCCAGGTACACATTACCACATATGGTGGCAATGTCGTGTTGTCAAAGTATTCTGGAAGAACATATTTCTTATGGCCTCTAAAGCCTTGGAAACCACAATTCCTCCAGATCCCACTATGGCTATTCTAAACCTTAAACCTGCCATGCTCACACACACACTCATTTGTTTATCTAACTAAGTACTGCAGCCAAACAAATCATCGCCAAGGCATGGAAGTCTCAAACTCTAATCACGAATGAAGCTAAAACACAGAATGAATAAAGCACGCATACAAGCAAAGATGACAGCTATTGAAGAGAATTTAAAAAAAAAAAAAAAAAAAAACCCGATAAATTTAGTAAGATCTGGCAACCATGGGTTAAACACTATTCCCCCACCGACTCTGACCAATCTTTGTTATTACCACGCTAGGTTGTATAATATATTCACTAAATGAAAGTGTATGTCTGCCGTGAGTCAGGACGCCACCCCGGGTACACCTTTCCCTCTCTCTTTCTTCTTCCCCCCCCCTTTTTACTATTTTCTTTGATATATGCTGTATGTATATAAGAGATACTTGCTCTTTTATTGCTTGCTTATATATTATATATATATATATATATATATATATATATATATATATATATATATATATATATATATATATATATATATATATATATATATATATATATATATATATATATATATATATATAATTTATATTTATTTTCCTCTTTCTGAAAACTCAATAAATAAATAAATACATTCAACAGGAACTGCAAGCCTTACTTGCCACAGGTAAGATCAGTGTTCATCATTCAACAATAAGAAAAAGACTGGGCAAAAATGGCATCCATAGGGAAGTTCTAAGGCCAAAGCCAATGCTCACCAAAAAAGAACACAAAGGCTTATCTCACATTTACTAAAAAACAGCTTGATTATCCCCAAGACTTTTAGGAAAATATTCTGTGGACTGATGAGACAAAAATGTAACTTTTTGGAAGGTGTGCGTTCCGTTACATCTGGCATAAAACTAA
Organism: Aquarana catesbeiana; assembly: GCF_042186555.1. Lineage (NCBI taxonomy): Eukaryota > Metazoa > Chordata > Amphibia > Anura > Ranidae > Aquarana > Aquarana catesbeiana. The sequence goes on along the minus strand of NC_133324.1, from coordinate 160,643,078 downwards.
TACAGCATTTCATAACAAGAACATCATACCAAACAGTCAGACATGGTGGTAGTACCGTGATGGTCTGGGGCTGCTTTGCAGCTTCAGGACCTGGATGACTTACCATAATTGATGGAACCATGAATTCTGAGCGCTACCAGAAAATCCTAAAGGAGAATGTCCGGCCAGCAGTTCGTGACCTCAAGCTCAAGTGCACTTGTCAAGTGCAAAGCAGCCCCAGACCATCACGGTACTACCACCATGTCTGACTGTTTGGTATGATGTTCTTGTTATGAAATGCTGTATTAGTTTTATGCCAGATGTAACGGAACACCTTCCAAAAAGTTACATTTTTGTCTCATCAGTCCACAGAATATTTTCCTAAAAGTCTTGGGGATAATCAAGCTGTTTTTTAGTAAATGTGAGATAAGCCTTTGTGTTCTTTTTTGGTTATGCCGCAGGACAATGATCCGAAACACAACAGCAAGGCCACCTCCAAATGGTTCAAATAAAGCAAAATTTAGGTTTTGGAGTGGCCTAGTCAAAGCCTGGACCTAAATCCAATTGAGATACTGTATCATAACCTTACACAGGCCATTCATGCTGGAAAACCCTCCAATCTGGCTGAATTAAAACAGTTCTGCAAAGAAGAGTGACAAAATTTCTCCACAGCAATGTGAAAGACTCATTGCCAGTTATCGCAAATGCTTGATTGCAGTTGTTGCCGCCAAGGGTGGCACAACCAGTTATTAGGTTTAGGGGGCAATTACTTTTTCACATAAAGCCAGGCAGGTTTGGACCTTTTTTGCCTTAATAAATGAAACCATCATTTAAAAACTGCATTTTGTATTTACTCAGGTTATCTTTGCGTCATAAAATTTGTTTGATGATCTGAGTCATTTAAGTGTGACAAATATGCAAAAAAATAAAAATAAATAAAAAAAAGGGGGCAAATACTTTTTTCACAGAATTGTAGTTGGTATTCATTTATTTTTATCAATTAAAAAAAATGGAAAGTAAATGAAGAGAAGATAAATCTAAATCAAATCAATATTTGATGTGACCACCCTTTGCCTTCAAAACGGCACCAATTCCTCTAGGTACATTTGCACACCGTTTTTGAAGAAACTGGGCAGGTAGGTTGTTCCAAACATCTTGGAGAACTAACCACAGATCGTCTGTGGATGTAGGCTGCCTCAAATCCTTCGGTCTCTTCATATAATCCCAGGCAGACTCCATGCTGAGAATCAGGGCTCTGTGGGGGCCAAACCATTACTTCCAGGACTCCTTGTTCTTCTTTCACTGAAGATAGTTGTTATTGACATTGGCTGTATGTTTGGGGACATTGTCCTGTTGCAGAATACATTTGGGGCCAATCACATGCGTCCCTGATGGTATGGCATGATGGATAATTATATGCCTGTATTTCTCAGCATTGAAGACACCATTGATCCTGACCGAATCTCTAACTCCATTTGCAGAAATGCAGCCCCAAATTTGCAAGGAACCTCCACCATGCTTCACTGTCGCCTGCAGACAGACACTCATTATTGTACTGCTCTCCAGCCCTTCATAAACAAACTGCCTCCTGCTACAGCTATTTCACATTTTGACTCATCAGCCCAGAGCGCCTGCTGCCATTTTTCTGCACCGGTGGGGCGGTGTGGCTCTCGTTCTGGGCCGCACCATGTTGCTAGGACACGGCGCGACCCGATCTCTGTAAAGAGCCCCGCAGCTCTTTAACCATGTGACCGGCTGTGTCCAATCACAGCCAGTCACATGTAAACATGGAGATGCCGGTAATAGTCGCTCCTGAGGCGAGGAGAGCCGATCAGCTGCATCTCCTCACAGGGGACATTCAGACATGTAATCAGGGTACTTGTGACCCCACAATAGGAATAAAACTTTCCCAGAAGAGAGTTTAACAAGACTTGTGGCCATTCATTAAAATTAGAAGAGGTTTAACCTTAAACTACGTAGAGGGTTCTTTACTGAAAGAGCGGCAAGGATGTGGAATTCCCTTCCACAAGCGGTGGTCTCAGCGGGGAGCACTGATAGCTTCAAGAAACTATTAGATGAGCACCTGAATGACCGCAACATACAGGGATATACAATGTAATACTAACACATAATCACACATAGGATGGACTTGTGTCTTTTTTTCAACCTCACCTACTATGTAACTTATTTGCAATATTTACTGACAGAAACTAAGAAAAAAATTTTTTTTTCAAAATCTTTGGTCTTTTTTTTATAACAAATAAAAAAAAAAAAAAAACTCAGCAGTGATTAAAATACCACCAAAAGAAAGCTCTATTTGTGTAGCTTTAACATGCAATTGTCATTCAAAATGCGACAGCGCTGAAAGCTGAAAAATGGGCTGGGTAGGAAGGGGGTGTAAGTGCCCTGTAGGCAAGTGGTTAATGATTGCAGGGGAGAATTTAAGTGTAATGCCCCATATACATGGTCAGATTTTCCGACGTAAAATGTGCGATAGGAGCTTGTTGGAGATTCCGACCGTGTGTAGGCTCCATCGGACAGTTTCCATCGGAATTTCCAACGCACAAAATTTGTGATCTGGTTCTCAAATTTTCCGACAACAAAATCTGTTTGCGTAAATTCCGATCGCGTGTACATAATTCCGATGCACAAAGTGCCATGCATGCTCGGAATCAAGCAGAAGAGCAGCTATTGAGCTTAATTTTTCTCGGCTCGTCGTAGGTGTTGTACGTCACCGCGTTCTTGACGTTCGCAATTTCTGATCAACTTTGTGTGACCGTGTGTATGCAAGACAAGTTTGAGCCAACATCCGTTGTAAAAGATCCATGGATTTTGTTGTCGGAATGTCCAATCGTGTGTACGAGGCATTAGGGTGGACTTCCACTTTAAATTGTTGGAGGAAGTCCTGAAATCAAGGTCACGATTAAAGAGAAAACCCCAATGACGACCCACAGTAAATGATCAACTGGTAACCAAGAAGCACATCGTGGGCAGTCAATGTACACCCAAAGAACTATTGTAACCTCTAGTTTTTTTTTTTGAGCTTTTTGTCTACACCTTTAGCTTTTGCCTCTGCTCACCTAGCTCTTTTTTTCTCCCAGTTACTAAATGTTAATCGCAAACTAAATTTTCAACTTACCTCAATTTTCTTTAGGACATCTACATTGGCAATGGCTTTTTTTTCTTTCACTTTTTTCACACCTGGTAAAAAAAAAAAAAAAAAAAAAAAAAAAAAAAAGGGAGCAGTGGTGTAAACATGGATCCAGTCTTTTTAAAACATATGAAATGCAATAGCAAAATGATGGATTTACACTGGAGCGATTTGGTATGCAATTTGACATGTCAAATCGCATGCCAAATTGGCAGCAATTGCTGACAATGGCACCGTCCAAATCTGTGTGACGCTGCACCTATTCCCAAAAATAGTTTCTGTACTACTTTTGGCGATTTCAGGGTGCAATCTCCATTGATATCTGTGCAGAAATCCACACAGATGTCTCTGAAATCGCCCCCGAAGTTGGGACTGACATGCGGGAATGAAATTGTGTGAGTTCAGCTGAATTCACATGATTTCATTCTCACAGTCAGTATGAACCTAGGCTTATAGAGATTTCATTCTACATGGCTTGTAGTCAGGATGAGATTTCTGTTACTGGAGCCTGACCTTGGATGTCCAATGAAACACTACTCTACTAGATCATCACTTTTGACACAAAATTTTATATTGCAGCTTGCCAGTTCTTAGATGTGGTGGCTGCTATAGGTCTAATTTTTCAGACAAAGAACAATCCAGCAAGCACAGAAACAATCTTATCTTCCTTTTCAACTATAAACTATCAATCACATCCGCATGTAATGGAGAACACCTGTTCATAGTCCAAAATCAAATCATAGTGGCACAAACTTTTTTGTCCCCATTTAGATCACAGTGTATATTTGAGTTTTTGCAACAAATATATATTCCCATTCCAACTTTTCTTTCTGCGATATGAAGTTGCCCCATTGTTAAGTTAACCTTGAGATTACTTATGTTGTGGCCTTTGCTGCATAAATGGGCCAGTAACTTTTTTAGCCCAGGTTCACACATGTGCGGTGCGAATTGAAGCTCAGGTTTCACTGAGAAGATAAAAAAGATAAAAATGTTCAAAGGTTTCTCTGCGTTGTAGCTGCGGGTCAGTGAGCAGGGAGAGGGGGGAGGTGTAGTGAGAAGGAGAAAATCCTTGTTCAGAACGCAATGCATCTGCGAATCAGATGCATTCCCATAGGAGATAATGGGCTTGTAATTTGCACCGCAATGCCCAAAACGCACACTTTTTTGTGCAATGCGCAGTGCGAATGCAACGCACATATGTGAACCAGATACATTCAAATGAATGTATTTTAAAATGTCCTGCGAATTGGATGCGGTGTAAGCCGCATCTAATTCGCATAGGTGTGAACGGGGGCTTATTGTTGGTTATTGTGAACCTGCATAGATTCATTCGTTTGGCAAAAGGCTTCACCTTCCTCCCCAACACAGTCATGTTGGACATTTTGAACACATTAAACAGGTATACCACATTTAACCACTTCCATACAAGGCCTATTCTGGCACTCCTCTCCTACATGTAAAAATTTTTTTTTTTTGCTAGAAAATTACTCAGAACCCCAAAACATTATATATATATTTTTTTTAGCAGAGACCCTAGGGAATAAAATGGCGGTCACATGGTATTTGCGCAGCAATTTTTGCAACAAATGCTTTTTGGGGGGGGGGGGGGGGGGATGGTTTCATGTATTAAAACACTAAAGTTAGCCCAATGGTTTTTGTAGAATGTGAAAGATGTTAAGCCGAGTAAATACATACCCAACATGTCATACGTTAAAAAATATCACAGACTCGTGGAATGGCGCCTGTACTTAAAAATCTCCATAGGCGACGTTTTAAAGTTTTTTTTACAGGTTACTAGTTAAAAGTTACAGAGGAGATCTTGGCCTTAGGCTAGAATTGTTGCTCTTGCTCTAAATGTTCACAGCGATACCTTACATATGTGGGTGCGACATACGCTTTTGCGTGCGAGCTCGCAGAAACAGGGGCGCTTACAATTTTTTTTTTTATTGATATTTTTACACTTTCCATTTTTTTTATTTTTTGATCACTTTTATTCCTATTACAAGGAATGTAAACATCCCTTGGAATAGGGCATGACAGGTCCTCCTTATGGAGAGATGTGAGGTCTATAAAACCCCACATCTCTCCTCTAGGCAGGAAAGACCAAAATAAAATAAAATTAAAAAAAAAAACAAAAAAACAAAAAAACAAAAAAAAAAACAAAAAAACAAAAAAAAAAAAAAACACCGATCTCGCCCTTGCCGGCCGAGTACATGGCAATGTTTACATCTACCGGGCTGGACATGATGTCATAACATTGTGCCCGGGCCTCCGAAGGTCATAGAGACTGCCGGGGACCATCTGGTATGCAGTATTCTCTATGGTGAACTTCCGCCGACGGCGGATTCCTTCTCCAGCTTGCTGTTCACGCGGGCGAGCCTGTAGAAGTATCAGAGGCTGGCCTATAAAAATTAAGCGGCTATGATTGATTGTTCTTGAGGTGTAGGGAATCACCAGCTGAAAAGAATGATATCCGAATGATGCCTGCAGCTGCAGACATCATTCAGATATCTCCACTAAAAGTCCAGGACATCATATGATGGCCTTGGGCAGGAAGCGGTTAAAGTTTATCTATTGCCAAAACTTTTTTAGTTTTGGTTAGAGTAGGGAAGGATTAGAACTCCGGTCAGGTTTTGCTGCTCCAATTGGAGAGATTACATCAACTCCTGTCGGAAAATAATTGTCCCCAGAGCAGGAAATGAGGGGGAATCTCTATAAAAGGCCAGTTTCACATGGGCGTCATCTTGTATAAGAGCAATGTGAATAGCAAGCTTTGATAAAGCATTTTCAGAGCTTTCAGACATTTTTTAAGTTTTTAAAGTACTATTAAGCTCCCCTTTGTAAAATGTTGAAAACCTAATCTTGAAACTTGATCCTAATGGGAACATTGATTGCCACATTAAACAAGCTCTAGCAGGCTTCAGCACCTCTTGAAGCTTGTTGAAAGCCTTCTTAAGCCTGCTAGCAGCTTGCTTAAATTGGCAAATTGGCACGCTCATTAGGATCAGTGTTCAACACTTACAAACTTAAATTGAACAGTACTTTAAAAGCTCAAAAGCTTGCTGAAAGTTCTGCAAATGCGTTATCCAAGCTTATTGTTCACACCGCTCTTATCCAAGCTGAAGCCCATGTGAACCAGGCCTAACATAGAACGAAGTAAAAATGTTGCTGCCGCTTGCACACATATATTTGGCCTCACTGAAGTGAGTCTTCTTCCACGAGTCCACATATATGCATATATGGTCCAGCACAGGGACCAGATTTTCACTAAGAGTCCCGGGTCCCATACCAACCATCGGGAAATGGGAACCCCGGTTCCTGATCACTGTGATGGCCTCTGACATGCTATCATCCCTGTGTGTGCGCGCTCCCTTTCTCCTCTGAACTGAGAGAAATATACATGATAGCTTGCTCTCCTTGCTAGAGGAGAAAAATGTAAACAAGTGTGGGTTAAAAAAAAAAAAAAAAATATACATAAAAGAAAAAAAATAGCTAGATCAATGTTTGATCTAGGGCAAAGGTCAGTGTCAGTGCATTTTAGGTAGGATTTAAAAAATGTTTTTAAATTAAATTAGTGTTAGCTTCAGTGTGCTTTAGGTAAGATATTGTTTCTGGGCCCTGCTATGGTTACAGACAACAATTTGTTTTACCCTCGTCTTGTTCCCAAAATAGGGACGTAAAACCCAACAGGGGTTCCAACCTTTTTCCATTCTATCCAAAACTAAAAAAAAAAAAGTTTTGGATACAGAATACAGATACACTTTAAGGATCTTCAGCACAAAGTATTCTGTACTTGTGCTGCGATACTGCTAAGCAACTTCAGATGCTGGAATGTATATTTACAGAGAAAAGCTAGCCTTGCCTCCTATAGGCACATGACTAGTGTGTCTAATGGTATATCCAGGCCTGAGATAGAGAAAAAAAAAAATATATATATATTATTATATATATATATATATATATTATTATATATATATATATATATATATATATATATATATATATATATATATATATATATATATATATATATATATATAATCTCAATATCAGTCCAAAGGGTGAGGTGCACGTCAGTCACAGTTGGTTGTGCTTAGCAATCAAGCCTTCCCGCAGGCTTCGATATAGAGAAAATGCAAATGGGATTGCTGCACAAACTATCTTTATTTGAAAAGATTCTTCAAAAAAGACATCAACATGACATCATGAAATCAGGCATACATGATGTATAAACGTTTTCGGGTTATTACAGATGGCACCCTTCCTCCGCAAATCATGCCTATCAAATGATCATAAAATGTAGTAATATATATGGTCCACTAATAATCAATTAACCAATTAATTAATCAATTAAAGTGAACAAACAGTTTCTCTGGAATCAATTGAAGTATCAAAGTAGATCATCAAGTTTAAATTTAAATTTCTGTGATCTTGGAGTCAAGAGGTCACAAGCAGAAACGAAAGAAAAGATCATACCTTGTAGGATAATAATCGGAAATCCTAAAATGAATTGAATAAACATGAAAAACAACAAAAAAATAATGATGTAATAATAATAATAATAATAATAATAATAATAATAATAATAATAATAATAATAAATCAAATAAAGAAAAAAAATTATATACAAAGTAACCATCATTATGCGATAGTCTGCATGTGCTGGTACATCCATGCAATCCCATACACAGAATATGCATAGGATCGCACATACGACCAGCACCACACAAACGACCAAATATAATAAGCATTATAAATAAATATAATAATCTATCCAGAGACAATTCATTAAACAGCTCATCACAATGTTCAAAGAAATAAATACAAGTCAAATTGGAGTTTAACCCCTTTGGCTGGAGTGTGTCAAGTCGATGAATCCAGCTAACTTCTCTCTTTCTTAGAGCCATTTCACTGCCTCCTCCTCGTCTATTTTTAGAAATGTCGTCCATCACCATAAACCTTCATTTGGACACTGCGTCCCTGCTCGACAAAATGTCTAGCTAAGGGAAGCTTAACAAGTTTGTCCCTGATAGAATACTTGTGACAGGCTATGCCAGAGGTCACCAAACTGCGGCCCTGGGGCCGGATGTGGCCCTTTGCTTGCCTTTATCTGGCCCTTGGGGCACCATTCCATCCACTGAAACCAACAATGGGGCATAATTCCTGTCGCTGACACCAGCAGTGGAAAACTAAAGGGCACATTACCTTCAATTGACACCAATGGTGGACCACTATTCCTCCCACTGACACCAATGGTGGACCACTATTCCTCCCACTGACACCAATGGTGGACCACTATTCCTCCCACTGACACCAATGGAAGACCACTATTCCTCCCACTGACACCAATGGTGGACCACTATTCCTCCCACTGACACCAATGGTGGACCACTATTCCTCCCACTGACACCAATGGTGGACCACTATTCCTCCCACTGACACCAACAAGGAGGCAGAATTCTTTCCATTGACACCAACCTTGGGCTACTATTCCTCCCACTGACACCAAAGATAGGGCACTATTCCTCCCACTGACACCAATGGTGGACCACTATTCCTCCCACTGACACCAACTAGGGGGCAGAATTCTTTCCATTGACACCAACAAAGGGGCACTATTCCTCCCACTGACACCAAAGATAGGGCATGGTTTACTCCCACTGGACACCAGGACATTTTCTACTGCCACCGGCCCTAGTCTGGCCCTCCTAAAATCTGAAGGACAGTAAACTGGCCCTTTGCTTAGAAAGTTTGGAGACCCCTGGGCTATGCGGTCCTTAACCTTCTGTGTGGTCTCCCCCCCCATAAAAGGAGACTGCAGGGATATTTAATAAAATACACTACATAGGACGATTGGCAAGTATAGTGATCTCTGATCGGAATATCATAGCCCCTAAGAGGGTGAGAAAAACTTTTCCCTTTTATCATGCTTGAGCATTGAATGCAACAAAGACATGGGAATGAACCCGTATTTTTAGGGCCTAAAAAAAAAAAGTTACCCGGGAGCTTGATATTAAATATTGATCAGATTTCACCAATTTATCACGAATCGCCCTACCTCATCGATATGATGGCAATGGGGGATTATTAAATTCAGGAACCGAAGGATAGGCACTTTGTAACATGGACCAATGTTTAAGGTTATTGATCTTATGTGAAAAAGGGTAAAATTGGGAGGTGAACGGCATTCTGTGGCCCAAGTTTTTAGTAGGTGAAATATCATTGTTTATATTAATACGTTCAGAATGAACTAAATCTGTAGGATAACCTCGCTGTCGCAGTCTGTCTTCCATCTCATTCAATCTGATATTACAAGTGTTTGTTTCACTAGTGATTCTAGTTTTAAATTTCAATTGAGTACAGGGGAAAGATTTAAAAACTTCAGGGGGATGAAAACTAGAAAACAACAATTGATTGCGGTCAGTAGGTTTTCTATATAAAAATCACTGACTATGTCCATCCCTAATGGATAAAAGTATATCTAAGAATGGAACCGCACCAGTGTTACTCAGCATGTTAAATTTCAAGCCAGGAATGAACGAATTTAAATAGAAAATGAAACAAGGAAAATGACTGTAGATCACCTGTCCATATAGCAAAGGCGTCATCAATGAACCTGTACCATGCTGTACAGTGTTCATTGAATAATGTACAATGGAAAATGAAAGCTTCTTCGATCATATCCGTGAATGCATTAGCATAAAGGTGGCGCTACATTACTGCCCATCACTGCTCCGGCCAATTGTAAATAATAGATATCCTTGAATAAGAAAAAAAATTTCCTCTAATACTATAGCCAATGATTCAAGGAGAAACGAAATCTGGGCAGAAGTGTATTTTTTGGAGTTAATCAGCAAACGCTTGCAGGCTTCTATTCCCAGATTATGTGGGATGACTGTATATAAATTAGCATCATCCCATGTGACCAGCAGTGCATCAGATGGAATAGTCAAAGAATGAATTTTATTTAAAAAATCCTCAGTATATCTAATATACGAATGAGTCTGGTTAATCAATGGGGTTAAACATTTATCAAGATATTTAGCAAAGGCATGGTTACTGATGCAGTGCTGGACACAATGGGTCGGCCTGGGGGATTGATGGGATCTATATGCATCTTAGGAAGCACATAAATAATTGGAGTCACGGGATGTTCAGAAATTAAATAAGTTTGTGTACTAGCATCAATGATGTTATTTTGCAGTGCTCGGCCCACCACTTTAATCCTATTCAGGCCGTTCACCTCCCAATTTCACATACGATCAATAACATTATTAAGAAACATTGGTCCATGTTACAAAGTGCCTATCCTTCGGTTCCTGAATGTAATAATCCCCCATTGCCATCATATCAACGAGGGAGGACGATTTGTGATAAATTGGTGAAATCTGATCAATATTCAATATCAAGCTCCCGATAGGGAAGTCCTAAAAATACAGGTTCGTTCCCATGTCTTTGTTGCATTCAATGCTCAAGCATAATAAAAGGGAAACATTTTTCTCACCCTCTTAGGGGCTATGATATTCCGATCAGAGATCAATATACTTGCCAATCGTCCTATGTGGTGTATATTATTAAATGTCCCTGCGGTCTTCTATGTGGGGGAGACTAGAGGTCGACCGATATGAGTTTTTCTCTGGCTGATGCCGATATTTAGAAATAGGGGTGGCCGATGGCTGATATATGATGCCGATTTTTGCGGCTGATATATTAAGCCGATTTTTTTTTTTTTGGCAGGTGGCACTGACAGGTGGCCCTGGATGGCACTGGCAGGTGGCACTGGATGACACTAATTGGCACTGGCAGGTGGCACTGGTTGGCATTGGCAGGTGGCACTGGCAGGTTTCACAGCCGATAGTGTAACTGTGTGAAACTGAATTCTCTCTGCAGCGCCGCGTTGTGTGAAACTGTATGGAGAGAGGAGCTGACAAATTCAGCGTGATGTCGGAGGTGGGCGGGACCCAGCAGCTATCCAGCCAATGATTGGGCCATTTAAGAAAGGGATGGGGCCACATACACGTAGCGGCCCGCTCAGATACCATCCCATTGGCTGGTGTTGGATAGCTGGGTCCTGCCCACCCTGTGTCCCGCCCACCCGACATCCAACCTCAATTTTGACAGCTCATCTCTCTCCATACAGTTTCACACACCAACCCACGTTCCTCCTCCCTTCTCCACACTCTGCTGGCAGAGGTACTGCCAGTGTTCAATATCGGCCTAATTTGGATAATAAATCGGCCAATGCCGATTTCTCCAAAATGGCCAAATATCGGCCGATATATTGGTCGACCTCTAGGGGAGACCACACAGAAGGTTAAGGACCGCATAGCCCGTCACAAGTATTCCATCAGGGACAAATTTGTTAAACTCCCCTTAGCTAGACATTTTGTCGAGCAGGGACACACAGTGTCCCAATTAAGGTTTATGGCGATAGACGGCATTTATAAAAATAGACGAGGAGGAGGCAGGGAAATTAGGTTAGCTGGATTCATCGACTGGACACACTCCAGCCGAAGGGGTTAAACTCCAATTTTGACTTATATTTATTTCTTTGAACATTGGGATGAGCAGTTTATTGAATTTTCTCGATAGATTATTATATTTATAATGCCTATTATATTTGGTCGTTTGTGTGGTGCCGGTCGTGTGTACGATCCTATGCATATTCTGTGTATGGGATTGCATGGATGTACCGGCACATGCAGATGATCGCATAATGATGGTTACTTTGTATAATTTTTTTCTTTGATATATTATTATAATATTATTTTTTGTTGATTTCATGTTTATTCAATTCATTTTAGGATTTCTGATTATTATCCTACAAGGTGTGATCTTTTCTTTCGTTTCTGCTTGTGACCTCTTGTCTCCAAGATCACAGAAAATGTAAATTTAAACTTGACGATTAGGCATGAGCTTCGTGTTCGAGTCGAACCCATGTTGGACTCGAACATCGTATGTTCGCCCATTCGCCGAATTACGAACGATATGGGCCGTTCGTGGCAAATTCGAGTGGTGCGTCACGGCCCATAATTCACTGCGGCATCGCAGTGCATTGCTGGCTGATGCTTGGCCAAGCATGCACTATGACCCGCATGCTTGGCCAATCACAGCGCCGTCTGTACAGAGAGCCATAATTGGCCAAAGCCAGGGTGGCTTTGGCCAATTATGGTTCAGGGAGTTTAGTACACGCCCCACACTATATAAGGCCGCCTGCACGGTGGCCCTGTGTAGTGTGTTCCGACGTTGAGAGAGAGAGAGATAGACAGAGAGACAGTGTCATTTGATTTAAGTTAGAGTAGGCAGGCGAGTCAGTTAGCTGCACTTACAGTGTATATATATATTATACATATATACATACACACACATATACATACACACACATACACACAGAGTATTCAGTTTAGCTTGATCCGTTCCGGTTATTCTCTTCCTACTGACAGGCAGGTGTTTTTACAGTATTTACAGCTACCTGAAGAAAATTGCTGGTGTTCTTCTGATCCTATTAGCTACAGTATTTACAGTTAGTGTAGTGCATCCTCTGCACAGTGTGCACCTAAAGCTACCTGAAGAAAATTAGTGGTGTTCTGATCCTATTACTACAGTACCGCAGGCAGCTGCAGTATTTACAAGTTAGTGTAGTGCGTCCTCTGCACAGTGTGCACCTAAAGCTACCTGAAGAAAATTGGTGGTGTTCTTCTGATCCTATTAGTATCGCAGGCAGCTGTAGTATTTACAAGTTAGTGTAGTTGAAAGAGAACTGTTGCGCTCGGGCACACTCGAGCACGCATAAGGGACTCTTTGGATCGCAGATGCACCAATGTGTGTGCGCAAAGGAGTGTGTGCGCCTGCAGGAGCGCGTCCACGCTCCCCTTTGGCGCCAGATGGCCTATTTAAGGGGCGCACTGACTGTAACAGATGATGACTGATCTTCAGCTGTTACTGTACCAGTACCCCGTGTTTCTGCTTGCTTGCCTGATATCCGTTGCTAAATCCTTGGCTTCTCCTGACCTTGCTTCTGGATTCTCCCTCATCTTCGATTACTGGTTCCCGATTCCGGCTTCCTATTGACTCTGCTCCTGCCTGATTTGGTACCTTGCTGCCCGCCTGCTTCCGAACCCGGCTATTCCTGTGACTTCCCTCCTGTATCCTGTTTGGCTCCAAGCTGCCTGCCGTGTTGCTGCATCTCCGCTCCTGCGATCTGCTGCAACTTCCTGCATTCCCAAAGTCGCATCATCTGCCTCAAGCTTCCAGGGCTACATCTGCATGAACTCGTGTTCCTCCTTTCTTTTGGGTCCTTCTGTTTCCATCCTCAGCGGGGCCTGGGTTGGAGATACCAGGGAGGCTGACCTCGTCACTTCACTCCAATAAGGTACGTGACAGTAGTGCTACCTGAAGAAAATTGCTGGTGTTCTTCTGATCCTATTAGCTACAATATTTACAGTTAGTGTAGTGCGTCCTCTGCACAGTGTGCACCTAAAGCTACCTGAAGAAAATTGGTGGTGTTCTTCTGATCCTATTAGTACCGCAGGCAGCTGTAGTATTTACAAGTTAGTGCAGTGCGTCCTCTGCACAGTGCGCACCTAAAACTACCTGGAGACAATTTCTGGTGTTCTCATACTAATAATACTACAGGCAGGCAGTTGATTCTGCTAGCTGCAGTATCCGTAATAATATATATATATATATATATATATATATATATATATATATATATATATATATATATATATATATATATATATATATATATAATATATATATATATATATATATATATATACACACACACACACACACACACACACACATACACATCCCAGCTTTGTGCACCTACATCTCACTGCAGGCCATTAGTATGTCTGGAAGGCCAACAAGGAGAGGCAGACAGTCACAAGCCAATAAAAGAGGGCAAGCAGGCTCTGTGTCTAGAGGCAACAGTCGTGGAGACGGTGCATCTTCATCAGCATGTGGCCGTGGGACACTCTTGTCCTTTTTTTCGGCAGCTGGCTGTGTTGAGCCGCAACATGCTGAAGACTTGGTAGAGTGGATGACCAAGCTGTCCTCATCCTCTCACCCAGGCTCAGGGTACTTTGTCCCTCGGCTCAGTGGCACCAGTCACTCCTTCCCTAGCCCCACCATGTCCTCCTGAGGAGTCCCCCGAACTGTTTGACCACACAGTGTTGGCTACATGCTCCAGGAGGATGCCCAGCGTTTTGAAGGCTCTGATGATGGTACCCAGCTAGAGGAAGGCAGTTACGCGAGCCCAGAGAGGGGGTGCCCAAGAAGAAGGACAGCAATCTGGCAGTCATGTTCCCCCAGCTGCAGCATACTGCCAAGTTTGCTCCAGTGATGAGGAGGGTGGGAATGATGAGGTCACTGACTCCACGTGGGTGCCTGATGGGAGAGAGGAGGAGGAGGCACATCACCAACGAGGCAGGATGCCCTCCAGGGGCTAGCTTAAGGGCAGCACACTGACTGCATCACACCGCAGAGCTCCACATGTGCAGGGCGCTGCTGTCTCTGCGTGTTATTCCAAAAGTTCTTTGGTGTGGGCCTTTTTTGAGACGAGTGCATCAGATCACACTGCTGCTATTTGCAACATATGTCTCAAGCATATCTCGCGTGGCCAAAACATCTTCCGCTTGGGCACCACATGCTTGACCAGACATATGTTGACCTGCCATGCGTACCTAAAAGACTCACACCAAAGAGCAAAGAGGACCTCTCCTTGCTCCTCATCAGCTGGGATCTCCAACCCCACTATACCTTCAGTCCTCTCTGAGACCTGCACTAAGAGGAATGAAGGTGTAGAATTAGGTGTGTCACAGCCAAATACTTGGGGGCAATCTGCTATTGGTACACCGACGTCAGATTGTACCAGGCAAAATTTCCCTGCCCCAGCTGCTGCACCGCCGAACGAAGTTCGCTCCCAGACATCCACATGCCCAGCGGTTGAATGCTAGCTTGGCTAAATTGCTAGCACTTCAACTGCTGCCTTTTCAGTTGGTAGACTCTGCCCCCTTCTGTGAGTTTATGGAATGTGCGGTTCCTCAGTGGCAGGTTCCTAAACACCACTTTTTCTCACAGAAGGCGATTCCGGCTCTCTACCGGCATGTGGAAGGCAATGTCTTGGCCTCGTTGGACAGGACGGTCAGCGTTAATGTGCATATTACCGCTGACTCATGGTCCAGTAGGAATGGACAGGGATGTTACCCATCTTTCGCCGCACACTGGGTGACTCTTCCGGCAGCTGGGAAGGATGCAGGACAGGGTGCAGTAGTGTAGAAGGTTGTTCCGCCACCACGCCTCCAAAATACTACTAGTGGTGATTCTGCCACACCTTTCTCCTCCACCCCCTCCTCTTCTTCCTCCATGGCCTCTTCCTGTGCCGATTTGTCTTCGGAACCAGCGGTGCTCCGTAGGCATTCAAGGGGCTACGCAAGCACGCAGGCCAAAAGATGCCATGCAGTGCTTGAGCTGGTGTGCTTGGGGGACCGGAGCCACACTGGGGCAGAGATTCTGTCAGCTCTGCAGGGGCAGGTTCAGAGGTGGTTGACACCATGCCAGCTTAAGGCAGGTATGGTGGTTTGCGACAATGGCACCAATCTCCTCTCCACCCTCCGACAGGGACAACTGACCCATGTGCCCTGTTTGGCTCACTTCCTTAACTGGATGGTTCAGCGGTTCTTGGGCAGGTACCCAGGCTTACAGGATGTCCTGAGGCAGGCCAGGAAAGTCTGTGTGCATTTCCGCAGGTCATATAAATGCCAGTGCTCCGCTGGCTGACCTCCAAAAGGAATTTAACCTGCCCAAGAACCGCCTAATCTGTGACATGTCCACCAGGTGGAACTCAACGTTGGCCATGCTGCAGCGGCTGCACACACAGCAGAGGGCCAGCAATGAGTACCTGTGCGACTATGGCACCAGGACAGGGGAGCTTGTTTTTTTGTTCCCCACGCCAGTGGGCCATGATCAGGGATGCATGCACTGTCCTGTCACCATTTGAGAAGGCCACGAGGATGGGGAGCAGTGAGTGCATGCATCAGTGACACTGTCCCTTGTCCACCTGTTGTAGCACACGCTGTGTGGAATAAAGAAGAAGGAGGAGGAAGGAGGAGGGAGGAGGAGATGGAGGTGGAGCCTGGCACTCAACATCAGCAGCAGTCTTTAAGGGATCCTGGCACTCAGCATCAGCAGCAGTCTTTAAGGGATCATTTACAGTCCCAAGAAACCCATGGACTTGCACGTGGCTGGGGAGGAGGTGGCTGCGGATCATGTCGTCCTTCGTGACCCAGAGGATTCCGGACCGAATGCCTCAGCAAACCTACGCTGCATGGCCTCCCTGATCCTGCAAAGCCTGCGGAAGGATCCTTGTATTCGTGGTATCAAGGAGAGGGATCAATACTGGCTGGCAACCCTCCTCGATCCACGTTACAAGGGTAATGTCGTGGACCTTATCTTGCCATCGCAGAGGGAGCAGACGATGAAACATCTTTGGGAGGCCTTGCAGAAAGGTCTGTGCAACGCGTTCCCAGAGACTGGGAGGTTACAAACTCCTGTTCCTGGACAACGTGTTGCTGAGACTTCGGTCAGTCAAAGAAGGTGCAGCGGAGAAGGTGGCCATCTGACCGATGCGTTCAGACAATTTTTTAGTCCGCAGCCCCAAGGTATGATCGGTTCCAGCAACCATCGCCAGCGTTTTTTTTTGTTTTTTTAATTAAGTTTTTGCACACAATACAAAACATAAAAACAATCACTAACCCGGCAGGCAACGTGCCACCTGGGTTGGCCTCACAGGGCCATCAACAACGTTCAATCTATTCCCTTCCCATTCCCCCCACCCCCCCCTCCCAACCAGCCAATTACCATATTTAATATACATACATACGTGCACCTTAACACTATTACATAAATTTACCATGCCTCTTTTTGGATAGATAGCTACTCAATCAGGTAAGTGGGTATTTTGTCTATTTCTCATGAGGGGAATCCTATCAATTAGGATTCGCCTAGGTTATCCAGATATCATAAGTTTCCAATGCAAACAAAATTTCACATTAATAATTAGCCTACTGTATTCAAAGAGTCTAGCCAAGCCTGCCACACTTTCTTGAATTTCTTTTCACAGCCTCTGGACCTGTATGTTGCTTTGTATAGAGGTATTACAGAGTTGATCAGACCCTTCCAGTACAATATAGAAGGTGCAGCTGTTTTCTTCCATTTTAATAGGATGGCCTTTTTACCATAAAACAACGCAATATTTAACAAAGTGCGGTGTGCTCTGGATGGAACCACCTCTTCCACCAACCCTATTAGACAGACTCTGGGAGTCATAGAAACTGGGATACTAAGTAGCTCCGAGAGGCATTCAGTAATCCCAGACCAGAAAGTTTGAATATGCGTGCAACTCCAAAAGATACAGTATGCTCTGAGTCAGCTGGGGAATGAGAGTATCTCCAGCACTGACTACTAACGGAAGGTTATATGCAAGATAATCTAGCAGGGGTAAAATAAATACGATGAAGGAACTTGAAATGGATTAGGCGGTCTCTTGCGGACACTAAGTATTGAAAAGGATGATCCCACATATTCTCCCAATCCTCCCCCTGTATACTAGTAATTTCTTTCTCCCAACGTTCCCTGCATCTGGTTACACCTAGTGGCGTCTTTTGGAAGAGAGATTTGTACACTGTTGACAGAGGTTTAACCAACTCCTCCTCAGTCAAAAGAGTCTCCAGTGCTGATGGCAGGAATTCTATTCTTTTGCCATCGAACTGTGCCTGAAACGCGTGGCAACCCTCCTCGATCCACGTTACAAGGGTTGCAAATAGCGGAAGAAGAAGGAATGTGATAAATTATGTCTGGCTTTTAATTGGTCAAATGTCCACAGCTCCCCCTCTCTGGTGATATCTCCCAACACTTTAACACCCCCATACCATAGGATCTGGGAGTGAATAGAAATGAGGCAAGGCTGGATTCATCCACAGTGGGGCTGATGGTGTAACTCCCAAATAGCTAGGGGACATCAAAGTGGTGGTGATTTCCCATGCCCTAATGGTCACTTTCATCAAGGTAGTCAAAGGCAGGCAAGATTTCGGGCCTCTGTAGAGGGCCAGTCTCAGACTTTCATAGGACCCCAAGTGCGCAGCTTCCAGAACCATGGCGGAGTCCCTGTCATCCGCCATCAGCCATCGCCTAGCAACCACCATCTGGCCAGCCATATAGTATTTATGCCAGTCAGACAGAGCTAATCCCCCCTGACCCCACGGTTCCTGAAGTATTTTGATGCTTATACGAGGTGCCTGTGGGGACCATATGAAAGAACCTATTATACTGTTTAATGTTCTGAAAAAGGATTTTGGTATCCATATGGGAGAGTGGCGTAAAAAGTATAGTATAACCGAGAGAAACTTCATTTTTATAAGGCTAACCCTCCCTATCAGAGAGAGAGGTCATTTCTGCCAAGCTTGGGTTTTTTGTTTGAGTCTATTAACTAGGGGGAGGAGATTTAGAGACATATAGTCCTGAATACAGGCTGTTATTTTTATTCCTAGATAGGTAATTGAGGAGACCCATTGCAACGGTATTGTGTCATCTTGAAGTTTTCTAGCCTCCCTACCTAATGGCAGAATTGAGGATTTGCTCCAGTTTACTCCCAGGCCCGAGAAAGTGGCAAACCTGTCCAATATCGACAGGGCTGCTTTTAAGGAGGGACCCGGATCCTGGAGCAACAGGAGCAGATCATCTGTGTATAATGCTACACATTCATTAATGTTACCCACCCGAATCGCACCTACCAGCTCAGATCTTCTAAGTGCCCTTGTCATGGGTTCCATCATCAGGGCAAATAAAAAAAGGGGATAGTGGTCACCCTTGCCTAGTACCCCTCCCTATTGGGAAATAATCAGAAACGTTAATTCCTAACCGAATTGCCGTTTTGGGAGTGCTATATAACAACTTTACCCATCGAGAGAATCCTGGGCCAAACCCCATGACCTCTAACACCCTGTGCATATACTGCCAGTCCACAGAGTCAAAGGCCTTCTCAATGTCTATAGAGACTACGACCTTGGCCGGGGACTCTGTAGTATCTAAGTGTGAATAATCTCCGTAGATTCAGGTCTGGTGATTTGCCAGGAATGAAGCCTGTCTGATCAATGTCCACCAGGGTATCAATAACCCTGGCCAACCTTGATGCTAGCACCTTAGCAAGAATCTTCAAATCCATATTAAGTAACGCTATAGGGCGATACGAGGAGCACTCTAATGGGTCCTTGCCAGGCTTCAGGAGGAGGACCATATAAGCTTCCATCATGAATGCTGGCAAGGATCCTTGCTCCAGACAATGCTTAAAAAGCATATTTAGCCTAGGGGCTAGTTGTGACATGTATAACTTATAAAAATCAGCGGGAAATCCTTCTGGACCCGGAGCTTTATGGGGAGGGAAAGCAAGTATGGCTGCTTCAATTTCTAAGACGGAAATACCTTCATCTAAAAGGGCAGCATCAGTATCTGACAATCTGGGCATAGAGAGCCTCAGCAGTAGCTCTTCCAACTCCTCAGTATCATACGCAGGGATAGGTGAATACAGGGACTTACAAGTTTACAAATTCCTCCAGTACCTTTACAGGGTCAGACACCAATCTTACGTCCCTTGTCCATACTACGGGGATACTAACTGGTACCCTTTGATCAGCTGCTAAATTGGCCAAAAGTTTGCCGTTTTTGTCCCCTTCAGCAAAAATGTTTTCAGACCTGTGTTTTGCCTCTGTATGGGCTAGATCAGAGAAGTGCAGTGCTACCAGTCTCCTGCTTTCCAGTAGTGACACATAAGCGGCCTCCGAGGGAGAGTCTGCATGTGCTTTGGCACTCTCCCGCTCTTTGGCCAGTAGAAGGTCACCCTCTTCATTATGATCCCTCCTAGCTGCTTTAATGGCAGATATGCACTCACCCCTTGATATTGCCTTAAACGTGTCCCATACCAAAGATGGATCAGCCGAGTCTATGTTGGTAACCCAAAAGGTGTCCATGGCAGTTTTAATTTGAGCTGTCACTTGCTCTTCTTGTAACCAACCCAGTGCCAGTCTCCATCCCCCTCTCCTCCCCCCAAAGGGGAAGGCCAGGGTAACCAAGAGTGGGTTATGGTCGGAAAGTCCCCTAGCCAGATATTCTGAATCTTAGGAGGTACTTTAACATGGTGGCATTCCCAAACGCCAAGTCAATTCTGGCCAAGGATTTATGAGTTAAAGATAGATGAGAGAATGAAGTGGCGTCTGGGTGCCCCCACCTCCACAGTTCGGTTAAACCCACCACAGTTGCCCAGGTGGATAGTTCAACCGAGGCTGGCCTAGTTACATTAGTGGAATCCAACCCAGGCTCTAGTATGGCATTGTAATCTCCCATGAAAAGCACAGGGAGATGCAAGTAAGGCGCCAGTGTCACCACTAAGTCATAACAATTGTACCTGAAAAGGAGGAGGTAAATATATGCTTACTAACAAAATTGTTTGACACGAGACAGCCAATACAATTGCCACATATATTGTCCGCCCGAATCTGTAAACACCTGATGCACCATACACGCAATTGCTTTGCTGATTAGAATGGAAACTCCCCTGGCATATGTAGAATAGGTGGAGTGAAATGCCCTCTGAATCCATGGTTTGCGTAAAGATAGAATTTTACTACCCTCCAGGTGTGTTTCTTGAAGGAGGACGATGTGGCTTCACCGGCTTCAAATTTTGAAATACTTTCACCCTCTTAAATTTATTGTTTAGTCCCCTCACATTCCATGAAACTATTTGTAGCTTACTAGCCATCAGAATAGTGTAAAAAGTCTGCTGTCAGAACTACCCCTATTTGCACTGCAGCGACTGCTGAATACAGCTTACACATGGGCATGTACAAACTATGAGACAAAGGTGCATCATTGATATAAATCCTATGGCCTTGTTCAAACCCTCCCCCCCCCCTGCTGTTATACCAGAAACTACAAAAAAAAAAAAAAAAAAAAAAAACTGGTCCGGTATGCAGCTTTAGCCCTGGAACAAAAAAAAAACCTTGAAGAGTTCAACCTGAAGTGTCGCGACACTTCGGCATTGGACAATGAAAAAAGAAAAAAGAAAAAAAAAACAAACAATTTTCTCTGGCGTTTCCTACTTAGAACTCCATGCTAAAACAACAACAACAACTCACCAAGTCATAGTGTGCAGTCCACGTTAAAAGTCCCCCTCACTATATGCATAGGTTACAGGCGGATAACTGTAGTTGTACGGGGGGGGGGGGGGGGTCAGTAAGGTGTGTATATGCAGTGGTTCAGTTCACCCCGCACACAGGAAGGTCAGACATGAGTGCGCCATCGAATCAGAGACCGGAAAAAACCCCGGCAGTAAAGAAAAAAAATCCGCAAAGAATAAAAAGGGATAAAACAAAAAATCAAAATAACAGGTCGTATGCAATTCCTGCTCCGCTATAAGATGGTGGTTTATGGATTTTGGTCCAACCAATCGCAGGCATCTTGCAGGTTGTCAAAGAACTTCACAGTGCCCTTAAACTGCACACGAAGACGGCTAGGGTATAGCATACTGTATTTTAATTCCCGTTCTCTGAGCCTTTCCTTCACACCCGTGAAAGACCGGTGTCTTCTTTGTGTCTCCGCCGAGAAGTCGGGAAACAGCATAATACGAGCATTCTCAAATTTAAGCTCCTTACGTTTCTGTGCTTCCGCCAACAACATATCACGATCCCTGTAATTAAGGAGTCTAACCAGGAAAGGTTGTGGCGGGGCGCCTGAGGGCCTAGAGCCGGTGGGAACCCTGTGCGCTCTTTCAGCAACATATGTGGGAGGGAGATCCCCCAACGCCAATAGGGATTTGAAGAATTGCTCTGCAAAAGTTGTAGCAGCAGTCCCCTCAGCCCTTTTAGGCAACCCCACCACCCTCACATTTTTTCTCTGGCGGTCTTCCGCGTTATCTGCTCTATGCTGTAATGATCTCACCATAACTTTAAAGTTCCTCTAGCTGTGATCCCTGGGCATGAGAAGCATCTTCCACTTCCGATATACGATCCTTCCGCTGTGGTCAGTCTGCCCCTAATCTTATCAAGATCATGGCAGAGAAGGTTACATTCAGAGGCTAGCAGATCTATGCGTCCCATAAGCTTGGATTTTGATGCCGCTATAGCTTCTAGGATGGGGCCTGTTATGGCTGCGGTGTCCACCTTTATCTCCTGGGAAGGGATAGAGAGATCCTCCAGCCCCCGTGAAGCAGAACTGCCCTGCTGTGCCATCTTCACCGCCGAATGGTTGGCACGCTGTGTTGAGGAGACAGGAGTGGAGGAGTGGGCGGAGCTAACCACCATGCTTCCCTGAGAGCAGAGATTCCTCTGTTCCAGCGGCGGCTGAGTACGCTGTGCCTGTTGTTTTTTACATGCCGAGGATGGCATCTTACTGTGCCCAGCTACTTCCGCCAGCTATGAGCCACAGAGAGGAACTATAGGAACCGGTCGATCGGCCGAAAACAGGATTATTCACCGGAGGATAGCTGGAGCTCTCAGGAAAAACGTCCCGCCGCGATCACATCCAGCCACGCCCCCCTCGCCAGCATCTGTTTTACATGGTGCAGGAATACCTAGGAGCAAGATCTGACTTGGACACCTTTCCCACCGAAAATCCTCTGGGTTACTGGGTCTTGAGGATGGATCACTGGCCAGAGCTTGCACAGTATGCAATTGAGCTACTGGCCTGTCCTGCATCCAGCGTTCTTTCGGAACGCACATTCAGTGCTGCTGGAGGCTTTGTAACCGATCACAGGGTGCACCTGTCCGACTCAGTCGATCGACTGACCTTCATAAAAATGAATCAGTCTTGGAATACCACCAGCTACCAAGCACCTGATGCTGATGTAACCGAATAATTTTTTTTTGAACTGTCAGATCCCTTCAAGACTGCCTATGCTGATGCTATCCTGTTATGCCGAGTGACTTCTTCCTCCTCAATGATCATGCTGATAGCTTGTAAGAATATTTTTGGTTCTGGGCGCCGCCACCAGTGGCTAAGGCCCAATTTTTCAGCCCCTGTTTAACAGGGGCGTGTAATTACAATTTTTGATGCAATATTTTGCAAGGAGGGTTCGTTGCTTCGCTCAACTAGAGTATTTGTGAGGGGTTGCAGTGTTGTGGCACCAGCACCACCACCACCACAGGCCCAATTTTTCTGCCCCTGTTCAACAGGGGCATGCAATTACAATTATTGATCTAATATTTCACAGCAGAGCCCGTTCCTGCACCCACCAAGAGTAACTGTGAGGGCTTACAGTGTTGTGGCAACACCAACACCTAAGGCCACAATTTCTGCAGAATATATAGGGCAAGCCCCTACTTTCAAACATCCAATTTACAAACGACTCCTACTTGCAAAACAGAAGGAGACAACAGGAAGTGAGATGAAATCTACCCCTAGGAAGGGAAATTCTCTCCTGTAATTAATAGTTAATATGGGAAAAACGTGTCTTCTCTCCACTGATGCTTTATCACCAATCCTTGTTTCACTAAAACCCAAATTGTCAAAAAAAACATTTGTCATTGTGACAGAAAGTGAGGTGAAATCTTCTGAAGAGGTGCACAGACAGCAAAACAAATGTCACAGGGGTGATAACCTTTCCCTATGTTTTCCAAAAAGCTTAATAGATTTTTTGGCTGGAGGTACACTTTAAAAATGTACCAGTTCAAAATTACAAACAGATTCTACTTAAAAGCAAAACCTACAGTCCCTGTCTTGTTTGCACCGCCTGTATACTGCCGTTCAGAGTATATGGGGCCTGGGGGGCCCCTATTTTTAATTTGGGTGCGGGGTTCCCCTTAATATCCATACAAGACCCAAAGGGCCTGGTAATGGACGGGGGGGGGGGGGGGGGGTACCCATGCCGTTTGTCTCACTGATTTTCATCCATATTGCCAGGACCCGACATTACATTAAAGCTGCAAGCAGTTTTAAGTGACTTTTATTCCTTTAAAAATGTCATTTTGTGCAGGGACTGTTCTAAGCACGGGAAACACGCACCACTTTACAGGCATACTATAGACACCCCCCAGGTACAATATTTAAAGGAATATTTCACTTTTTTTCACTTTATGCATCATTAAAATCACTGCTCCCGAAAAAATGGCCGTTTTTTTAAAACTTTTTTTTTTTTTCAAATAACGTTTTTATTATTTTGTTTTTGCAGTACATTATGCATTAACAAGTGGTAAGTGTAACAGTAGTACAAAAATACAGTTCTTCTGTATAAAGTGCTGGTGTTCAATTGCCATGTTCCAATATTTAAACTTTGCAAAGTGCCAGCTGAGCGTCATCGTCTGTCATTTAATATATCTATTGGCAAGTTTATAACTTTAATGTGGTTGCAGAGTCACAACTTAGTTCTCTGTAACTTATAGAAATCACAGGTGTACTTGGTATAGAAAAGTAGAGGGGATAGTAGGAAAGGAGGAAAGTAGGAGGGGGGGGAATAGTAGGTATACCAACGGTGGTGTTACCTGGTCATGGTGGGTCCTCCCGGAGGTGCCATAGCTCCCAGACCCTGTTATGTGCTTGCAATCTATCTTGTAGTCTGGCCGTCATCTTTTCCATCACCTCCATGTCCTTTATTCTAGTATATAGATCCTCAGCAGAGGGGGGGGGGGGGGGGGGAAGAATGTTTCCAGCGTAGTGCTATAAGGCATCTTGCTGCCGTTAGTATGTGGCGTACCAGCTTTTTATATGGAGTGGGAAGTTTAAGTGGCGATAGGCCCAATAGGAAGAATTTTGGGGACGCCTGCACCTGCGTGTCCAGGAGACGTGCTAGTAATTGTTCGACTGTGGACCAGTAGGGAGTTAGCAATGGGCAACTCCAGTATATATGTATGAAGGTGCCCCTTGCTCCCTGGCATCTCCAACATCTATCGGAACTATTGGGGAAGATGGCACAGAGAACCTCTGGGGTCATGTACCACAACAGGAGGATTTTATAAGAATTTTCTTTGTATAAAGAACATAGTGAGCTCTTTTCTGTTTGATTCCATATGATCTGCCATTGTAAAATAGGGAGTTCCTCACCGAGGATCCCCTCCCATTTAGTCATATACAGATGATTACCCTGGCCATCCTCAGAGAAGACGTCCAGGATCTTGTATATGCTCGATATAAGCCCCTTCTGGTTGTTACCTGCCAGGATAATAGTTTCAAACGGTGATGGTGGTGAGAATTGTAGGGTGGGTGTTATAGTAAGTGCATAATGCCGAATTTGTAAATACATGTAAAATGCCTGTCTGGGGAGGTCATGTTTGTTTTGTAGTTCAGCAAACGGCAATAGTTTCCTAGTCCTGGGGTCCACCAGGTTCCCAAAGTGGAACAAATTCCGGGACGTCCAAGGATGTGACATTTGGCAAGTTAGACTATCTGGCACTTTTGGGTTACAGATGAAAGAGGTCAGAAGCGATTTATCTGATGAAAGATTATGTTTAAGGGCCATAGTGCAAGTCTCAAATGGGACATGGGACCCAGCATACGTTCAGGGGCTACGTCCGCATTCGCACTCCACAACAGATTATTTGGATGTATGGGAGCAAGCCATAATTTTTCAATTTCTGTCCATTTGTTGTAAGATTTGTGGGTGTACCAGGAGGCTACTGCTCGCAACTGAGCTGCGTAATAATATTTAGTGATATTAGGGAATGCTAGTCCTCCTTCATTGCGAGACGCCATCAGCACCGATCTCGGAACCCTGTGTCTTTTGTAATTCCATGTATAATGAAGTAGGTCGGATTGGAGTTTTTTCAGTTGGGAAATCGGAATTGGTATGGGTAGTGTTTGGAAGAGGTATAGAAGCCTTGGAAGGATAGTCATTTTTATTGAAGCTATTCGGCCTAGTAGTGAGATGTGGTGTTTTTTCCATTGAGTCAGTGAGGATCTTATGGATCGGAACAGTGGGGGGAAGTTTTCTTGGTAAAGCGTATTGAATTTAGGTGTGATATTTGTACCCAGATATTTCAGGGAGGTCGTCTTCCATGTGAATGGAAAGTTGGATTTTAAGAGCGAGACCTCCGTGGGAGGGATATTGATGGGAAGGGCCTCCGATTTTGATGCGTTTATCTTATACCCAGAGAGAGCACGAAAGCGATCTAGTTCTGTTTGCAAAATCGGGAGAGTAATGTGAGGTTGAGTTAATGTAAGTATGATATCGTCCGCGAAGAGGGAGATTTTAAACTCCCTTCCTCTAACCGATATTCCCCGTATATCCGGATTACTCCTAATGGATGCGGCAAGGGGTTCAACGCATAGTGCAAATAGCAGGGGCGAAAGTGGGCACCCCTGCCTGGTCCCATTCGCTACTGAAAATTCCGGGGATAGTGCAAAGCGAGTCCTGACTTGGGATGAAGGGCAGGTGTATAAATGTCTGATTGCTTGTAAGAAGGGGCCCCGAAATCCCATAAATTTTAAGGGGGCAAAAAGAAAAGGCCATCCCAGGCGATCAAACGCTTTTTCTGCGTCTAAGCTTAGCAGCAAGGCTGCCTGGTGTTCTCTATTCGCCACCTCTATTAGATCTATAACCTTTCTGGTATTGTCGCCGGCCTCTCGCAGTGGGACGAACCCCACCTGGTCTTTATGGACCAAGGAGGGGAGAATCTGGTTTAGGCGGTTGGAGAGTAATTTGGTGAAAATTTTAAGGTCAGAATTCAGTAATGCAATGGGTCTGTAACTTGCGCAGAGGGAAGGGTCTTTGTCCGGTTTAGGAATTAAAGTTATAAAAGAACGTTGCATGTCTGGGGGTATGGAGGCGTCGTGAAGAAAGGTATGGAAGACCTTGCGCATATGTGGAAGCAATATGGGGAGAAACGTCTTGTTGTATTCATACGGGAATCCGTCTGGTCCCGGGGCTTTATGAGATGGGAGGGACTTAACGGTCATTTCTATTTCCTCATCTGTAATCTGTGTGTTCAATGTCAACAGGTCAGAGGGTGTTAAGTGGGGAATTCCATTGTGTTCCAAGTATTCTCGCATTTTGTGGGTTAAGTCTGGCGAAGGGGGGTTACTAGGTATTGCTGGGTTATTGTATAAGTGTTTATAGAAGTCTGCAAAGACATGGGCTATCTCTTTAGGGTGGGAGACTATGTGCCCCGATGTGTTTTTGATCTGATGTGGCGTCTGCATGTGAAATTTGTCACGTAATTTGTTAGCCAAGAGGGAGTGCGCTTTGTTTCCCTTGTCGTAGAATACTTGCTTCAGTCTTGTCAGTGCTTTTTCTACCTGGCCTAGGGCAAGCTCCTTTAAAATTGAGCGAAGTCTAACAACCTTCCGAAGGGTGGGTATGGAGGGGGTAGTCTGGAGTTTACGTTCGGCCATCCTAAGATCCTGTTCAGTTTTTGTCTTTGTAGCTAGGGAGTCTTTTTCCTTGCGGAAGATAAAGCTATGCATTTACCGCGTAGAACCGCCTTATGGGCTTCCCAGAGGGTGGTTGGTGATATATCCGGGGTGGTATTTTCTATGAAGTAATGTTTTAGGGTGGTATGTAGTTCAACTTGGGAGGGGAGATGTTGAAGGAGAAATGTTTTAAGCCTCCAGTTATAGGATTTACGGTTGGGATTATCTAGTTCTAGTAAAATAGGGGCGTGATCCGACCACGAGATAGGGAGTATTTGGGCTGTTCGTGTATGTTTAAGTGTATGATTGTTAACAAAGAAGTAGTCTATGCGAGAGTGTGTGCGGTGGGGGGCAGAATAAAATGTGTACTGCCAATCACCCGGTTGAAGGACCCTCTAAGCATCAAAGAGCGCATATCGTCTGGAGATTTGTCGGAACAATCTAGAATCCCGAAGGACACCTGGTGGAGACACTCGGGGGCCCACCACCTGACGATCGACAGTTGCTGATTGAGTGAGATTAAAATCTCCCCTGACCACCAAAACCCGGGGTCTGATTTAAAGATGCGTGTGTATACTTTAGAAAGAAAATTATATTGTTTAGTGTTAGGTGCGTATATAGCACACAGCGTAATAGGTTGTGTATGCCAGTGTCCGTGTAGAATAACAAAGTGGCCTCCAGGATCAGAATAATGGTTTACGCAGCTGAAGGGGATACCCTTTTTGAGTAGTATGGCCACTCCTACTTTTTTTTTTTTGAGTACTAGATGAGAGATACACCTGTGGAAAATATCTGGAAGCGAATGCGAACGAGCCCTCTTTATTGAAATGTGTCTCTTGTACTAGTATAATATCAGCTCCTGATTGTCTGAACTCCCGCAGTGCCAGATGCCTTTTTCTGTTAGAGTTCAGGCCATGGATGTTTAAGGATAGTAACTTTGCCATCTATTTACGTGTAAACAGGTGTATGTTTGCTTACCCAGTGATGATGCACCAGGGTCTGAGGTCAAAAACCCGGAGTCGGCACTCCCCGGGAGGAGACCAGGACCGTTCACCCGCACCGCTGCATAAACTTGGCTCCTACGAAGAGGGAAAGAGAAGGAAAAGAGTTGGGGAAAAAAAAGATGATTAAGTAAAACCAAGTGATAACAGAACGCACACATTATCAAACTTTAAATGGCCAATAGGCCTAGGTTACACGGAGTCCCAAGTGTCTGTCCGCTGCCAGTCCGATTGGGGTGGCAGGGAGGGGTCACCAGGGGGTCCGCAGTCAATAAGGTGGTATAAAACACTTATATAAATCCCTGAACTAAAAATCAGGAGGGGGGGGGGGGGGGGGGGAGTGGGAAGCGGACGGTAGAGCGTCTACTCTTTCGGAGCCTAATCATAGCATGCCCTTAGTAGCAGTGTAAACTGTGGTTTAGGGGCAATTTGGGGGGTACTGAACTAGTATGTTTGACCAATTTTTGAGTCCCGAGCAGGAAAAGTCATTATGACGGTGTAGTCACATCCTGTAAAAAGGGTGTGGACTATATTAGGACAATAATACTGATCAGTTCCTGTGTTTGGCAGGCTTGCGGGGTGCTTCTGGGTTTCGGGGCCGGTTAGAAGAGGGTACTTTCTGCCAGACTGTAGGCGGTGAAGGGGGAATGGCCACTAAGTCCCATTCTGGTAGCTGTGGGGGTTGAATCTCCAGGGTGTTGCAGAACACACGGAGGTCTTCTGGGTATCGCAACACAGCGGAAGTTCCCTGTTGCTTTGCAGTGAGAGTGAAGGGGAAACCCCATCTGTAAGGAATTGCTTTGGATTGCAGTATTTACAGTAAAGGTTGCAGTAGTCTGCGCTTTTGCAGGGTGATCCAGGACAGATCAGGGTACAGCTGTATTTGGGCTCCCTCGTAGATGATTTTACGTGCGATGCGGGCTTGTCTCATGATAGATTCTTTGAGAGGATAGGAGGTAATTCTGCATATAACATCTCTCGGTTTCGATGCAGGTCCTTTGGGTCGCAGGGCCCGGTGTGCTCTGTCCATTTCTATGTGTTTCGCAGGGGGTTCGCCCAATAAATTGTTAAAGATAGATTGCAGGGTAATTTGCAGGTCTTCGTTGCCCTCTGGTTCTGGGATACCTCTCACTCGGATATTGTTGCGGTGCCCCCTATTGTCCAAGTCTTCTATGTGCCTTTGCATGTCTCTGAGGAGAGAACGGTGTTCCGCTCCTTGCAGCTGTGTTCTGTGGACTGCTATTTTAGTTTTTTGGATCTCTTCTTCCGCCGTTTCCACTCTGCTAGATGTTTAAGTCCCGTTTGAAGAACCTGGATTTCTGTGCGACAGGTTGATTTTACATCCTCTATGAGTTGTTTAAAGTCCTCTTTGGTGGGCATCGCCTGGAAACATGTGTGCCATGGAGATGGCATATGTTGGTCTTGTATAAGGCCCAAATTATGGTTTGGCGAGGCTGGGGCTGGAGGTGGAGAGCGTGGGCCAAGCGATCCTGCTTCAGATGATCGGTGTGACCCGCGTGCTGGAGGTTCCCACGGCTCGGACCATATCAAGGCCTGTGGTAGTTGGGGGGGTCTCTCATGATGGGTGTCTGTAGAGGAGCATTGAGGGGTGCTGGCTTTTTGTGCATACGTGGGGTTAATGGAAGGCAGCGTTTAGAGACACTAGTGTCCCTGGATCTAGAGAGTCTTTGCGTCTTAGGTGGGGGGGGGGGGGAGGGATGCTGCCATTGCCCACAGTGTCCCATCTTCCTCTCCCTGCACATGATGCAGCTCCACTGGGGGATGAGCAGGGCCTGGTAATGGAGGAAAGTCCTGAGATAGGGCCGAGGGTGTTGGGGACAGAGATGTCTGTTCCTGGAGGTAGGGGTCTGAAGCCGCCCTCAACAGCCTCGGAAAAGCCGCCGAGCATTGGGTGTAGTGCTGTGAAGGGATGGGCGGCTCGGATGGCTGCGGCGCACGTGCCTGCCAGGCCTGGGGATCGGGGAGGGTGGATGGACTCACTGCTCCTGTTTGTGTGGCTGAGGATGCCGGACCCGTCGCCGCTGGAGAGGGATCCATAAGGCATCGCTGCTGTGTAAGCTGTGGCGGCTGATCCCGTGGAGACATCCGTCCCTCATGTGCCTGTGTGATCGGCGCCATCTTGTCTCCTCCGGCGGATTGCCCTCCGACTGCTGAAA
Source organism: Aquarana catesbeiana (assembly GCF_042186555.1). Taxonomy (NCBI): domain Eukaryota; kingdom Metazoa; phylum Chordata; class Amphibia; order Anura; family Ranidae; genus Aquarana; species Aquarana catesbeiana. The sequence goes on along the minus strand of NC_133324.1, from coordinate 160,612,371 downwards.
AAGGGTACGGAGGTCTGCGGAGGTCCCCGGAGGGGGTTGGGATGTGCTCCTGTGTTTTGAGGATCGAGTGGTCCGCGATCTGCCCATATAGGGGGTTGTTTTTTGTCCCCAAAAGTGCCTATATTGCTGCGGGCTGCTGGAGCTAGGGGATCAAGCGTCCATCGAGGTCGGCTTCCGGTCACGCCCCCTTTTTTAAAACTTTTTTTGCATTGATACATGTCCCCTGGGGCAGGACCCGGGTCCACAAACCCTTTTTAGGACATTACCATGCAAATTAGCCTTTAAATTTAGCACTTTTGATTTCGAACGTTCAAGTCCTATAGACTTCAATGGGGTTCTAAAGTTCATGCAAATTTTCGGTCCATACCGAACCGGGGGGTGTTCGGCTCATCCCTATTGATGATATACTTTGATACTTCAATTGTCTGATTGATTCCAGAGAAACTGTTTGTTCATTTTATATGAATAATTGGTTAATTGATTATTAGTGGACCATATATATTCCCACATTTAAATGATCATTTGATAGGCATGGATTTTCTGAGGAGGGGCGCGATCTATAATAGCCTGAAAACGTTTATACATCATGTATGCCTGATTTGATTATGTCTTTTTGCAGAATCTTTACAAATAAAGATAGTTTGTGCAGCAATCCCATTTGATTATATATATATATATATATATATATATATATATATATATATATATATATATATATATATATATATATATATATATATATATATATATATATATATATATATATCCTACTTTCATGACCTACATTTCAAAAAAAAAAAAAAAAGGGGCAAAGGGGCATGAATGAGTTCACACCTAAAGTAAGTGGCAGTTGGGCTACCTGCACAGTTTTAGGAGTGCCTGAATTTCGGCTCTGCCCATGTGCAAGTTATAGAAATACAGCCAGTCCATAGAAGATTATGTTTTAAAGTTTTTGCCCTGTGTTTAAAAATATTCCCATCTTCAATATCATCCATACTGGTACAGGTATATTTTAACCGGTTCCCGACTGGCGCACGCCGATGTAAGTCGGCAGAATGGCACGGCTGGGCAAATGGGCGTACCTGTACATCCATTTGAATTCCCCGCCGTGCCTTTGCGTGCGCGCGCTGGCCAGGAGCTCCGTGAGTCGGTCGCGGGTCCCGCTGACTCGATCGCCGCGGGCCTACCCGCGATCGCCTCACGGAGAGGACAAACGGGGAGATGCCGTTGTAAACAGCATCTTCCCGTTCTGCCTAGTGACAAGTGTCACTCGATCTCCCTGTCATTGGAGCAGAGATCAGTGACGTCACACACAGAGCCCATCCCCCTACAGTTAGTAATCACTCCCCTAGGACATACTTAACCCCTCCCCCTAGTGGTTAACCCCTTCACTGCCAGTGTCATTTACACAGTAATCAGTGCATTTTTAATCGCACTGATCGCTGTATAAATGACAATGGTCCCAAAAATGTGTCAAAAATGTCCGCCATAACATCGCAGTCACAATAAAAAAAAAAAAAAAAAAAAAAAAAAAAAAAAAAAAAAAGCTGATTGCTGCCATTACTAATAAAAAAAAATTATTAATAAAAATGCCATAAAACTATCTCCTATTTAGTAAACGCTATAACGTTTGCGCAAACCAATTATTAAACGCTTATTGCGATTTTTTTTTTACCAAAAATATGTAGAAGAATACGATCGGCCTAAACTGAGGAAAATTTTTTTTTTTTTTTTTTTTATATATTTTTGGGGGATATTTATTATAGCAAAATGTAAAAAATAATGCGTTTTTTCAAATTGTCGCTCTTATTTTGTTTATAGCGCAAAAAATTAAAAAAAAAAAAAAAAAACAAAAAAAATCGCACAGGCGATCAAATACCACCAAAAGAAAGCTCTATTTGTGGGGGAAAAAAAGGATGTCAATTTTGTTTGGGAGCCACGTCGCATGACCGCGCAATTGTCAGTTAAAGCGACGCAGTGCCGAATCGCAAAAAACGCTCTGGTCAGGAAGGGGGTAAAATCTTCCGGGGCTGAAGCGGTTAAAAGGAATATACATTTGTTGGTCAATATACTTTCTTTATATTTTTAGTGAATGCTGAAGCCCCCAGTGCTGTGGTCTCTTCCTCCTGCAGATGTCACATTGGGAACTGCACTTGTAAAATTCATCACCCATTGCTTTCAAAGAGGGGAGAATCCAAGGATTCCCATTTAAACCAGAAACCCCCTTTTATTCTTAACACATAAGCAAAGTTTCATTTTAATAGTAACATAAAAGCAAATATTCTTTTTAAGAACATTAAAATTTTAGCAATATCTCATTTACAATTGCATTTTTTTACATTGCTTTTTTTACTTTGTTTACAATGCTACCACCCCGACACATCACCAATTATAAACAAAAAAAAAAATAGTGTTATTACGTTTCTTAGGCTTCTTCTTGATCTCTTTCATCTCTTTCGGCAGTGTTCGCCAATCTAATCAAAAGTAAAATGCATATGAACAAAAAAAGCTGATGGTTATGGGAGAATCATGAATTGACCTGGTAGGAGAGGATGGAGGTTGCCCAATACACCCAGATGTGCTTTGTAATTTTTTAAATTACAAGTAGGAAGTGAAAGCAGGCACCAGATTCCATAAGCACATTCACGCTCTGTATGAAACCAATTACCTTTTTAATGTGGGTCACCAGCCTCTCTCAAGTGTACCATTAGCTGTGTACATGTATTGCCACTTGTAATGCTTAGAATAGCTTAGGCTTTTAAAGCCTAAGCCCCCCCCCCCCCAATTTTGATGTACTGCTTTTTAAAACATTACATTTTCTATAAAATATACCTCAACGGGCAAAAGAAACCCCTAGTATAAACACACCACTGGATGGGATGCTCTGCTTTGCCCATACAGGTTCATTTACGCTGTCTTCCATTTGTTATGATGAATACAATATCTTTGCTCTCCCTGTGACCCAAGATGACCATGGTTGTTTTGGGTCAGCAACTCAAGTAAAATGAGGATGACTTGTGGGCGGGGCTCGATACGTCCTAGCGGCAAAACCAAGAAACTGCACTTGCAAATGCCTAAACACTAGATAGGAGTTTGCGGTCATTTGAAGTCAACATTAAGGCACAACTCCAGACTTACAAGTGGCAGCAACGTACAGTTAGTAACTCATGGCCAAAATGATTTACAATTAACTACAAGCACTACTGACACAGCTACTTGTTTGAGAACACCACTCCCCCGGTGTGCATCATTTATTGCATATTACCGCGGAGCCTGTACCTGTCTCCACCAACACAGCAATCCTTGTCACCTCACTCCCAGTGACATGTCTAACTGTTGCTACTGGATATAGGAAACACGCTTTCCATTTTATGTGCTTGCTCTTTTTCTCCTGATGTACCTTATACATCTCACTCTTTCCTGTTACTCCTGGCTGGGTCCCTAGGCACTCTGTGCCACAGATCTGGTCCCAGGAAATGGGGAACCAGCCTCTAGTGAAGGTGTCAAGCACAAAACCTCATGTACTACCAGAGTAATCATCACCTTTGCCATGTCACCCGTTCCATGGATGGTTGGTTGATTTAAGCAAATTACACAATACAGTTGTCCAAAGTAACAGCAATATAGCTTACACTAGACAGCATATTACATGCTGGACTTGCATCTCATTAACTCAGTCCCCAAGTTGTAAGCCCTGTTCTCTTGATATGCTGTGCATATACCCATTTAAGATACCTCTTAAAAAGTCTTCAGACCAGGCAAAGCAGGTGAACAAAGAAAGATCCTTTACTGAGGTAGTTTAGTAGAATACAGGAACAGTTCTCAAAACAATTTTCCATACACTCCTGTACAGAGTTCTCCAAGTGCCCCACAAAGTGTGCATAGGCAGAAGGCAAAGTCCATAAAGCAATTATTTTAAGACAAAAGTCCATTTAGGCAATACATCCACAAGAGGCAACATGGGTCTCTTAAGGTCCACGATTTGGCAGTAGACCACAAAGGCAGTAAAGTCCATCACTAACATTTGTAGGTCTATGAGGGTCGCTAATTCCAAGACGCCACTGGGATCCCTGACTAGGCTCCCATCATACCCCCCTTCCGCAAGAGGTTGATTCACTCCAGCAGAGTAGCAGCTACATTTTGGCAGTATTTCCCCAGAACAGAACCTATAGGGCATTGGGTGAGCCCTTTTTATAGGGTATGACCTGTAGGGGGGTAACCTTGCTAAAAATGGCAGGAAAAAATGTTAACCCTTCCAGCTTGTTTACACCCAGCTCACAAGTCAACCTTAGGTAAAACATCAAGACATTGTAACAGTTTACACCTGACTGGCCCAATTAACTTGAGGGTACGAGCACAGACAGGAAAAACAAGAACACAGAGAGAAAAACAAATGAACCCTCGTGTAGGCACCTGCCTACAGACTGGTCTATGCCTTGCCCCTTTGGAAGGTCTCAGCAGTTACTGTTTCACATGCCTGTTTTTCTTCCCGGTGGTCACTAGCGGATGGCTGTACTTTGATCCTGGCCCTCTGTAATAAGTGTTAGTAAAGTCTCTTGTTAAACAAAAGACAAACTAGCCCTCCTGTAGGTTAAGGTCATGATGTGCTAGGATGCACAGATCACGGAGGCAATGCCAGGCTCCTGCAGCATCTTAATATAGCTGTCTGCCCCTACCTCCCATACAGGCAAACAGTTACTGGAGAGCAAGAAGATCAATGAACTGCGAGAGCACTCACCAGCACCCTCGCAGTTCATTGCGAACCACAAGCCATCTGCCACAATGGAAGACTGTGGATGACACGGCCATGTGGGAGGAGGCTCGCACGGCTGCTAAATTGTGACAGCGGGTGCAGGGAGAAGATTCCGTTCCTGCTGTCATAGTGGGGAATCTGTGGGGTGCGAATAGGTGCTCTTTGGTAACATGTTACACCCGGGTGTAACATGCTACCAAACGCGAACTTTGGCCTTTAAACTCAGGGACCCAGGATTGCTTCATTCTGCTGACATCATAAGCTGTTACAGACTGTTTATGTACCACTTACCTCCCTATTGGCCTATGAAGTAGGAGGAGTGATCTACAAGGCCTAGAAAGACGAGAGTGGCGCAGAAAGACACAGACAGGTCAGCTCTGATCACCCTTTAGTTTATAGAATAAAGTAACTTTTTATGGTCTTGGGTAGTTGAACACACAAAGCGTATACTGTATGTAAACACCAAAAGCCATGTTATACTGATTCTACACAGGTTTTCTCTATAGGGAAACTAATAATGCACACTTACCTGGCACCCACTCCGCATTTAGTTTTTGTTCTGCTTCCATTTCATATTTTGTGATATACCTTTCAATGCCTGCGATGCAAATTCAAATTGCATTTGGAAATGGTTTGGTTAGTTATCAAAACTATGACAAGCACTATGAATAGAGCACTGGGATTGATTTACTAAAACTGGAAGAGTGCAAAATCTGGTGCATCTGTGCATGGTAACCAATCAGCTTCTAACTTCAGCTTGTATCAATGATGAGCTTTGATAAAACCTGAAAGCTGGTTTATATGCAGAGCTGCACCAGATTTTGCACTCTCCAGTTTCAGTAAATCAACCCCACTGAGAATCAGTCTTGTGACTGAAAATATGTACTGTTAAATGAAGATGTGGAAACCAAAATGGGAATTGTTCACTTTACTTTAAGCAAATACTGTTAAAACAGAGTAGGCAGAGAGGTGGGAAGTTATTCATTTTGCTGACTGAGTGAAAATAATGCTTGAGGTAGTGAGCTCTATAAATAGAGCTGCTAAGAATAGTCAGGTAAACATTGCAAATTTAAACTAAGTTTACTTTTTTTTTTTTTTTTTTTTTTTGAGACCGTAAATAGAAACTCTAAATCCGAAGTGTCTCTTGTGCTACTGGCCAATTTCTTAGTTGAAATCCAAAGTCCACTGCCCCCCCACAGCTGTATTCTCCTGGTGCTGTGGGGGTTAGTATGATCGGCTGGACCTGTCAGACACTCATTAAGATTGCTGGCTATGCTTGCCCCTTTTTGCCCTCCTCCTCCATTCATAGAAGTTGTATTATAGCTTGCATCAAAGGAAAGCCCTCTATAAAAAGGAAGATAGGTGGATGAATGAAAAGTCCACCTCCACTAGTCATACAGCAATTTTCATTAATAAAAGCTATAGTACAGCTTCGATGAATGGAGGAGGGCAGAAAGGAGAGGCATAGTTAGCACTCTTCACACGTGCCTGTGACAGGTCCAGCTAATAACAACCCCCACATCACCAAAAGATCAAGGGTCACTTCTCATTGAATGCAAGTATTGCACTTTATTTTTTTTTTAAATGTAAAAAAGTATTTTTTTTTTTTTACTAGTAATTTGCAGTGATCAGTGATTTTTTTTTTTTTTAGCAGGACTGCGACATTGCGGCGGACAGATCGGACACTTTTTTCGGACCAGTGACCTTATTAGTGATCAGAGCTAAAAATAGCCACTGATCACTGTATAAATGACACTGGCAGGGAAGGGGTTAACACTAGGGGGAGATCAAGGGGTTAAGAGTGCCCTAGGGAGGTGTTTCTAACTGGGGGGGGGGGGTAGTGGACTGACTGGGAGAAAAATGTAAAAATAAATAAATAAATAAAAATGCCATAAATCTTTCCCCTATTTTGTAGGTGCTATAACTTTTGCGCAAACCAATCAATATACGCTTATTGCGACTTTTTTTTACCAAAAATATGTAGAAGAATACAGATTGGCCTAAACTGGTGAAGGAATTTGTTTTTTTATATTTTTTTGGATATTTATTATAGCAAAAAACAATAGTTTAAAAAAAAAAAAAGGGAAAAAGAGGACATCAATTTTGTTTGGGTACAACGTCACACGACCACGCAATTGTCAGTTAAAGCGACAGCGCCATGTTGCAAAAAAAATAGCCTGGTCATTAAGGGGGTAAATCTTTCCAGTCCTTAAGTGGTTAAGGGGACGTGGCAGGGTGTGTGTCCTAGGTCTACATACTTTTGCTAATAGGTGTCCCTCATTCCCATTGCAAAACATTGGGAGGTATGCATGTATATCTGCTGTCTTTCCCTTTCTACATTCTTTAGAAAGTGCACATCGCTTTACAAATCTGTTTATCGCATTCAGCAGTGGGTGTGGAGTCTGGGCATACACTGTGTGAGAGCTGATTGGAGGAAAGGCACACACCTCCACTCCACATAGGCAGAGAAACGAAGGAACATGCAGAGCTGTACACTGAATAGACAAGCTCCCTGCTAATCTCTCTCTAAGCTCCCTCTCCGATGCAAATTTTCAGCTGCTGCCATCTTCTGTGTCGGAGAGCAAGTCAGAAGTGACTCTGCTGATAACAGAGGAATGGAGCAGCGGAAAGACACAGGACTTAGAGCTTTGGAGAGAGATAAGCAAACACTACAGATATATGTGCCCAGGTCAGATTTAATGAATGGTGTTTACAACCACTTTAACGTTCGTGTAATCCAGTTTCAGCTCATGGGAAGGCTGTACATACACCAATTTCGCTTTCAGGCCCCATTCACACAGAGTAGTGGAAGTGGACATTTTTTGAGTGGTCCATTGATTTAAACGGGCTGCCCTATGTGTGACAAATGCACCAAAAGTAGCCCATGGGGCATTTTGAAGCGTTTTTGGCATGTTTTTGCACTCAACAAAATTTCCTTCAGTATTTGGGGTGCGGTTTCCAGTTAATGACACCTAAAGTGCAACCAATTCATTTTAGGTGCACAAAAGGTGGCCATACACTATACAATCTGATTGTACAATCGTTGTAGGCTCTCCTTTAGATTTACCAAAGCTATACAATAGGAAGACATACCTATCTATTCCAAATCGCTCTGTATCCAGTCAGGCAGGCTCTAGCACTACATAGTTGATGGTAGATCTAAAGGAGATTGTTTAGTGTACGGTGAGCTTTACAGACTTCCAGGGACAAACTTCTCCCGTTTTCAATACTACAGCTCTGCTACACATTGGCCGTTATTTGATTGCTCAGCCCCTGCACAGTCTGACAAGTAAACAATCTATGCAAGATGAAGGTAAGGTACAAAAAAATAAAAAATAAATAATTGATCAGCAGGAGGACACTGGTTGGAACAATCTCCTGGAGGCGGAACATATGTGCAGGGTGTGTGTTAATAAGGTCAGTGGCTGAAGTACTTCCTTCTAACGGTTTTCACATCCTAAGGGATGGGTAGCAGAAGCTATGTATGATTTTCTATAGGAGACACTGGAGGCTAAGGTAAGGTTTGCCCTACAATATAGAAAAAGCTTTTTCTTTTCTGCAACAATGGTACAATAAATGGTAAATTGGTACATAGTTGGAATTTAGGGGAAAAAGATGAACTTAGCCTGTAATATGAAATAAAAAACAAAACAAAAGGAAATACCATACTTTGCTTCACAACTCCTTGTCTTATATAATACGGCATTTTTTTCAGGTTTCCTCTTAGTTCTTGTTTTAATGCTAATAAATAATCCTGCTCTTCTCCTTCTATTAGAGGAGCAGCTTTGTAATCTATATTCTGGAAAAAAAAAAAAAAAAAAAAAGGAATAGGAAGCACAATTTAGCACAGACAACACAGCACTGACCAAATGAAAATATAGCAGTTTGAATTGAAAGAAAATAAGAAGCCAATGCAGTTACATAAAAGTGAACCTGTATATATCTAAAAGTAGACACAGCAAGATGCCTGCTATTACGTCTATAGGGAAAAAAGCCCTCATCTGTGTTTCTTTTAAGGACGGTCATACACAGAGCAAATTTCTTTCCTGCCACCATGGGTTGCAGGAAAGAAATTTACTCAATTACCCCATCAACACAGATAGTGTTAATGCAGGAATCCAACCTGCCAGGCCATTGTTTTCTACCAGCAAGTAAAACCCAAGTTGAGTGATTCTAACCTGCCCATATACGGTTAGAATCTAGTCCAGTTCCTACTGAACCGGTCAAGATTTGAACGCTGTATGGCCTGCCTTAGTTTTACTTTTCTCAGGCCTGCTCTTGATTTCATGGCAGAATTCACTTAGCACAGAATATTAAAATATCTGAATGCTTCAAGGTGTCCAAACATACTTTTACATTGGTCATCTCAAAAAAAGATTACAAAGACACCATTAAATGGTTATGTTACAATTACCCTGCACCCTCCTCTCAGCTACATTTGCTCCTCCATGAAGTCCGTACAGTTATCTACAAATACAAATGCTCTATAAGGTTTACTAAAACAGACTTACGGGGAATAGGGGCAAAGGCTGTGCTTGAGTTTCAGGAAGAGAATCACCCCTTGAGAAACCAATGGCTTGTAGGTCAAATGTGAAGGAAGCCCCTCTTCCTCTTCCTTTACCTGCCATTTCTATTGGAAAAACAAAACAGTCATTTATAGTTAGCAAAGGTTTGCTTTCATTGGATTAAATAATATACATATTGTTTATAAAAAAAAAAAAAAAAAAACATCTAGATAGAAGTCTGCAGCATTGAATGTGTGATGGTCATTAATGCAAAAATATTGGCATTATGTGCAATATGGGCGACCCGTGCCCCTTTCAGGACACATGGATTCCTATGGCGGGGCGGGAGGGGGTGGTACTTTTTGAAACACCTGATTAGAGTCAGATGCTCTAATAGGCTTCAAAATAGGGTGGGCTCGGGGAGCAGAGAGCGCCCTGATCCCACCCAATTGTGTGACAATAGCGAATTAATTTTCGCACGAACGTTTTTCCCCCGCCAATCAGGGAGGCAGGTCGTCAGACCTGTTTCCCGATTGGATTAGGAGGAGGTGGCACAGAGGAGACATGAGGACGGACATCCCCACCGCCACTCTGGTGGACTCAGGACTGGCGGCAAGTGCCGGACCACCTTCCGGGGGGGGGGGGTTGTGTCAGAGAGCCACGAGCGGGGGGCCCCCTCGTCAGCCACAAGTGGCTGCATATGACGGGCACAAGTGGCTGCAATTGATGGAGGGGGGGGTCAGTATTTCAGTTTTTTTGGGCCCCCCCCAAAAAAATTGGAGCACCAGCCGCCACTGCATACACTTCATTCGCTCCACCATTAAAATGAACAGGAAGCATTGTACAAATCATTTGGGTTGAGGCGTGTGCTTTAAAGTGCATCCAACCTGGCCCAAAAGGTTTCCAAGGAAACAGTGTTCGAGTGCATGCACCTGCAAGTGTCTGTGCTAGTCCCCAAATTGATCTCGACATCCACGCACAGCCTTGTTGGATCCAAAACCCAGGCTATACATGGAGCCTTCACTTCTCTCCAAATCAAAATTAGGTGCCTCTACACCCTTGATAATGGTCAGGCCCAGAAAATCCTTGCTGTGCTGCAGGTTGGTAGAAAAAAAAAAAAAAAAAAAAAAAAGTAATCCCCTCTGGGTAAACTTATATATTACAAGGATTATTTATGTAGCACCCTCCTAGTTAGGCTGCATTAGCTTTAGGTAAAAAAAAAATAAAAATTTGACTCCTCTGTAGCCAGTGGAGCAAGATTTGATTGCTTTTGGCTGTTCTGGGTCCTGCTGGTTGCAGGCTCAACTACTTTCCCTGTATTCTGGTAAGTTCTCGAACATTGTGGTTTGGAAGAGGCAGAACCTGGACTGAATATTCATGCAGCCTCGGCTCTTAGTAAAGAGAGAGGACCAGCAGGGGCTGAGGTATGAATAAATAGTCCTAGAACAGCAGGGATCTTGTCCTGGTGGAAAGAGACCTAGCCTGGAGTGGCTGTCTGCCTTTCCGGGAAGCTTACCTAGACACTCAAGGTGGTTCAGCAATGTTCCAGCCCAGGGAGAGCTGGGGGGTCCTATTACTGAAAACAATGGAGAAAGTCTGCTGAAGATTTGGCCTGGAGGCTACAGGGTCTGGCTGGTACTGGAAGGAGGCTTCTGTGTACACATGGACACAGTGAGTACAGGCCTGACAGAGAGAGATCATAGAGAGACTGTAGCTGCTTAACCCCCCCTTTTGAGAGATTGTTCTAGAGTTGCTAGCTCAGGGCTGCTTCTAGAGTGGGGGTCCCCTAAACAAGTGGTTCTCAACTTCAGTCCTCAAGTACCCCCAACGGTCATGTTTTCAGGTTTTCCTTTACTTTGCACAGCTGCTTTAAAATCAATATCAATGACATGGTATTGATAAGAGCTATTTTATCTAAGGGATGTTCCCAAAACATGGCCCATTAGGAGGTACTTGAGGACTGCAGTTGAGAACCATTGCCCTAAACTGTGTGTCCATATCCTCTTGCGAAAGACACCTACCCTGAAGAGGTTAGCTACTACCAGAGAGTGACCTCTGTTAAAAGTTTTCACTAGGTTTGGAGTATCCCAAAGCTCACCATATAACCCATCGAAGTTCTTAAAGAAATAAATGCTATAAAAAAAAAAAAAAATTCTTTCTGCCTGGTTCTTTTGTAGAGAGACTGGGAAGCTACTATGTGCCTGGCTGCTTGAGTCCACTTGGGAATAGAACTACAGTGGGACCTGTCAGGGGTCTGTACACTACACTACTACTATTTATACATTACTATGTACATTTGTTTCACCATGCCTTTTCTCAACTAATTTCTAATTGGTAGAGGCAGATTTCAATATAACCATCTGATGCCATCTTCATGTTGTAACAAAAAATGCTGCATCACTTTAGAAGTGGGGGGGATCCCTTTAGAGTACTTAACCAAACCCCAAAACACCTGAAACCTTTCTATCATAATTTTTTGTATTATTCAGGATTTATATAGCCCCAGCAGTCTCTGCAGCGCTTTATAAAAGTAAAAGGAAGACCATACAGTTACAATACAACAGGATTAGGATGGCCCTGTTCATAAGAGCTTACAATCCAATAGGGTGGGGAAAGTGGTACAGAATGTAATAACTGCGGGAGGAGCTGATGGAAGAATTAAAAGTTTAGTTGTTAGGTGGAGGCGGGATAGGCTCCCCTGAAGGGATGAGTTTTCAGGGATCACCTAGAGGTGGACAGAGTAGAACATAGTTGGACAGATTGAGACTTGATTGAAACTTGCCTTGTGTCTCCATACACACTTCCAGGTAAAGTAGAGATCACATAAGGCAGAAATGAGATTTACACCAACAGTGTAGAGCAGCCTTCACTAAAATGGTGGACCAAGGTCCGGTTTTGGACCGACAGACGGCCCAGTGTGGCTATGCTTGATCCTCACCAAGCTTGAGTCACGTGTTGCTAGGACCGCCGGCGTCATAGCACCCAAATGATATTACATGTATGCCCCGTCCCCTGCAGCATGCTTCTCCCAGCTCCTGCCCAGCTCTAATGGACTCTGCTAAGCTATAATCAGGCTCTGATGGGGGAATCAGATGTATGGGGGCACCTGATGTAAGGCGGTTCTATTGTCGTTTACTTGAAATGTGGATGTGATTGGCCTACTTTTATGTTTTATTAAAGAGATTCCGATCTCGGCTGGAGGAAAATTTTAGCAACCAGACCTCCTTGAATTTTAATTCATCACCCCTTGTGTACAAAATGCCTCCAGGTTGCCATACTTGCATACAAGTTGCATTTTTTGACATGATTGGAGGATTTAAGTCAATGGAGCTTCACATGATTCACTAAACAAAGATCATGCAAAGTACTTCCCTTGAAACGTAAGCAGGCTGCTTGCCTTTAGTAAACCAACCCCTGTAAAGTTGGATGGATCTAAATTTGTCCAGTTCAACAGTCTCTCAATTGACTTCTATACAACCAGCCTGTTGGAAAATTTTCACTCAACCAATGATGGCAGCTATAGCCAGTGCTGTCAATTAATATATTCTGATTGTGGCGATACCTACACGCTGCCAGAATACAATAACTCCATGGGAGGGATTCTACCATCCACCTCAACCCGCTGATTGAAGGAAAGAAATGAATGAATCATCTTGGCCTGCTTAATGCTGGGTAGTACACACTATTCGTTTTTGTGCAACTGTCAGCTCCGGTCAGGGTCAGGGTACTAACCAGGTGAGGATAGTTCAGTGATCTCCCCTGCTGAGTGTTCTGACATGGGGGTGGCCTCCCCTCCAGAACACTTTGATTAGCGCTCCCTGACGTTGGCTGAGAGAGCTGATCGGGAATCGGTCACTGTTTTTCCAGCATACACGTCCAACAGACCGACATACACAATGTCGGGCTTTTTTTTGATCTGGCCGTTGTTTCCCGGCATTTGGCCCATGTGTATGGGGCTTAAGCCTCTAAGGCCAAACAAGAGAAATCTATGGATTCCCCCAACCAGCATGAATAGAGGTATCTTCCCTGACGTCTATTGTATTCAGACAGCCTAAACAGATTAGAATGGCCAGATGGTAGTTGCATCCGATTGGATGCAGCCACTGTTTGGCTGACAATTTACTTCCAGGCTCCTTCATTTTCCATTTAAACGATGTCATATGGGAGGGTGCATTGTTCCATTCTATATTGAGGAAGTATAAAAATCCTTAACATAGGTTGAAAAAAAAAAAAAAAAAAAAAAAAAAACCACCCAAGTCCACCTAGTTCAACCAATAAAGCCTGCCAATATGAAATGCTTGAAACATTATAGACTGTCATCCAATCGCAACAGTGCTCAGTAATAGCCATATTCTATTGTACTTCCCAGCTGCTATTAGTGATTGTTGACAGGTAGCATCACTTACAAAAAAAGCCAGAGAATGTGCGGTCTAACAAGAAGAAGCTAGGACCTGCTACACGTGGGAATTTGGAAACCTGTTATGGTAACATTCCTACCATGTTTTTACATATTCTGAAAATAGGATCTGTGGAGAAGTGAATCTGCCCCTATGCTGCCCCTAGCAACAGCTTTACTTCTGCATGGCCAAATTGTATCCAAAATCAATAAACAATATCAAGAGCATTGAAATTAGGCGAGAAAGGAAACCTAGGAAAGAAATCAAAAATATAATATTTATGCATTTTTATTGTGTATAATTATGTAAAAATCACTAAAATACATGGGAAATGCCAAAAATCATGGTGTGTCCCCATGATATTAATGAAAGAAAAGAAAAAAAAAAAAAAAAGTGTAATGGAATATGGACGAGAGAGAGGAGACAACGGCCACCTCTGTGCGATGTCTGTAAACCAAAAAGTGCCACATCTGCTAGATCACCTTTGTTATAATGTTACAGAGGAGCGTGAACACCCCTGATAGTATAGCACATACAGATTAAGGGTAGAGTTAATCCATCTAAAGCTGCCACTCCTTTAAAGAGTGATCCCCTTTCAGAGGCAATTGACAGATTGTCAGGAGGCCATGTGACGCCTGCTTACCTTTCTTGCCATTTTTGCCAACAAATGTGCCGCAACTATGTCAGAAGCCAATCGCAACAAGGTGGATAGTCATTGCAACCGTTGCATGTAAACACCTCCAGCCGCTACCATTTGCGGCTTAAGGAGGAAACGCTAAAAAACGCTGATCAAATGCGCATATTTACCACCACCCAACTGCACGTCTAAACTTATCCTAATGTATCAGAAGACAGAAGCTTGTGTTAGTATAATCCGAAGGTGGGGTGAACTATAAGGATTTACCTACACTGTAAATAATAAAAAATTTTTTTTTTTTTTTTTTTAATTGACATCAAAGGCTGGGAACACACTTATGCATATTGGATGCAGTTTGCATGACAGGAGAGTGTGACCGGCTCTTAATGGAGCCTGTTCACACACCTTCGGGGCGGCCACGGTCCGGATTTGGAAAGGGTCCTGTGCATCTTTGGTTCAAATTCAGGCAAAAATTCAGACCCAATTTGCACCTGAATAGGTGAACAGGGAAGCACCGGACCCCTCCTGTGAACTGTGGCCGCAGCATTTCTGAACCCGGCCTAAAGGAACTTCTCTTTTCCTAAAATGGGCAATGATGGTTTAGTATCTTTAGTTTTTTCAGTCAGATAAATATTCATAAAGTAACATACACAAGAGTTATAATCCACAGTGCAATATATTCATAAATTATTACATAGGCACAACACTTACTACCACACTGGGTGGGCGTTCAGAGAAAAACCTCCAAGGAGTTCTGTGTCTTTTCTACCAAACAAATACTGAGCCTTAGAGAGAATCACAGGCTTTCATTACCAACAGGTGAGCTCGTCTGAGCATGTCAGTATACTTTTAAAGAGGAACGTCATTCCCTCTCTGTCAGTTTGTTTTTAAAGCGGAACTAAAGAGTCAAAAAATAAAATAAAAATAAAAACTGTGAGCGTGCAGGCTATTTATCGCAGAAGATAAATGCTACATCTATTCTAAAATTAAAGAAGCTTACCTGGCTGTTGGCAATTTCCTTTAAATTGCACAATAAGCTGCACATGCACAACGCAGGGTCCATTTTTGGCACGGTGCCAGGATTAAGGATGGGCTCGGGGCGTGTTCGCAGCTCCACATGCCCGAGCTCACCAGGGAGTTGACACTGCACAGTGTTAATCACAGACATTTACCCGATCAGCGGCTGCAGAGATCGGGAAATGTCTCACTGCCTGTGATTAGCGCTGTGCAGTGCCGACCTTCTGGCGGGCTGTGCATGTGCGGTTGCGGACACACCTGAGCCTATCCTTAGCCAGGATGTGAACTCTTGCACATGCGAAAAAGTTACTTCAACCCACTCCAAACAATCAAGGTGGCTGAAGAGCCAACACCTTGGTAAAACCAGGAAGAAGATGTCAGTTAGGGTTGCTACCTCATCCCTTTAAACACATATGATTTACACGGGTTCTGAGGCTGATTTAATGCAGATAAGGCACCAAGTGATTACCACCTTAATCAGCCACAGAACCTGTGTAATTATTATGTTTTCGGTTTTAAAGGGGTGAGGTGGCAATCCTAATGTCAGTGCCAACAAGAGGCCTCACAGACCCCACAGATCTTTAGAATGAAGGTGAGTATATTCAGCTTTGGTTCTACTTTAACCATTTTTGTGAAACGGAAGTGCTTTACTTTAACTTAAAATTGTGCGACACTGTACCCAAATAAAATTTGTCATTTTTTTCCTACAAATAGAGATTTTTTTTGATGGTATTTGATCACCACTGCGTTTTTTTATTGTTTGCACTATAAACAAAAAAAGACAGACAATTTTGGAAAAAAATAACATTAATTTCAGCCAATATGTATTGGTGGGTGCTGGAGGATATCGAGTGCCCAGCACCCTTAGATTGGCTTCTGCTGTAAATTATCAAAGCAGAAGCGGCCCATCCCTGCAGGCAGAAGTTCACGCCCCCTGCAAGCAGAAGTGCAGGATCAGGTCTATATATATATATATATATATATATATATATATATATATATATATATATATATATATATATATGATCCTGCACACAAGAATTTGAAGGCCAAGTCAATGCCTCAAACCCATTGTTGTGTTCCTCAAACCATTCTTGAATCATTTTTTGCAGTGTGGCAGAGCACAGTATCCTGCTGAAAGAGGCCACTGCCATCAGGGAATACCGTTTTCATGAAGGGGTGTACTTGGTCAGTAACAATGTTTAGGTAGGTGGTATGTGTCGAGGTAACATCTGCATGAATGGCAGAATCAATGTTTCCCAGCAGAACATTGCCCAAAACAGCATACTGCCTCTCCCAGCTTGCCTTCTACACAGCATGGGTACCCTGACCAGTCTGTGGCTACACAGCCCTATACATAACAAACTGTGATGACCTCTTTGTTCTGCTTTCAACACATTAACTTCAAGGACAACATGTTTACTCAATGTCTTATATATCCCACAGACTTTCAAATGCCATTGTAATGAGATAATCAATGTTATTCAATTACTTAATCTGTTAAGCTTCGTTCATGCAGGGCGATTTGATCCATGCACTGTGCAGGGCCATGATTTACTGGTCCAGGGATCCACAAGTGTTGTGTGCATCCCTGTGCCGGCAGTCCCATACTTGTATATTGGGACACAGACATTACTGCTGCTCCCAATATGACATCTATGTGGGTGCTGCTGGGTGTGTGTCCCTGAACTCACCCTGGGTGTGTTCGTGGCTGTGTACCCACACAAATGTCACAATTATGTCCTAGTAGACAGATATGGAACTGCCAGCATGGGGATGCATGCATCACCTGTGCATTCCAGTGCAGGTAAAACACGGCCCTGTATGGGGCACAGATTAAATTGTCCCTCAGAGGACCTATGTTTATTCCTGAGAAAAGTTGGATGGATTGATGGATTTACGAATGGTCACATTTGTTTTGATTTCATGGTCATTCTTTCTTTGGTATATTTGCACAAGAATTCAGATATTTGCATCAGTAAAATCACTTCACTGTGCACTCCTGTGACTCGTTTTCAGCCGACAGCAGGCTGACGTCACTCAACAAGTCCAAGCTCAGGAAAGGTCTTGACCATATGGTCAGTATCCAACCAGAAGCCTGGACCGGCACCTGGCTCAGCCTCTCAGAGAGTTGCTGAGAGACTGAACCAGCCCTTCCCACCCCCTCCACAGCGAGCGCTGGAGAGGAGAGCCAGTCACGGCTCTCTGCTCAGAACGTATGGGGAGAACTGAGCGATCAGTGGTGTTTCATTGTTCATCTCTCACTGCAGGGCCGGCAGGGGAAAGATCCATACTGCATCCACCTAGGTGAGTATAAATGTTCCGCTTTAAGCATCATATTAGGGGTGTATCGTTATCAGTATACTTCACTTTATTCTAAAATATACATGAACAGTGGAGGTGTATAGAAAGTGAAGCAAAGAAAGCTGGATTAATCACTGCCTTTGCTGAATTTTTCATGTAAATAATTTGCAATTGACAATAGCTCTGTTTCAAATATCTCTCTCTATGTATATGTGACTTTACCTTTTTGGTAATAAAAAAAAATAAATGGGCTGTCCACGATAATGCATAGCATTAAAGCAACACAACAGTGTGATATGTGGCTTTAGTCATACCTCCCAACTTTTTAAGATGGGAATGAGGAACACCTATCAGCGAAAGTATGCAGGCATAGGACACACCCCTTGCCACGCCCCCTTAAAGGAGAATTGTACAAAAAAACAAGATTTGTTAAACCCACAAGTGCTTTTTTTACCACTACTATTCCTTTATATTGGCTTTTGGAATTTACAAATGCAGCCATTTAGAAATCAGGTAAAAGATTTAGCACTGGAAAACACTTTTTGAAAGATAAAAAGTGCATTTTAAATACATCTATATAGATCAGACCAAAATGAGGGACAAATGAGGAGGAATGAGGGACAGAGGGACATTGCTTCAAATCAGGGACAGTCCCTCAAAATCAGGGATAGTTGGGAGCTATGCCTTAGTGGCGGCTCCATGTGCCAGCACTTGTGCCTAGCTATGCTCGTTCAGTACTACATTGTGATATGCGGACAGGGCTGGTGCAAGGATTTTTGACACCCTAGGCGAAACCTCATGATGCCGGCCCCCTGGCTCCACCCCTGACTCCACCCCCTTTTACCTGCCTATGTACACCCCACCTTTTTAATGAAGTGCCCATCAAATGTAGCCTCACCAGTGCCCATCAAATGTAGCCTACCAGCGCCCATCAATGCAGCCTCACCAGCCCCCATCAAATGTAACCTCACCAGCGCCATCAAATGCAGCCTACCAGCGCCCATCAATGCAGCCTACAAATGCCCATCAATGAATGTTTGCTTGCTTCCATTAATTTGGGAGTCGGGACACAGACACAGTCCTCCGCCTCCGCTGCGCCTCTGAAACTATGTGCGAACGGAGCGCGGGCTGCCTGTTGATCCTGAGACTTAGTTGCTTGATGCAGAGAGTAGGAGCACCAGTGGCTGGGCGCCCTAAGCAGCAGTGCGCCCTAGGCGGCTGCCTACTTTGACTAGTGGTAGCACCGGCCCTGTATGCGGAGGAGGTGTCTACTCTTTCTTTTATGCTGCAATAATCCCAATATTTGAAGAACCTTAGAAGCGTTGTTGAGCAGATTTGCTACTATGCAGTGTTGTACTCATCGTACTATGGTTGGTAACAATACAGGTTCTCTCCAACGGGAACTTTTGAGAATAAAAATACGTGAGCTGCCAATGCTGATTTGTTTTTAAAGTGCAAGCTCTGGGACCCACCCTGCTGACTAGTTCTGCATTAAATGTTGTGTTAAATTGTGTGACTGGTGTTTGTTTTTAAGGTCTACAGTATGCTATATTTCAGTATATTTTAGTTCCATGAACTTGCTGTGTAATTATGTTTCTATGGATACAGAGAATTCCATTTGGTTTTTATTCTTTATGTGTTCCTAGTTCCTAACACCCACAATAACAATTAACCCATTTTATTATGTTATATTTCTGGGTCGCAAAAGCAAGAAAACAATGCAGTACAATAATGAAGCAATATAGAACCAAATAGGGTCACTGCATTCCTTCAAGAAGAAAGAAACTTTAGTCCCAGAGATTCTTTAACCATTTCAATACAGGGCATTTTCACCCCCTTCCTGCCCAGGCCAATTTTCAGTGTTGTAACATTTTGAATGACAATTGCGTGGCCATGCAACACTGTACCCAAATGAATTTTTTTCCCCACAAATAGAGCTTTCTTTTGGTGGTATGTGATCACCTCTACAGTTTTTGTTTGTTGCACTATAAACAAAAGAAGAGTGACAAGTTTGAAAAAAAAGCACAATATTTTTTACTTTTTGCTATAATAAATATCCAAAAAAAAAAAAAACATTTCCCTCAGTTTAGGCTGATATGTATTCTTCTACATATTTTTGGTAAAAAAAATTGCAATAAGTGTATATTGATTGGTTTGTGCAAAAGTTATAGCACCTACAAAATAGGGGATAGATTTATGGCATTTTTATTATTATTTTTTTTTTTTATCAGTAATGGTGGTGATCAGCGCTTTTTATGGTGACTGTGACATTGCAGTGGACAGATCGGACACTTTTGACACTATTTTGGGACCATTTACATTTATATAGCGATCAGTGCTATAAAAATACACTGATTACTGTATAAATGTCACTGGCAGGGAAGGAGTTAACACTAGGGGGCGATCAAGGGGTTAAATGTGTTACCTAGGGAGTGATTCTAACTGTAGGGGGAGGGCACTGACTGGGGAGGAGACCGATTGGTGTTCCTATATACTAGGAACACACAATCTGTCTCCTCTCCCCTGACAGGACATGGATCTGTGTGTAAACACACACAGATCCACGGTCCTTCTCTGTAACAAGCGATCGCGAGTGCCCAGCGGACATTGCAACCGCCGGGCACACGTGCGCGACCCCTATACTGCCAGGAAGCTGAGGATGTCATATGACAATGGGCGGGTAGGGACGTGTTTAATTAGTTGGTATTGTGGCCTTACTAAACAAAGTAACAGGTCCACTTGGGGGCCAGCCTTTCCACCTGTGGATACTTACTTCTCTTGCCCTCCATCACTTCCCCATTCACCTGCCTGGATCAGGTAAAATACATTTTACTCTGGAGTATGTGGGCGGCTACTGGGTGTCCTCCATTGCTTTGTCCTGAATAGGCAACGTAAGGATTCATTTTAAATCTCCACTTCACCTCCTATTCCTTATCGATATTTTTATTTTTTGAAACATTAGAACAAAATAAACAGATACATGGAATGATTTACTAAAACTGGAGAGTGCAATATCTGGTGCAGCTGTGCATGGTAGCCAATCAGCTTCTAACTTCAGCTTGTTCAGTTAAGGTTTGACAAAAAAGCCGGATGCTGATTGGCTTATATGCAGAGCTGCACCAGATTTTGCACTCTCCAGTTTTAGTACATCAACCCCAATGACTTTACATTTGGATTATTGAACAATAGAAAGTAGGTTTCCCAGCCAGGAGCATGGTGGTATACAGATAGTCTCACATACTGTATATAGATAAGAGACAGTAAACCAAAAGTATCCCTCAACAACATCTGTCTATGCGCATAACATACTGTGTGTATATATGCACATATATATATACCAACATAAGACATTATTAAAACAGGTGGTAATGAAGACACTAAGCAGGAGTGACTCCAGGTTACAATCTAAATAGTATTAGTGTTCGGCCTGCTAGGCTGGGGTGAACACTATTAAATGTGGTAAAGGTAACCGGATCCCGAGTAACCGGAAAGGGAGCAAGATCAGTGGTACGGTAGTGTAGACAAAGACTCACCCAAGCTCTACCGCATATTTATAGGATGATGAGCTGAATAATGGTGCTCAGGACATTGTGTCCCATACATCAAAATTGCAAAAAGAATGCTGGCAACTCGATTGCTTCTCCTTAAATCTTTATTGAGCACAGACAGCAGTGCGACATCAAAACGCTAACATGTTTCGGCAAACGCCTTCCTCATAGCATTCAGATTTATAATAAAATCAAGTTTATATAGGAAAAGTATCCATTCCTCCAAAAAAGGGGGCAGTACGGTACAATCCAATTTAAAATCAATTCACAATTAAAATCATGTGAGGTTGGTATAACCAGAGAAAAAGGGGGAGGGAAAGAATGGAAAACATAGACTGAAAACTCAAGGGCAAACAATTATTAACCCCCTGTGGAATTAAATTATATTATTTTAAAAACAAGTTCACATCCATTCTACTGTTCATTTCACTAGGAAATCGAGTATTCAATCTGTGTATCCACCACACTTCCCGCTGAAGTAGGGTATGGTGTGTATCCCCCCCCCCCCCCCCCCAACAGATCTTCTTACCTGATCCAGACCGCAAAAAGAAAAAGACTCCAGATAACCACCATGGACTGTTCTAAAATGTTTAGATACATTTGAAATATTTTTTGCATCACTATTTAAAGCGTCATTGTAGTGTTCTGATATTTTAATACGTAAATTGCGGATAGTGCATCCCACATACTATACTCTACAACTACTGCAATCAATTAGATAGACAATCATCTTTGAGTTACAATTTATAAAACTTTTTACTGGATATGTTCTACCTGTTGAAATCACAGACTTGCTTTTTCTATGCCTCTTACACCGTTTACAGGTGTTATAACTACAGGGATAGGAGCCCACTGTCCCCAACCACGAACTGGAAGGGGAAGTGGAACGAAATAGAGAAGGCAAAAGCATAGTACCCAAAGTAGGAGCTTTCTTACTAGAAAAACTGCACCCCTGTCTTAAAATATGATGCAAGGTTTTATCCGCATATAAGATAGGAAGGCAGTGTTTTATGATAGAAACAATCTGGTTGTATTGTTGTGAGTAAGTGGTCACAAAGTGAACACCTCCACTCCCACTGGACCATGCCTTCTTACTGATAGAAGAGAAATTCCCAATCGGATCACCACGTTCTCTATTTTGCCAATCTTCTGCCTCTATCTATTAGATATCCGCTATATCCTCGCTCTCTCAACCTACTGGAAAACAATGTTACATTATTTAACCAAATCCTTATCAGAAGAACATTTTCTCCTTGCTCTAATGAACTCATCCGTTGGCAATGCCCGCACTGTATGTGCTGGGTGACAACTCTATGCCAACAGAAGTCAGTTACCTACACATTACTTCCTGTAGGTTCTGGTAGAAACTATTCCACTATCCACACATCCCACCAAAGTCAAATCCAGATAATCAATACTAACTGGATCTGAAGTGTGGGTAAACTCCAAATTCAGATGATTGGCATTGAGATAAGCCAAAAATGAGTCCAATACATTGGCTGGCCCCTTCCATACGAATATCAAATCATCCAGAAAGCGACAATACCAATCAATGTATTCTCCATATGGGTTACCTTGGGAGAAGTGAAAAGTCTCCTCCCACCAACTATAAATTTGCAAGAGAAGGGGAAAATTTTTAACCCATCGATGTACCACGGCACTGTAAATAATATTTAGAGTCAAACATGAAATAGTTGTATTTTAGCAGGAATTCTATGGCCATGCACAAAAATTTGCACATTTCCCGCTTATAACAACTATAACATGTAAGGTGATATTTAACAGCTTGGAGTGCCAAGTGGTGTGGTATGCAGCAGTATAATGTTTTAACATCCACTGTGATCCAACAACTATTGGCCAACCATTTTATCTCATGTGTATGTGCCAATAAATGTCCTGTATCCCTAAGATAGCCAGGCAAGCATTTAACCAAGGGTTGTAAATGCTCATCCACCCATTCACTGAGTCTTTCTAGTGGGGATCCAATACCTGCCACTATTGGGTGTCCCTGAACAGGGGATTGTTGCTTATGTACTTTTGGAAGATGGTGGAACATTGGGGTCACAGGTTTATCTGTAAATATGATATCAATAATCTTATGTTCTAAAACTCCCATTTCTCCACCCTCGTCCAAAAGTTGCAACAAGCCTCATTGAAAAATATCAGTAGGATCTGAATCCAGTGGCCTGTAAGAGCTGGTGTCATCTAATAGTCTAAGAGCTTCTGACTTATAGGGGGCGCAGAGAGGAGGGAAAGAGTAAGAGCTACAAATGAGTAGGATGGGAAGACAAGGAATGGACAAAGGAGGTGATGGGAGGAGGGGGATGTGGACCTCTTCCTCCTCCACCAGCGGGCAATCTAGCACCAATACACTGGGCTAAGTCAGCAACTGAAAGTATTCATCCGATGTTACAAAGTGATGCCAACCAGACCAGTGTGAACCTTGGCTCAACGTGTCAGACATGGTGCACAGAGAACTGTCCCATAGAATTGCAGAGTCAGACAGGACAGAATAGATATAAATGTCTTATACAGTTTACCAGCTCAGAAAAAAACTTCACCAAGCTAGACAAATGTGTCTTTAGGATGCCTTTATTAGTGCACTTAGGGGAAGAAAAACAATCCTAAATCAGGGTTAAAGCTAGGCCTATTAATGACCTCAAAGCCAGTAGGGATTGCTTTCACTGCTACCCTTGCACAGGGAATTCTAGTTGCAGTATACTTAAAGGAGAGATTCGCAGTCACTTGGCACATCCATGGCTCCAATCCGTCATCTCATTCCCAGACATGGTGCTAGTTCCAGGACCAGTATGTCACTGGGCATAAGACTGCAGAGGTGCACCCATTACTGAAACCAGCATTGCACTGGTAGTTTTGGGAGCAAATGTCTGCATGCTTTTGTTCTGGGATAGTGATTCACGGTGCTAAAGAAAGAAGAGAGGCAGTCAATGATGGCAGCATCCATGTTTCTCTAAGGAATGGTAATATAGCTGTAAAGGATTATAAAAATATAAAGGTGAAATGGGTGATGTTTCTGTCTATAGCATGGCTGCAATGTCTCCTAAAGAACATTAAACATCCAAAATTGCTCTGTGACAACTGCTGAACAGTACATACAATCCTATGCTGACTATGGGGCCGATTCACTAATGTTTACCGCATGCGATCATGTTACTCATTTGCATAAATTATCGCATTCTGTAAACTAAATCCAATTCCAAGTCTAATTCCAAAAAAAGCTCTTAACTTTAATTCACAAACAGACCAGAGCGTTAAATAGGGTGGGGTGGGTGCTTTGGGCTCTGCCCCCCTGCCCCAAAGCACCTTGTCCCCGTGTTGATAGAGACAAGGGCCTCATCCCCACAACTGTGACTGATGGTTGTGAAGGTCTGCGGGCAGGGGGCTAATCGAAATCCAGAAGCCAGATCCCACGCCCCCTATGTGAATGAGTATCGGCTACATCGTACCCCTACCCATTGACCAAAAAGTGTCACAAGATAATAAAAACACACACAATTTTTTTCAATTATTTTAATAAAAAAATAATGTCCTGCGATGTAAATCCACCATCCATCACACCGCACGCCACCCGTCAGACCTGAAAAAGAAAAAATATCAAAGACGCTCCCGCCATCGGTGAAGGCTGGTTGCCTACTGCAGGCTTCGCCATCTGACATTTTTTATATAGGTAAGGGGCAGGGCCACCTGGCTATGTCACCTGGTGGCTCTGCCCCCGTGTGACGTCACGGACCGGTGCATGCTGGGTTGGTTAGTTTCACTTTGCTAAGAATGCCCAATCACGGTCAAGGAGAGTTAAAAAAACTGCATTTTGTCTTGCACATGATTGAATGATGGACATCATTAGAGCTTCATCAAATTCACTTGCAAAGTGCAACTTCCACTGAAAAGTGAACAGTCTGTTGATAGGATGTGTGCTACTAAGTAACAAGGATTGTGCCATATACTGTAAATTTAAATAATAGATAAGGTCAAAAATGTAATGCTTCTGTATAAAAAGCTCGGGTGTGCAGTCTCTAGTAGATCTAAACTCTGTGCCTTCATTACACTTATGATCACAACGCAGCAACTCTTGGAACTTCCAGATGAAGAACACCTTTTCATAGTGTCTGGATGCTGCAACTTTTGCAATGCATGAGATGATTTTCCAGAACCCGCTAACACAGTGATCTCATGATTACGTACTCTGCACTTCCTGGCAGTAAGGATGCTGTAATCCTTTTATGTGATTATATTTTCTCATGTTCTATTTCCAAAAAGGAAAAAAAATCCCATAATCAGTGATATTCAGCATCTCAGCCATAAATAACTGCATAAGTAAAGTAATTTATAGGGAACCAGCCAGGACAGAAATGTGGTAGGTGTGTCATTGCTGACTGGATGTAAAAGGTGCAAGCTATGGAGCAATTGTAACTTTATATAGTAAGTCGCTAGTAACTAAACTACGGGTCCTAAATCATACTAGGATGTGTAACCAGCAACTCAGGGGCATGCAAATTAGGTCTGGTTCACACCTATGCAGGTTGCAGTTTGCATATACCAGGTGCATTTTGCGTTTTTCAATACACGTTTTTGATCCATTGAAGTCTATGAAACTAAAGACCAGAAAAAAGTCTCTGGCCCTTTCCAGAAAATGCACAGATGTGAACATGACCCATAGGAAACCATGTTAAATGGACTGTAGTGTGTTTCTGCAAAACTGAAAACGCACTAAAAAATGCACAGATGTGAACCAGGCCTTAGTACAATTTACAGTACTGCTTATTGTTCACCTTTTCCCCATTCTTCCATATTGTTCATTTTAAAGTGAGGTTATTTGGGAGCAGTAATTGTCAAAGCAGAACTATGTTCAAAGGAAAAAGTGACATGCGTAATGCAGTCTATCACAAGTAATAGCATAGTATTTATTGCTCATATGAGCCCGCTTTACCTAGGCTTTAATCCTACCAGTAGCTGTTCTGCAGTAAGGCTGGATTCACATCTATGCATTTTTAGTGCTTTTTGCATTCTGCAGATTTACACTACAGTCCATTTAACATGGTTTCCTATGGAACACGTTCTGTAGAGCAAATCTGCAAAATGCAAAAAGCACTAAAAATGCATAGATGTGAATCCAGCCTAAAACCACTGCAGTGTCACCACCCTGAGAGCATGCAGGTTAGAGTGTTTCTAAGGCTCCATTCACACCTATGCAGTTTGCTTTTGAGCGTTTCTGCAGTGCTTTTTGCAGGAGGGTTATTTACCACAATTTTGCTGCGATTTGCACTTTTATGCTTTTTTTTGGGCAAAATCTGTTTTTGTGCAGATTAAAAAATGCACCACATGCTTTTCTGCAGCTTCTCTATTGAACCAAAAACGCAAAAAAAGCACAGTTTTGCATTTAACCACTTGCCGACCAGCTGCCGCAGTTTTACTGCGGCAAAATGGCACGGCTGGGCGAAACGACATTATGTTACGCCGCTTTGCCCTGTGGCCACTAGGGGCGCGCCCGCTGCTCACCCCCGGAGCCGATGACCGCCTGCTCCTGCAATCACTCGTGACACAGTGAGAACCGAGATCCTGGTTCTCTGAGTGGAGAAGAGACTGATCGTGTATTCATACAAAGTACAAAGTATGAATACCGATCTCTCTCTTCCCCTAGCGAGTCCCATCCCCTCTACAGTTAGAACACAGAGAGGGAGGACAGTTAACCCCTTGACCGCCCCCGAGTGTTAACCCCTTTCCTGCCAGTGACCTTTTTACAGTAATCAGTGCATTTTTATAGCACTGATCGCTGTATAAATGCCAATGGTCCCAAAAATGTGTCAAAAGCAATATCGCAGTCCCGATAAAAATCGCAGATGACCGCCATTACTAGTAGAAAAATAAATAATAATAAAAATGACATAAATCTATCCCCTATTTTGTAGGCGCTATAGCTTTTGCACAAACCAATCAATATACGCTTATTAAGATTTTTTTTCTTTTTTTTACCAAAAATATGTAGAAGAATACATATCGGCCTAAACTGAGGAACTGTGGGATATTTATTATAGCAAAAAGTAAAAGATAATTGGGGTTTTTTCCGAAAGGCAAATCCACTTTGCACTACAAGTGCAAAGTCCACTTGAAATTGCACTAAAAGTGCACTTGGAAGTGCAGTCGCTGTAGATCTGAGGGGGACATGCAAGGAAAATAAAAAACAGCATTTTAGCTTGCACATGATTGGATAATAAAATCAGCAGAGCTTCCCCTCATTTCAGATCTACCCCTCAGATTTACAGCGACTGCACTTCCAAGTGCACTTTCAGTGCAATATCAAGTGCACTTTGTACTTGTATTGCAAACTGGATTTGCCTTTTGTAAATAACCCCCATTGTGTTTTTTTTCAAAGTTGTCGCTGTTCTTTTGTTTATAGCGCAAAAAATAAAAACTGCAGAGGTGATCAAATATCACCAAAAGAAAGCTCTATTTGTGGGGAAAAAAGGATGTCAATTTTGTTTGGGTACAGTGACGCACTACCGCACAATTGTCAGTTAAAGCAACACAGTGCCAAATTGTAAAAAGTGCTCTGGTCAGGAAGGGGGTAAAATCTTCCAGGGCTGAAGCGGTTAAAAAAGTCCCTGACCCTTTCCAAAATCGCAGAGGCACAAAAATGCATTGATGTGAATGTGGTCCACAGGAACCCATGTTAAAAAAAAATGTCCTGCGTTTCTGCAAAAAGCATGAAAAAAAAAAAAAACACATTGGTGCGAATGGAGCCTAAAGGCAAAAGATTTGTTTTTTTTTACCTTAATACATTCTAAAAGACCCTGGATGTCTCCCCTGAATGTAATGCAGTGCACATAACATTGCAATACATTCTTTCCTGGCCTTGATAGCCAGGGGAAACTCAGCGGGGACCCAGGGGTGACGCCATACACACTGCTACCGGGGGCAGGAACAAGATGGGGAGGAGAGCAGACTTGTGTCCTCTCTCCCCACCCGACGTCACCCGCTATGCCAGTCCTGGGCAGAGCTAAATGTAAAAAAAAAAACCTACCTGCCCAGCACTGCATGTCCTGGGCGTCGGGCGATGTGAATTGTGCATCCCTGTGCAGTCAAATGCGTTTTTGAACACAGTGCAAGGCCATGTGCACAGAAAATGAAGGTATACCAATCAGCCTGGTTTACATCATTGTGGTGCTTTTATGAGAGTTTTTAAAAAAAAGTACAGCATGCTGCATTTTTATTTTGCACATAAATGTACTAGGACGCACTTAAACCCATAGCACCCAACTGTCCCTGATTTCGAGGGATTGTCCCTGATTAGGAACAAAGTCCCTCTGTCCCTCATTCCTCCTCATTTGTCCCTGATTTTGGTCTGATCTATATAGTTGTACATAGAATGCACTATTTATCTATCAAAAAGTGTTTCCCAGTGCTAAACCTTTCATCCAATGTCTAAATTGCTGCCTTTGTAAATGACAAAAGCCAATATAAAGGAATAGTAGTTAAAAAAAAAAAAAAAAGCACTTGTGGGTTTAATTAATATTTTTTTTTGATAATTCTCCTTTAAGGGGGTGTGTCCTATGCCTACATACTTTTGCTTATAGGTGTCCCTCGTTCTCGAAATGTTGGGAGGTATGTTAAAAGCACAAGAACAACCGCAAACGCATGCAAATTTTAGACTTGCAGTACTGCTTACTACCCTCTGAAAGGCAATCCATGGTGGATTGCTTTTCGGAGGCAGTGTAGCAATGGCTGACAGGTGTTCAGGAGGCGCTACTGCCGCTCATGGTTTATGATTGGGGGGCAGCCTTATTGAACCCAATGGGTGAGTGCCACACCCTGAGTTAAAAAACAAAGGAAATCATGGTATGTGTAGAGCTCTGTCTGGCTGTATTGTCACAATTTGGGTGGGCAGCAAAACTGCAGCTCAACTGTCTATTTTTACCGCCGCTTCCCTTCCCCCACTGCCGATCTGAAAGAGCCCTAGACAAAAAAAAAGAAAAACATAATTAATGCCAAAAAAGTGCAAATGTGCTAAAAGTGCAAATAAAAAAAACACATTAGAAATGCATGTAGAGCTGTACAGTGAAGGTGATGATTGTGGTGTATGGCTACATTCATATTTGGCATATATTTTAAACACACATTTTTTCACACTTTTTCTGGGCATTTTTCGCATTGGCCGCATAGCGCAGCCTTTTGATATCAATGGGTTGTCCTACATGTGACAAATGCTGCAAACAAGCTCATTGAGCCATTTGTTGTGTTCTGGTTTGTGCATTTTTTACCAGCATTTTACCGTGATTGTTGCCCATTTTTGCGTTCTGTAAAACATACATCTGTTTGCTGCGTTTGGGGTGCCATTAACGTTTTGTTAATCTGTAGGTGTGAATGGAAAGGTATACATGGCACACTCTCAGGTATACACAGGTCACACGCATCCCCTCTCTCAGGTGTACACAGGTTCCCTCTCTCAGGTGTACACAGGTCACACGCATCCCTTCTCTCAGGTGTACACAGGTCACAAGTGTCCCCTCTCCCAGGTGTACACAGGTCACACACGTCCCCTCTCTCAGGTATACACAGGTCACACGTGTCCCCTCTCTCAGGTATACACAGGTCACACGCGTCCCCTCTCTCGGGTATACACAGGTCACACGCGTCCCCTCTCTCAGGTGTACACAGGTTCCCTCTCTCAGGTGTACACAGGTCACCCGCATCCCCTCTCTCAGGTGTACACAGGTCACACGTGTCCCCTCTCCCAGGTGTTCACAGGTCACACGTGTCCCCTCTCTCAGGTGTACACAGGTCACAAGTGTCCCCTCTCCCAGGTGTACACAGGTCACACACGTCCCCTCTCTCAGGTATACACAGGTTACACGTGTCCCTTCTCTCAGGTGTACATAGGTCACACGTGTCCCCTCTCCCAAGTGTACACAGGTCACACGAGTCCCCTCTCCCAGGTGTACACAGGTCACACGTGTTCCCTCTCTCAGGTGTACACAGGTCACACACATCCCCTCTCTCAGGTGTACACAGGTCACACAAGTCCCCTCTCAAGTATACACAGACAGGTCACACGTGTCCCCTCTCAGGTATACACAGACAGGTCACACGTGTCCACTCTCTCAGGTATGCACAGACAAATAACACGTGTCCCCTCTCTCAGGTATACACAGACAGGTCACACGTGTCTCCTCTCTCAGGTGTACACAGGTCACACCTGTCCCCTCTCTCAAGTATACACAGACAGGTCACACGTGTCCCCTCTCAGGTATACACAGACAGGTCACACGTGTCCCCTCTCTCAGGTATACACAGACAGGTCACACGTGTCCCCTCTCTCAGGTGTACACAGGTCACACACGTCCCCTCTCTCAGGTGTACACAGGTCACACACGTCCCAACTCCCAGGTGTACACAGGTCACACGTGTCCCCTCTCTCAGGTGTACACAGGTCACACGTGTCCCCTCTCTCAGGTATACACAGACAGGTCACACGTGTCCCCTCTCTCAGGTATACACAGACAGGTCACACGTGTCCCCTCTCTCAGGTGTACACAGACAGGTCACACGTGTTCCCTCTCTCAGGTGTACACAGACAGGTCACACGTGTTCCCTCTCTCAGGTGTACACAGACAGGTCACACGTGTCCCCTGTACATAGGTCACACGTGTCCCCTCTCTCAGGTATACACAGACAGGTCACATGTGTCCCCTCTCTCAGGTGTAAACAGGTCACACGTGTCCCCTCTCCAAGGTATACACAGGTCACACATGTCCCCTCTCCCTGGTATACACAGGTCACACGTGTCCCCTCTCTCAGGTATACACAGGTCACATGTGTCCCCTCTCTCAGGTATACACAGGTCACACGTGTCCCCTCTCTCATGTATACACAAGTCACATGTGTCCCCTCTCTCAGGTATACACAGACAGGTCACACGTGTCCCCTTTCTCAGGTATACACAGACAGGTCACACGTGTCCCCTCTCTCAGGTATACACAGGTCACACGTGTCCCCTCTCTCAGGTATTCACAGACAGGTCACACGTGTCCCCTCTCTCAGGTATACACAGACAGGTCACATGTGTCCCGTCTCTCAAGTGTACACAGGTCATACGTGTCCCCTCTCTCAGGTCACACATGTCCTCTCTCAGGTATACACACTCAGGTCACACGTGTCCCCTCTCTCAGGTATACACAGGTCACATGTGTCCCCTCTCTCAGGTCACACGTGTCCTCTCTCAGGTATACACCCACAGGTCACACATGTCCCTTCTCTCAGGTCACACGTGTCCTCACTCAGGTATACACCCACAGGTCACACGTGTCCCCTCTCTCAGGTCACACGTGTCCTCTCTCAGGTATACACCCACAGGTCACACGTGTCCCCTCTCTCAGGTCACACATGTCCTCTCTCAAGTATACACACACAGGTCACACGTGTCCTCTCTCAGGTCACACGTGTCCTCTCTCAGGTATACACCCACAGGTCACACGTGTCCCCTCTCTCAGGTCACACATGTCCTCTGTCAAGTATACACACACAGGTCACACGTGTCCTCTCTCAAGTATACACCCACAGGTCACACGTGTCCCCTCTCTCAGGTGTACACAGGTCACACGTGTCCCCTCTCTCAGGTGTACACAGGTCACACACGTCCCCTCTCTCAGGTGTACACAGGTCACACACGTCCCCTCTCCCAGGTGTACACAGGTCACACACGTCCCCTCTCTCAGGTGTACACAGGTCACATACGTCCCCTCTCCCAGGTATACACAGGTCACACGTGTCCCCTCTCCCTGGTATACACAGGTCACACGTGTCCCCTCTCTCAGGTATACACAGGTCACACGTGTCCCCTCTCTCAGGTATACACAGGTTACACGTGTCCCCTCTCTCATGTATACACAGGTCACATGTGTCCCCTCTCTCAGGTATAGACAGACAGGTCACACGTGTCCCCTCTCTCAGGTATACACAGACAGGTCACACGTGTCCCCTCTCTCAGGTATACACAGGTCACACGTGTCCCCTCTCTCAGGTATTCACAGACAGGTCACACGTGTCCCCTCTCTCAGGTATACACAGACAGGTCACATGTGTCCCGTCTCTCAAGTGTACACAGGTCATACGTGTCCCCTCTCTCAGGTCACACATGTCCTCTCTCAGGTATACACACTCAGGTCACACGTGTTCCCTCTCTCAGGTATACACAGGTCACATGTGTCCCCTCTCTCAGGTCACACGTGTCCTCTCTCAGGTATACACCCACAGGTCACACATGTCCCTTCTCTCAGGTCACACGTGTCCTCACTCAGGTATACACCCACAGGTCACACGTGTCCCCTCTCTCAGGTCACACGTGTCCTCTCTCAGGTATACACCCACAGGTCACACGTGTCCCCTCTCTCAGGTATACACAGACAGGTCACACGTGTCCCCTCTCTCAGGTATACACAGGTCACACGTGTCCCCTCTCTCAGGTATTCACAGACAGGTCACACGTGTCCCCTCTCTCAGGTATACACAGACAGGTCACATGTTACCCGTCTCTCAAGTGTACACAGGTCATACGTGTCCCCTCTCTCAGGTCACACATGTCCTCTCTCAGGTATACACACTCAGGTCACACGTGTCCCCTCTCTCAGGTATACACAGGTCACATGTGTCCCCTCTCTCAGGTCACACGTGTCCTCTCTCAGGTATACACCCACAGGTCACACATGTCCCTTCTCTCAGGTCACACGTGTCCTCACTCAGGTATACACCCACAGGTCACACGTGTCCCCTCTCTCAGGTCACACGTGTCCTCTCTCAGGTATACACCCACAGGTCACACGTGTCCCCTCTCTCAGGTATACACAGACAGGTCACACGTGTCCTCTCTCTCAGGTATACACAGGTCACACGTGTCCCCTCTCTCAGGTATACACACTCAGGTCACACGTGTCCCCTCTCTCAGGTATACACAGGTCACATGTGTCCCCTCTCTCAGGTCACACGTGTCCTCTCTCAGGTATACACCCACAGGTCACACATGTCCCTTCTCTCAGGTCACACGTGTCCTCACTCAGGTATACACCCACAGGTCACACGTGTCCCCTCTCTCAGGTCACACGTGTCCTCTCTCAGGTATACACCCACAGGTCACACGTGTCCCCTCTCTCAGGTCACACATGTCCTCTCTCAAGTATACACACACAGGTCACACGTGTCCCCTCTCAGGTCACACATGTCCTCTCTCAGGTATACACCCACAGGTCACACGTGTCCCCTCTCTCAGGTCACACATGTCCCCTGTCAAGTATACACACACAGGTCACACGTGTCCTCTCTCAGGTCACACGTGTCCTCTCTCAGGTATACACCCACAGGTCACACGTGTCCCCTCTCTCAGGTCACACATGTCCTCTGTCAAGTATACACACACAGGTCACACGTGTCCTCTCTCAAGTATACACCCACAGGTCACACGTGTCCCCTCTCTCAGGTGTACACAGGTCACACACGTCCCCTCTCTCAGGTGTACACAGGTCACACACGTCCCCTCTCCCAGGTGTACACAGGTCACACGTGTCCCCTCTCCCAGGTGTACACAGGTCACACGTGTCCCCTCTCCCAGGTGTACACAGGTCACACGTGTCCCCTCTCCCAGGTGTACACAGGTCACACGTGTCCCCTCTCCCTGGTATACACAGGTCACACGTGTCCCCTCTCCCTGGTATACACAGGTCACATGTGTCCCCTCTCTCAGGTATACACAGGTCACACGTGTCCCCTCTCTCAGGTATACACAGGTTACATGTGTCCCCTCTCTCAGGTATACACAGACAGGTCACATGTGTCCCCTCTCTCAGGTATACACAGACAGGTCACACGTGTCCCCTTTCTCAGGTATACACAGACAGGTCACACGTGTCCCCTCTCTCAGGTATACACAGGTCACACGTGTCCCCTCTCTCAGGTATTCACAGACAGGTCACACGTGTCCCCTCTCTCAGGTATACACAGACAGGTCACATGTGTCCCGTCTCTCGTGTACACAGGTCATACGTGTCCCCTCTCTCAGGTCACACATGTCCTCTCTCAGGTATACACACTCAGGTCACACATGTCCCCTCTCTCAGGTATACACAGGTCACATGTGTCCCCTCTCTCAGGTCACACGTGTCCTCTCTCAGGTATACACCCACAGGTCACACATGTCCCTTCTCTCAGGTCACACGTGTCCTCACTCACGTATACACCCACAGGTCACACGTGTCCCCTCTCTCAGGTCACACATGTCCTCTATCAAGTATACACACACAGGTCACACGTGTCCCCTCTCAGGTCACACATGTCCTCTCTCAGGTATACACCCACAGGTCACACGTGTCCCCTCTCTCAGGTCACACATGTCCTCTGTCAAGTATACACACACAGGTCACACGTGTCCTCTCTCAGGTCACACGTGTCCCCTCTCTCAGGTCACACATGTCCTCTGTCAAGTATACACACACAGGTCACACGTGTCCTCTCTCAAGTATACACCCACAGGTCACACGTGTCCCCTCTCTCAGGTGTACACAGGTCACACACGTCCCCTCTCTCAGGTGTACACAGGTCACACACATCCCCTCTCCCAGGTGTACACAGGTCACACACGTCCCCTCTCTCAGGTGTACACAGGTCACACACGTCCCCTCTCCCAGGTGTACACAGGTCACACGTGTCCCCTCTCTCAGGTATACACAGGTCACACATGTCCCCTCTCCCAGGTATACACAGGTCACAGGTGTCCACTCTCTCAGGTGTACACAGGTCACACGTGTCCCCTCTCTCAGGTATACACAGACAGGTCACATGTGTCCCCTTTCTCAGGTATACACAGACAAGTCACACGTGTCCCCTCTCTCAGGTGTACACAGACAGGTCACACGTGTCCCCTCTCTCAGGTGTACACAGACAGGTCACACGTGTCCCCTCTTTCCGGTGTACATAGGTCACACGTGTCCCCTCTCTCAGGTATACACAGACAGGTCACACGTGTCCCCTCTCTCTGGTGTACACAGGTCACACGTGTCCCCGCTCCAAGGTATACACAGGTCACACGTGTCCCCTCTCCCAGGTATACACAGGTCACACGTGTCCCCTCTCTCAGCTGTACACAGGTCACACGTGTTCCCTCTCTCAGGTATACACAGACAGGTCACACATGTCTCCTCTTTCAGGTGTATACAGGTCACACGTGTCCCCTCTCTCAGGTATACACAGGTCACACGTGTCCCCTCTCCCAGGTATACACAGGTCACACTTGTCCCCTCTCAGGTATACACAGACAGGTCATACATGTCCCCTCTTTCAGGTGTACACAGGTCACACATGTCCCCTCTCTCAGGTATACACAGGTCACACGTGTCCCCTCTCTCATGTATACACAGGTCACACGTGTGTCCTCTCTCATGTATAGACAGGTCACACGTGTCCCCTTTCTCAGGTATACACAGACAGGTCACACGTGTCCCCTCTCTCAGGTATACACAGGTCACACGTGTCCCCTCTCTCAGGTATACACAGACAGGTCACACGTGTCCCCTCTCTCAGGTATACACAGACAGGTCACGTGTCCCGTCTCTCAAGTGTACACAGGTCACACGTGTCCCCTCTCTCAGGTCACACATGTCCTCTCTCAGGTATACACACACAGGTCACACGTGTCCCCTCTCTCAGGTCACACATGTCCTCTCTCAGGTATACACACACAGGTCACACGTGTCCCCTCTCTCAGGTCACACATGTCCTCTCTCAGGTATACACACACAGGTCACACGTGTCCCCTCTCTCAGGTCACACATGTCCTCTCTCAGGTATACACACACAGGTCACACGTGTCCCCTCTCTCAGGTCACACGTGTTCTCTCTCAAGTATACACCCACAGGTCACACGTGTCCCCTCTCAGGTCACTTGTGTCCTCTCTCAGGTATACACCTACAGGTCACACGTGTCCCCTCTCTCAGGTCACACGTGTCCTCTCTCAGGTATACACACACAGGTCACACGTGTCCCCTCTCTCAGGTCACACGTGTTCTCTCTCAAGTATACACCCACAGGTCACACGTGTCCCCTCTCAGGTCACTTGTGTCCTCTCTCAGGTATACACCTACAGGTCACACGTGTCCCCTCTCTCAGGTCACACGTGTCCTCTCTCAGGTATACACCCACAGGTCACACGTGTCCCCTCTCTCAGGTCACACGTGTCCTCTCTCAAGTATACACCCACAGGTCACACGTGTCCCCTCTCAGGTCACTTGTGTCCTCTGTCAGGTATACACCCACAGGTCGCACGTGTCCCCTCTCTCAGGTCACACGTGTCCTCTCTCAGGTATACACCCACAGGTCACACGTGTCCCCTCTCTCAGGTCACACGTGTCCTCTCTCAGGTATACACCTACAGGTCACACGTGTCCCCTCTCTCAGGTTACAAGTGTCCTCTCTCAGGTATACACCTACAGGTTACACGTGTCCCCTCTCTCAGGTTACATGTGTCCTCTCTCAGGTATACACCCACAGGTCACCCGTGTCCCCTCTCTCAGGTCACACGTGTCCTCTCTCAAATATACACACACAGGTGACACGTGTCCCCTCTCTCAGGTCACACGTGTCCTCTCTCAAGTATACACACACAGGTCACATGTGTCCCCTCTCTCAGGTATACACACACAGGTCACACATGTCCTCTTTCAGGTATACACACACAGGTCACACGTGTCCCCTCTCTCAGGTCACACATGTCCTCTCTCAGGTATACACACACAGGTCACACGTGTCCCCTCTCTCAGGTATACACAGGTCACACATGTCCCCTCTCTCAGGTCACACGTGTCCTCTCTCAAGTATACACCCACAGGTCACACGTGTCCCCTCTCAGGTCACTTGTGTCCTCTCTCAGGATTATACCCACAGGTCACACGTGTCCCCTCTCTCAGGTCACACGTGTCCTCTCTCAGGTATACACCCACAGGTCACACGTGTCCCCTCTCTCAGGTATACACCCACAGGTCACACGTGTCCCCTCTCTCAGGTCACACGTGTCCTCTCTCAGGTATACACCCACAGGTCACACGTGTCCCCTCTCTCAGGTCACACGTGTCCTCTCTCAGGTATACACCTACAGGTCACACGTGTCCCCTCTCTCAGGTTACAAGTGTCCTCTCTCAGGTATACACCTACAGGTCACACGTGTCCCCTCTCTCAGGTTACATGTGTCCTCTCTCAGGTATACACCCACAGGTCACACGTGTCCCCTCTCTCAGGTTACAAGTGTCCTCTCTCAGGTATACACCCACAGGTCACACGTGTCCCCTCTCTCAGGTTACATGTGTCCTCTCTCAGGTATACACCCACAGGTCACACGTGTCCCCTCTCTCAGGTCACACGTGTCCTCTCTCAGGTATACACCTACAGGTCACACGTGTCCCCTCTCTCAGGTTACTAGTGTCCTCTCTCAGGTATACACCTACAGGTCACACGTGTCCCCTCTCTCAGGTTACATGTGTCCTCTCTCAGGTATACACCCACAGGTCACACGTGTCCCCTCTCTCAGGTATACACCCACAGGTCACACGTGTCCCCTCTCTCAGGTCACATGTGTCCTCTCTCAAGCATACACACACAGGTGACCCGTGTCCCCTCTCTCAGGTCACACGTGTCCTCTCTCAAGTATACACACAGGTCACACGTGTCCCCTCTCTCAGGTATACACACACACAGGTCACACGTGTCCCCTCTCTCAGGTGGTGACACGTGTCCCCTCTCTCAGGTATACACACACACAGGTCACACGTGTCCCCTCTCTCAGGTATACACACACACAGGTCACACGTGTCCCCTCTCTCAGGTATACACACACAGGTCACACGTGTCCCCTCTCTCAGGTATACACACAGAGGTCACACGTGTCCCCTCTCTCAGGTATACATACACACACACAGGTCACACGTGTCCCCTCTCTCAGGTATA
Source organism: Aquarana catesbeiana (assembly GCF_042186555.1). NCBI lineage: Eukaryota > Metazoa > Chordata > Amphibia > Anura > Ranidae > Aquarana > Aquarana catesbeiana. The sequence goes on along the minus strand of NC_133324.1, from coordinate 160,574,214 downwards.
CACACACACAGGTCACACGTGTCCCCTCTCTCAGGTATATACACACACACACACAGGTCACACGTGTCCCCTCTCTCAGGTCACACATGTCCTCTCTCAAGTATACACACACAGGTCACACGTGTCCCCTCTCTCAGGTATATACACACACACAGGTCACACGTGTCCCCTCTCTCAGGGATACACAGGTCACACGTGTCCCCTCTCTCAGGTATACACAGGTCACACGCGTCCCCTCTCTCAGGTATACACAGACAGGTCACACGTGTCCCCTCTCTCAGGTGTACACAGGTCACACATGTCCCCTCTCTCAGGTATACACAGGTCACATGTGTCCTGTCTCTCAGGTGTACACAGGTCACACGTGTCCCCTCTCTTAGGTATACACCCACAGGTCACACGTGTCCCCTCTCTTAGGTATACACCCACAGGTCACACGTGTCCCCTCTCTCAGGTCACACATGTCCTCTGTCAAGTATACACACACAGGTCACACGTGTCCTCTCTCAGGTCACACGTGTCCCCTCTCTCAGGTCACACATGTCCTCTGTCAAGTATACACACACAGGTCACACGTGTCCTCTCTCAAGTATACACCCACAGGTCACACGTGTCCCCTCTCTCAGGTGTACACAGGTCACACACGTCCCCTCTCTCAGGTGTACACAGGTCACACACATCCCCTCTCCCAGGTGTACACAGGTCACACACGTCCCCTCTCTCAGGTGTACACAGGTCACACACGTCCCCTCTCCCAGGTGTACACAGGTCACACGTGTCCCCTCTCTCAGGTATACACAGGTCACACATGTCCCCTCTCCCAGGTATACACAGGTCACAGGTGTCCACTCTCTCAGGTGTACACAGGTCACACGTGTCCCCTCTCTCAGGTATACACAGACAAGTCACACGTGTCCCCTCTCTCAGGTGTACACAGACAGGTCACACGTGTCCCCTCTCTCAGGTGTACACAGACAGGTCACACGTGTCCCCTCTTTCCGGTGTACATAGGTCACACGTGTCCCCTCTCTCAGGTATACACAGACAGGTCACACGTGTCCCCTCTCTCTGGTGTACACAGGTCACACGTGTCCCCTCTCCAAGGTATACACAGGTCACACGTGTCCCCTCTCCCAGGTATACACAGGTCACACGTGTCCCCTCTCTCAGCTGTACACAGGTCACACGTGTTCCCTCTCTCAGGTATACACAGACAGGTCACACATGTCTCCTCTTTCAGGTGTATACAGGTCACACGTGTCCCCTCTCTCAGGTATACACAGGTCACACGTGTCCCCTCTCCCAGGTATACACAGGTCACACTTGTCCCCTCTCAGGTATACACAGACAGGTCATACATGTCCCCTCTTTCAGGTGTACACAGGTCACACATGTCCCCTCTCTCAGGTATACACAGGTCACACGTGTCCCCTCTCTCATGTATACACAGGTCACACGTGTCCCCTCTCTCAGGTATACACAGGTCACACGCGTCCCCTCTCTCAGGTATACACAGACAGGTCACACGTGTCCCCTCTCTCAGGTGTACACAGGTCACACATGTCCCCTCTCTCAGGTATACACAGGTCACACGTGTCCTGTCTCTCAGGTGTACACAGGTCACACGTGTCCCCTCTCTTAGGTATACACCCACAGGTCACACGTGTCCCCTCTCTTAGGTATACACCCACAGGTCACACGTGTCCCCTCTCTTAGGTATACACCCACAGGTCACACGTGTCCCCTCTCTCAGGTCACACATATCCTCTCTCAAGTATACACACACAGGTCACACGTGTCCCCTCTCTCAGGTCACACATGTCCTCTCTCAGGTATACACAGACAGGTCACACGTGTCCCCTCTCTCAGGTATACACAGACAGGTCACGCGTGTCCTGTCTCTCAAGTGTACACAGGTCACACATGTCCTCTCTCAGGTATACACACACAGGTCACACGAGTCCCCTATCTGAGGTATACACACACACAGGTCACACGTGTCCCCTCTCTCAGGTATACACAGGTCCTCTCTCAAGTATATACACACACAGGTCACATGTGTCCCCTCTCTCATGTATACACAGGTCACACGTGTCCCCTCTCTCAGGTGTACACAGGTCACACATGTCCTCTCTCAAGTATACACACACACAGGTCACATGTGTCCCCTCTCTCAGGTGTACACAGGTCACACATGTTCTCTCTCAAGTATATACACACACAGGTCACATGTGTCCCCTCTCTCATGTATACACAGGTCACACATGTCCTCTCTTAGGTATACACAGACAGGTCACACGTGTCCCCTCTCTCAGGTGTACACAGGTCACACATGTCCTCTCTCAAGTATACACACACAGGTCACACGTGTCCACTCTCAAAGACACGCTGAAAACAAATGGGCGTGTCTTTTCAGAAGAGTAAGCATTTCCTGGTTGGCTGCCCAGGTGGTGCCGCCCTGTTCTCCTCTTGTCCCATTGGAGGAGGCGCGCCGTGCGGTGACAGGTCTGTGGGCGCTGCCCTAGGTGCTGGCAGCCGGGCTCTCGGCAACAGGCGGATCGGGTCCGGCCATGGCGGCTCTGGAGTGGTACGCACACAAGGCTCTGGGGGACGGCGTGTACTGGATCCAGGAGCGCTTCTACGAGTCCGGGAACCGAGCCAACATCTGGCTGGTGCAGGGTTCCCACCAGGACCTGGTCATCGACACCGGCCTGGGGCTCCGCAGCCTGCCCGAATACCTCAGCTCCTCCGGGCTGCTGCCGCACGGCAAGGACGGGGGATCGGGGCGCCGGCCGCTCATGGCGGTGGCCACACACGTCCACTTCGACCACGCCGGGGGCCTTCACCAGTTCCAGCAGGTGGCCGTACACCGGGAGGAGGCGGAGGCTCTGATCCGGGGGGACAACTTCGAGACGGTGACCTGGCTGTCTGACAGTGAGGTGGTGAGAGAGCCCATCCCGGGCTGGAGTGCCAGTCAGTTCAAGGTGGAGGCGGTGAAACCCAGCCATATCCTGGAGGACGGTGAGAGACACCACGGACTGTCACCCATCTACTACCGGGGGATGGCAACCAATCAGCTTCTAGCTTCAACTTCTTCACTCAAGCCTTGTAAATAAAAGTTAGAAGCTGATTGGTTGCACACAGTCTGCAAAACACGGGACGCGATTGTGATGTCATTACTTCTAATGGTCCCCCAATTGTGCTGTGATTGTCGACGCTTTTCGCTCAAAAAGGAACATGAGCTTCTTTTGGGCGATGGCGATTTACAGCGACAGTCGTGTCAACATCGCAGTGCCAGAAGTAATGGCATCGCAATTGCGTCCTGCATTTTGCAGCCATTTGAAATTAGGGCTAAAACAACTAATCGATTAATCGATCATGAAATTAATCGATTACTATTTTCATAATCGATTGATCGGCCAGTAACATAATGGGGTTAAAAAAATAAATAAAATGACCCCTTTATAGTACAAAAAGAGCAAATAATCTCTACTGTAAATATTACATTCACAGTTCTACAGTAAAATAATGAACCCCTTACAGTAGTGATTATCTGCTTTTTGTACTATAAAGGTCTCGTTTTAGTTTTTTTTAACCCCATTATGTTACTAAACGTCTTAGACCTGGTTCACATCTATGTGTTTTTAGTGCTTTTTGCAGAAGCGCACTGCAGTTCATTTACATGGTTTCCTATTGGACACGTTCACATCTACACTTTTTTCAGCCGCTGCGTATTTGGAAAGGGTCAGGGAGTTTTTTTTAACGCAAAACGGTGCTTTTTTGGTTCAATATACTTCAATGGAGAAGCTGCAGAAAAGCATGTAATGCGTTTTTGCAGCAATTTGTGTTTTTTTTAATCTGCCCAACAACAAATTGGCCAAAAATAATGCAAAAACACAAATCGCAGCAAAATCACGTGCACAAAAATCAAAACGCACAGCAAAAAGCACTGCAGAAACAGATCGAAAGCAAACTGCATAGGTGTGTACCGAGCCATGCTGGCCACACGGATCAATTTTCAGACGAAAATATTCTGACGAAAAATCTTTGTACATTCGCTGAATAAAAGAATGTTTGGAAATTTTCACTTGTTTTTAACATTCTGTTTTTAAAATGAATATAATTTCTGAATGAAAACCACATCCACTATCTGAAAATTCCTTTGACCAAAAAGTTTTCTATTTCCAAACTTTCCCGTCACTGGTTGAAAACGAACGTCGATTTGACCCCACTAACGATTAGAAAATCGAACGAACGCTCTTAAAATTATATTTTTTTTGAAGGAAGACATTGTTCATTTTTTTTTTATTAAAATACAAAACGATCTCTGAGTCTAATGATATTTACCAGATTCACCCTTTAATAGTATATACAGTATATCTCCTCTAATAGTATATACAGTATATCTCCTCTAATAGTATATACAGTATATCTCCTCTAATAGTATATACAGTATATCTCCTCTAATAGTATATACAGTATATCTCCTCTAATAGTATATACAGTATATCTCTTCTAATAGTATATACAGTATATCTCCTCTAATAGTGTATACAGTATATCTCCTATAATAGTATATACAGTATATCTCTTCTAATAGTATATACAGTATATCTCTTCTAATAGTATATACAGTATATCTCCTATAATAGTATATACAGTATATCTCTTCTAATAGTGTATACAGTATATCTCTTCTAATAGTATATACAGTATATCTCCTATAATAGTATATACAGTATATCTCTTCTAATAGTATATACAGTATATCTCCTCTAATAGTATATACAGTATATCTCTTCTAATAGTATATACAGTATATCTCTTCTAATAGTATATACAGTATATCTCCTCTAATAGTATATACAGTATATCTCCTCTAATAGTATATACAGTATATCTCCTATAATAGTATATACAGTATATCTCTTCTAATAGTATATACAGTATATCTCTTCTAATAGTATATACAGTATATCTCCTATAATAGTATATACAGTATATCTCTTCTAATAGTGTATACAGTATATCTCTTCTAATAGTATATACAGTATATCTCCTATAATAGTATATACAGTATATCTCTTCGAATAGTATATACAGTATATCTCCTATAATAGTATATACAGTATATCTCCTCTAATAGTATATACAGTATATCTCCTCTAATAGTATATACAGTATATCTCTTCTAATAGTATATACAGTATATCTCCTCTAATAGTATATACAGTATATCTCCTCTAATAGTATATACAGTATATCTCTTCTAATAGTATATACAGTATATCTCCTATAATAGTTTATACAGTATATCTCTTCGAATAGTATATACAGTATATCTCCTATAATAGTATATACAGTATATCTCCTCTAATAGTATATACAGTATATCTCCTCTAATAGTATATACAGTATATCTCCTCTAATAGTATATACAGTATATCTCCTCTAATAGTATATACAGTATATCTCTTCTAATAGTATATACAGTATATCTCCTCTAATAGTATATACAGTATATCTCTTCTAATAGTATATACAGTATATCTCTTCTAATAGTATATACAGTATATCTCCTATAATAGTTTATACAGTATATCTCTTCGAATAGTATATACAGTATATCTCCTCTAATAGTATATACAGTATATCTCCTCTAATAGTATATACAGTATATCTCCTCTAATAGTATATACAGTATATCTCTTCTAATAGTATATACAGTATATCTCCTCTAATAGTATATACAGTATATCTCTTCTAATAGTATATACAGTATATCTCCTCTAATAGTATATACACTATATCTTTTCTAATAGTGTATACAGTATATCTCCTCTAATAGTGTATACAGTATATCTCCTCTAATAGTATATACAGTATATCTCTTCTAATAGTATATACAGTATATCTCCTCTAATAGTATATACACTATATCTTTTCTAATAGTGTATACAGTATATCTCCTCTAATAGTGTATACAGTATATCTCCTCTAATAGTGTATACAGTATATCTCCTCTAATAGTATATACAGTATATCTCTTCTAATAGTGTATACAGTATATCTCCTCTAATAGTGTATACAGTATATCTCCTCTAATAGTATACACAGTATATCTCTTCTAATAGTATATCTCCTCTAATAGTGTATACAGTATATCTCCTCTAATAGTATATACAGTATATCTCTTCTAATAGTGTATACAGTATATCTCCTCTAATAGTGTATACAGTATATCTCCTCTAATAGTATACACAGTATATCTCTTCTAATAGTATATATAGTATATCTCCTCTAATAGTATATACAGTATATCTCTTCTAATATTGTATACAGTATATCTCCTCTAATAGTGTATACAGTATATCTCCTCTAATAGTATATACAGTATATCTCTCCTCTAATAGTATGTACAGTATATCTCTCCTCTAATAGTATGTACAGTATATCTCTCCTCTAATAGTATGTCTATTCTAATAGTATATTCAGTATATCTCTCCTCTAATAGTATATACAGTATATATCTCCTCTAATAGTATATATAGTATTCCTCTCTTCTAATAGTATGTACAGTATATATCTCTTCCAATAGTATATACAGTATATCTCTTCTGTCTGTTATTCTCAGAGTGGATTTGATATTTTTCTCCCTAACCATATAGTTGGTTATTTATATTTACCACTGCATAGAGATATTTAGGAATAAATTGCCTTTTTTTAAACTTTACATATTAACTAAATTATACACCACACTTTTTTTTTTTTTAAGGTTATTAACCGATTAATCAAAACAATAATCAGCTAACTAATCAATTATGAAAATAATCGTTAGTTGCAGCCCTATTTGAAGTCTTCTGATTCTGCCTGCGATCATGTGTGAATGCAGCCCTAGGGCCAGTTCACACCACATGCAGTCCACTGTGTTCTTTTTCTATATCAAAAGTGCATGGAAAGTAGGTTCTATGTTTACAATGGCATAGTTCACACCAGTGTGGTCAGATTGGCTCGGTTCACATTGGTGCGATGCGGGAAGCCCTACGAATCCACTGCGGGTTCCCACATCGCACCCGACTCGCAGGCAGTTCACACTGCCTATATCAGAACCGCTGGGAGTGTCAAAACAAAGTTAATGACGCCCCCAGATCGGTTCTCATATCGCAGTGCAAATTGTCAATTCGGACAGGAATCGGATCACATGACCAAAAAAAGGGTCCTGCTTGACTTTGGTCCCAATGTGATGCAAATTCAGCCATACAATCTGTATGGCTGAATTTCCATCGCCCAGATATCACACATGATTTGTACACCAGTGTTGTGCTAATCACATACGATGTCTCACAGCGACAGGTCCATGTCCGCTCCTCTGTACAGAGTGGACACAGACACAGCCCACTGTACTCTGTATACCCTGTATACCGGATTGACTGTCATCCAATCCGCTAGACAGATGGTGAATGGATCCCCACCCGTTTTTATTTAAGCAGACGCAGGCAGGTGTAAATGGACATGTCTGTTTACATCCGAATCCCCATACAGAACAATGGGCAGCCTGCTCTGATGAATTCAAGAATGGTTTGAGGAACACAACAGCAAGCTTGAGGTGTTGACTCAGCCTCCAAATTCTCCAGATCTCATTCCAACTGAGCATCTGTGGGATATGCTGGAGGGACGATGGAGGCCCCACCTCACAACTTACAGGTATTAAAGTGGTTGTAAACCTCAGACATGAAATCTGAACAAAGCATATCCTTCTATAGCAGCCTTTTTAACCAGGGTGCCTTGAGGTTTCTTCAGGGGTGCCTTGGCAAAATGCCTAAAAATTGCCCCAAAATTGTATACAAGCTGGTGGGCGGATGAAACCTGCCTTTTAGTTACACAAAGCCACAGGTTTTCTTTGTACACCATTACAACCTTCTAGCTGCCAACCTCCTAATGACCAATGGCATCACCCGTTGATAAGGAGAATGTCAGTTGCCCACATATCATCATTGTTTGACCCTCCCTTGCCTCTCTCCATCAGTGTTGGGGTCTCATTAGCTGAGTGATGGAGAAAATCACGGATTGGCGGTGCTGATGGGCACTGATAGGCATTGATGGGTGGCACTGATAGGCTGGACTGATTGGTGGCACTTGTAGGCAGTGATGGGCACTGATTGCTGGCACTGGTTGGAAATGGTGGGCACTGATTGGTGACACTGTTGGCGCTATAATGTAATCAGGGAACTGATGATCAATGCCCTGATTACATGTTTTGTTGCCCCCTGTGAGGGTGTGAGTCAGTGTGAGACAAGGAGCGCCGATTACCAGCATCTCCGTGTTTACATGTGACTGGCTGTGATTGGACACAGCCGATCACATGGTTAAAGAGCCACAGACGCGGCTCTTTACAGAGTTTGGGGTCGCGCCGTACCCTAACAACATGTTGCAGCTGCGATTGCCATGCTGCGCGCCCCCGCGGGCATGTGAGAGCAGCCGTTCTGGGATATCGTCATATGATGGCGTCCCAGAACGAGAGCCGCACCGCCCCGCCGTCATTTGACGGTTGGTGGGCGGCAACTGGTTAACATGGTTTTCTATGGTATACGTTAACATCAATGCGTTTTTCAACCGGTGCATTTTTGGACAGGGTCAAGGACTTTTTTCCCTCCACAGATTGCGTTTTGAACACGTAGACTTCAGTGGACCTGCACCAAAAACACAAGTGTTATTTACATGCGTTTTGCATTTTTTTTTTTTTTCTCCATAAGAAACTGTGTATAGCTGGTTGTTCAGGAGCGGGCTGGAAAGCTGCCCGCCGCTTCATTGACTACCGATCAGTCATCAATAAATCAGCAAAAAACCAGCATGGCCCCAACCCCCCCCAGCCCTTCAGGTCTAGTATGGATTTTGAGGGGAATCCCATGCCAAAAAAAAAATGGCATGAGGGCCCTCCTAAAATCCATACCGGACCCTTATCCCGAGCATGCAGCCTGGCAGGTCAGGAAAGGGAGGGGACGAACGAGCAGGGAGGTTATGGAGAAAAGCAAAAGAAACGCACATGAAAAGCATTTGTTAAAGAAAAAACACAAAACGCATGAAAAGGTTTTGCAAAAATGCAGGCTTAAAAACGCACTGGAAAAACGCACTGGAAAAACGCATCAACCACAGTTGCATAGATGTGAACCTAGGGTAAAGGATAAGTTCACCTTTTGTAACATGTTACACCTATATTCAGGGTGGTAAATGTAACATGTTACAAATGCACCGGCCCCCGAGTGTCCATTTAGACAGCGATCGGGGGACCTTCTCCCCCAGCTCACTGCCACTATCTAAAGAAAATGTGGCCGTGCGGGGCTCTGCCCACCCAGCCGTTTCATCCATTCACAGAGTTCTGTGAAAGGGAAACTATAATATCGAAAACCTTTGCGGCTGTCTCAATGAACTACTACCGTGGCTTTGTTGATCGCTCTGGTAGTTCATTGTCTCTTCGTGTCAGTGTGTATCTGCCTGGCCGTACGAGGTACGAGCAAACTGATAGATACACTGACAGGTCTGCAGGAGTCCTGCATGGCATCTGATCTGCTGATCGTGGGTGCAGCAATGCTTTACAGGCTCCAAGTAAAAAAAAAAAAAAGAGATGCATATTTTTGTACCTGCAAAAATAATACACATTTATTTTTATTTTTTTTTTTAAAGGTGAATTTATCCTTTAAATATGGTCAAGGCTGTTTATCTGTCATTCTATGTATGTATGCTCAGATGTGTGGTTACCAGTGTACAGCCACAGCCTGTCAGTGATTTATACAGACAGCTGTACACAACACCTAGGACTCCGAGGTACAGAAATACTCTTCTTTTTGGTGTACAGCTCTTTGCACTGTGTGAATGAGCCCTTACCAAGGCTTAAAGAGGGGACAAGCAGCAGCCATTGGGACTTTTAATTCTGCCTCTGAAGGTCCTTGTTTTAGTGTTTCCTGATATAGGGTGACAATGGGCAGTCTCCTGCATTGCCATCATGTGACATTCCTTTCTGATGGAGAGCAGTGATCGCGTCATCGTGCTTGGCAGGTTACCTTATGATTACAACTGTGGATTATGTCTGTATTAGGCTCGGTTCACACCAGTGCGATGCCAGACATGTGATTTGCACCGCATTGTTCTGCAGATCACATGCGATGTCTGTGCGATCAAGGAACCCGCGCTGGATTCACAAGGTCGCATCGCAACCAGTGTGAATAAAATATGACATAACGGCCATCGCTGGAGTGGCTGCAAAGAGGCTGCAGGAGATCAGCAGTACTGAGGTGCAGTAAAGGTTTAAGTAAGGGTGAAAACTAGTATTTTATAAAAAGTGAACCTGACATTTGTTTATGATATGTAGTGCTTTAATAAATATAATGATGTTATTTAGGGTTTACATCAATTTGATTATATGTACCTGTTCTTTATAGGTGCCCTCAGGAGAATACGATTTTTAGTGGCATGCTTTTGTCATTTAACAACTACGATTTTTAGTGGCATGCTTTTGTCATTTAACAACTAATAACGCGCCCTTTGTGATAATGGCGTAGTATTTTATTTCGGTGATCACATGTCATTTGCCCAGTGCCGCATTCCTTTTGTTTATGATCACATGCGATGTCTGTGCGATGCGAATTGATTGAGCCATACAAACTGTATGGCTTAATTTGCATCACATTCAGACCAAACTCATGCAGGACCCTTTTTTCACATGGGTGTCCCCAACCATATGAACAGGTTGCGATTTAGATGCGGTGCAAATTTGCTGTGAATTTGCACAGCACTTAGTGTGAAGCGGCCCGTACAGTGTGTGTTTTTTTTTTTTTGCCTAAGCAACTTGCATATGTAAAAGGCCCCTTTCACACAGCCGTTCCAATCAGATCCACCTGTCAGTTTTTTAGGCTGGTTTGAACGGAAGCTCAGTGTCAGTCTATGGGCAGGTAGATGAAAACAGACATGAATCCAATTTACATCTCATTACTTCTGAGGTCATCTAGGCTGAAAAAAAAAGAAAAAAAAAAAAAAACAGAAAAGGGTTGCCTCCTTTTTTTTTTTTCAGACCTAAACTTGATGTATTGGAGGATAAAGAATAGAAATAGATCCATTGATCTAACATTTGTTAAAGTGATTCTAAAGGTTATAATTAACCACTTCAGCCCCGGAAGGATTTGCCCCCTTCTTGACCAGAGCACTTTTTGCGATTCGGCACTGCGTCTCTTTAACTGACAATTGCGCGGTCGTGCAACGTGGCTCCCAAACAAGATTGACGTCCTTTTTTCCCCACAAATAGAGCTTTCTTTTGGTGGTATTTGATCACCTCTGCGGTTTTTATTTTTTGCGCTATAAACAAAAAAAGAGCGACAATTTTGAAAAAAAAAAGCAATATTTTTTTACTTTCGGTGATCAGTGTCCTGTCACTAGGCAGAATGGGGAAATGCTTTACATCAGCATTTCCCCGCTCTTCCTCTCCATGAAACGATCGCGGGCATCCCCGTGGACATCGAATCCGCGCGACCCGCGGTCGGACTCACGGACCTCGTGAGATCACATACAGCTAAGTGATTTCGCGCAGCGGAGCCAACCTGCCGCAGTATAACTGCGACGGCTGGTCCGCAAGCAGTTAAATAAAATAAAAATAAATAAACATGTTATACTTGCGTGCTCTGTGTAATGGTTTTGTATTTGTACAGAGCAGCCCCAATCCTTCTTTTTTTTTTTTTTGGATCCCCCGCCAGCAGTCCTGGCTTCTCCCCCTGCCATATGCCCCCAATTATAATCCTCTTTTTTCGGGCAGACTCGATCCCAAGCCACGATCTGTGTGTCCATTCACATACAGAGCGTGCTCACTGAGGAGCCAATGAGGAGAGAGACTCTGAACCCGATTGAACATCTCTGGAGAGATCTAAAAATGGCTGTGCATTGACGCTCCCCATCCAACCTGATGGAGCTTGAGAGGTTCTGCAATGAAGAATGAGAGAAGCTTCCCAAAAATAGGTGAGCCATGCTTGGAGCATCATACTCAAAAAGACTCAAGGTTGTAATTGGTGCCAAAGGTGATTCACCAAAGTATTGAGCAAAGGCTGTGAATACTTATGTACGTGGGATTTTTTTTCGTTTTGTATTTTTAATAAATTTGCAAAGATTTCAAACAAGCTTCTTTCACATTGTCATTATAGGGTATTGTTTGTAGAATTTTGAGAAAAATAATGAATGTAATCCATTTGGAATAAGGCTGTAACATAACAAAATGTGGAAAAAGCGCAGTGAATACTTTCCGGATGCATTGTATCTATGGGCTTCTGTTCCACCCAAAAGTGGAATTTCTGCTCGTTGTACTACTCCCCCCTTTAGTGCCACATTTGGCACCGTTCCCACTTCCAGGAGCCTCAGCCGCAGGTATAGACGTCACCGCCCGGGCTTCCTCCTCCTCCCCTGGCCACCAGGCAAGTAGGAGAGAGGAGCAGAGCCACGCGCAGCAGGGTTCCTAGCGTGAAGCCGCAAGGCTTCACTGCCGCGTTCCCTTACTCGCAATGGCGGCGGCATGCACCTGACAACTGATGGAAACATCAGCTGCAGTGCCGACATCGCTGGACTCCAGAACAGGTAAGTGTCCTATTATTACAGGTCAGCAGCTGGCTTTTAATTTTTGCAGTGGTGGGCGGACCTCCGCTTTGTCTTTTAGGACAACATACACATTTTGTTATGCCAAACAGCCACTTCTGTACCACGTCCCACTTGGTGTGGTGCATTTTAGCTCACAGAATTGTGTCCCTGCCATGATAAGGTGTGTTTGCACCCCAGGATGAAAGTCCCCAGCCTCCCCCGGATATTCGGTGTCATGTAGGGTTATCAGTGTGATAGAACAGTGTTGGTCTGAGCCGAAACCAACTGCAAAGACACAGCAAGGAGAAGCCTGTAACATTATATCTAGCTGTACATTTCCTCTATTATTATATGATTTTGTGGGTTGTATTCTGCCTGTAGATTATTCCCTCTGGTTTTCAGAATATGCATATTCAGTGTTTCCAGCGTGCAAACAAGAAGCAAAATGCCTGTGTGTTTAGAACCTCAGCAAGTGTAAGGGGGCCTTAAGGTAGAACTTTTCTTAAAGCAGAACTCCGGGCAAAAACTTTTTTCCATGTTCTCGTTGCTGATCTCCTACCTTCACCAACTATGTCAGCCATGTTCTTCTGAGCTCTCTAGTTCCTCTGCAGTAGCCTGCTGAACTTGCTGAAAAACTGTTATTGCCTGGTGATTTACTGTTTGTAAGACCGCTGGCTGCTATCCCTCCAGTAACCCCAGCCAGTGGTCTGACACGCCCCATTGTAGTCCCTTGAAAGTGAGCAGGGACTTGTACTTCCGCCTGGCTGGCTGTAGTGGGCAGAGGGGTCTCACAGCCCTTGGTCTGTGCCGCCCATAGAGGTGGTGTCCTCCTCCCCTGCTCCCTCCTTCTCCTCCCTGCCAGCACTGCCCCAGTGACACCGCACTGATGGGCACTAATACGGCACTGGTGACACCGCACTGATGGGCACTGATAATCTGCTCTGGTGACCCCGCAATGATGGGCACTTATAATCTGCACTGGTGGTGGTCCCTGACATTTGGTCTGGTGGTGGTCCCTGACATTTGGTCTGGTGGTCCCTGACATTCGGCACTGGTGGTGGTGCCTGACATTCGGCACTGGTGGTGGTCCCTGACATTGGGCACTGGTGGTGGTCCCTGACATTGGGCACTGGTGGTGGTCCCTGACATTGGGCACTGCTGGTGGTCCCTGACATTGGGCACTGCTGGTGGTCCCTGACATTCGGCACTGGTGGTGGTCCCTGACATTGGGCACTGGTGGTGGTCCCTGACATTTGGTCTGGTGGTCCCTGACATTTGGCACTGCTGGTGGTCCCTGACATTTGGCACTGCTGGTGGTCCCTGACATTTGGCACTGCTGGTGGTCCCTGACATTTGGCACTGGTGGTGGTCCCTGACATTTGGTCTGGTGGTGGTCCCTGACATTTGGTCTGGTGGTCCCTGACATATGGCACTGCTGGCAGTCCCTGACATTGGGCACTGGTGGCGGTCCCTGACATTGGGCACTGGTGGCGGTCCCTGACATTGGGCACTGGTGGCGGTCCCTGACATTGGGCACTGGTGGCGGTCCCTGACATTCGGCACTGGTGGTGGTCCCTGACATTTGGTCTGGTGGTCCCTGATATTCGGCACTGGTGGTGGTCCCTGACATTGGGCACTGGTGGTGGTCCCTGACATTTGGTCTGGTGGTCCCTGACATTTGGTCTGGTGGTCCCTGACATTTGGTCTGGTGGTCCCTGACATTCGGCTCTGGTGGTCCCTGACATTTGGTCTGGTGGTCCCTGACATTTGGTCTGGTGGTCCCTGACATTCGGCTCTGGTGGTCCCTGACATTTGGTCTGGTGGTCCCTGACATTTGGTCTGGTGGTCCCTGACATTTGGTCTGGTGGTCCCTGACATTCGGCTCTGGTGGTCCCTGACATTTGGTCTGGTGGTCCCTGACATTTGGTCTGGTGGTCCCTGACATTTGGTCTGGTGGACACTGACATTTGGTCTGGTGGACACTGACATTTGGTCTGGTGGTCCCTGACATTTGGTCTGGTGGTCCCTGACATTTGGTCTGGTGGTCCCTGACATTTGGTCTGGTGGTCCCTGACATTCGGCTCTGGTGGACACTGACACGTTGCACTGGTTTGCATTGATAATAAAATGCTCTGCATTTATAAGGCTGTAACCTATCATACCATGTGTTATGTATGGCTTGCTGGCTGCAGAATGAGGGGTGTGGTTTATGTTGAAGTGGGCGAGTTCATATTTACATGTACAAGCCTAGTCTACCTCCCACATTCACTCCCATCCCAAGGATTCATGGGAAATGTAGGCTGATTACAGTTAGAGAGAGAGAAGAGGATATGATGCAATCACCGTTCTAAGAGATCCTCCCTGCCAGAAAAGATTTTTGAACCACAGAGCTGACTTCCTGAAAATTGAATCATTGAATCAGACATATCTCTTAAGCGGTAAGAAGTTTCACAAATGTAATAACTGTTTAGTGTTGTGTGTGTGTAAAGGGGGGGGGGGGGGGGTGAATGGGGGGCTAAAGACACTGCTGTGAAGGGGGGAGAGGTAACGGGAGGGGGAGAGCAGGGGACACTGATGTGAAGAGGTCAAGGGGAAACTGTGATGTGGGGGGGAGGGCCACACTGGCCACCTGAATGTTTTCTGAAGTACATGTCTACCACTCAGTTTTAAAATACAGCCCCTCTCTCCTTGCCACCCCCTATATGTTAATGGATAGATTCATGCATAGCATGAATCTATTCATTTCCGACCCCTATTCATGCGTCCGGCCCCTTTCAGGTCACCGGGTGCATGAATTACAGCGGCCAGGTTTTTTTTTTTGAAGCACCTGATTAGAACCATAGGCTCTAGTAGGCTTCAAAATAGGGTGGGCTCAGGACGCAGAGGATGTGTCCGGAGCCCACCCAGATGTGTTGCAACAGTGAATGAACACTGAACCTCCACCCGGCCAATCGGGAAGCGGGACTGATACCCGTCACCTGATTGGCTGAAAGGATAGGCGATCCTATTGGACACCTAGGAGAAGGGGAGGATGCACAGCGGAAGTGAGGAGAAGTGCTGCCTGGTCCCCGATGCCTGGATGCCCAGTCCCCGCCACCACTGCATGGATGCCCGGTCCCTGCCGCCCAGATGGAGTAAGTACGGGTGGACTGACGGGGGGACAGCGGAGGGGGGGTTCGCTTGTTTTCCGCCCCCCCCAAACAAAAAACCACCAGCCACCACTGCAATACAGAAGTAGTGAGATGGTTAAGAAAAGTAATGTGATAGCAGGAAAGATTTTTTCTGTATTAAGCTGTTTGCTTGGAGTTGATCTGTAAGGTTGGGTTTAGTTGGGAAGGCCTGGATTTCCATTGGGGGAGATGACTTAGAATATTGTGACAAATGTAAATAGCCAAATATTAGAGGCTGATGTTGTGCGGATGCAGTACATTATTTCCTCTTCTTCCTATGGGCCTTCTGATAACTCCAGCTCTGGTGGTGGGTTCATATTAGGGGTTAGAAGTTAGGTTTGGCTTTAGGATTGGGGTTAGAGCTGGCTTAGATTCAGTTTTAGGTTTGGGGGTCAGTTTGAGATTTACAGTTTCGGTTTCACTTTTGTGATTAAATTGGAGGTTAGGTTGTGGATAAAGGTGAACGCTTAAAATCTTTTTTTAGGTGTTTATCATGTGCAAACGTCATTAATGCTGAAAGTCTATCAATCATGCAGTCTACTAAAAAATACAACTCCTAAGTGATATCACCAAATACAGTACATAATACAGACATAAAACTGCCCATCCACTATACATTCTGATGGTACAATTTCTTTTAGAGCCCTTTCACACCGAGGCGGTTTGCACCAACCTGAAAGTGCCGCTGCTTTGTCTCTAGTGTGAAAGCCCAGAGGGCTTTCACACTGGAGCGGTGCACTAGCAGGACGGGAAAAAAAGTCCTGCTAGCAGTATCCATGGAAAGGTGAAGGAGTGGTGTGTATACCGCTCCTTCACCGCTCCTGCCCATTGAAATCAATGGGGCACCGCGGCTATACCGCAGAGGCGCTTTACAGTGGTTTCTAACCCTTTCTCAGCTGCTAGCGGGGCGGTTTTACCGACTGTAAAGCGCCGCTAACAATAGCGCCGCCCCGCCCCACTGTGAAAGGGGCCTTAGGCTCACAATACACATTACAGTCTAATGCCCTGTACACACGGTCGGACATTGATCGGACATTCCGACAACAAAATCCATGGATTTTTTCCGACAGATGTTGGCTCAAACTTGTCTTGCATACACACGGTCACACAAAGTTGTCGGAAAATCCGATCGTTCTGAACGCGGTGACGTAAAACACGTACGTCGGGACTAGAAATGGGGCAGTAGCCAATAGCTTTCATCTCTTTATTTATTCAGAGCATGCGTGCCACTTTGTGCGTCGGATTTGTGTACACACGATCGGAATTTCCCACAACAAATTTTGTTGTCAGAAAATTTTATATCCTGCTCTCAAACTTTGTGTATTGGAATTTGCGATGGAAAATGTGTGATGGAGCCCACACACGGTCGGAATTTCCAACAACAAGGTCCTATCACACATTTTCCGTCGGAAAATCCGACCGTGTGTACAGGGCATAACTCCATACAATCTTTGTACACTCAGCCTTAGGTCAACCAAAGGCCCTACTTACACCATCCAATCTGTGTCTATCCATTGAAGCAGGCCCTTCCACTACATACTTGTTGATAGATTTAAAGTGTTACTAAACCCTGGATCCTGCATTCACTATATCTGCTCTCCCACAGAACATGGAAATGCAATTATTTTAATAAATATAAACTGCTAAATACCTTTTCTCATCAGCAGTATATAGCAGTCTTGTGACTTTATCAGCGATTGGCCGAGCACTGGTTAAAGCTTGTAGGAGGAGTTTTCATTCTCCTCTGACTGCCCTATGAGGTTGCATAACCCCTGACCCTCTGTCTGGACTGTGCTGATTGGCCCTGTGCTGATCACATGCACCCTCCCAAAAAACCTCTTTAGCAATACACCAAACTGAGCATGTGCAGAGTATCTCAAAGGCTCTGTACTATCAGCAGATGGATTGGGGACTGGGGAAGAAGGGGATGATCAGAGAAGACAGGATCAAACAGCCTTTTTGCACAATGCGCAGGATTAACCTGTTAGGTTCCACAGTGAGTATAACAAGCATGCTTTGCTGCATATACAGACTGATTTTACTGTTGTGGGTTTAGTAACACTTTAAGGCTCCATTTACCATTTGAAATTCTGGGCAGAATCACCTCGATTCTGCTCGCAAATTCCAAAACGTGGCAATCACTAGACAACACACAATGTCAAACGCAATGCAGTTCAGCCACACCTGTCACGTGACAGGAAATTGCAGTAAACTGCGCCTTTCAAAAACGCTTAAAAATTGTTGCCCAAAAAGGTGCAGGAGCTTCATTTCAGGCAACAAGGGTGCATAGGGCAGCCCATTCAAGTGTATGAGCCGACCCTATGCGATACACACATTTTATTACTAGATAAAAGATGAATTACAGACAAAAGACCTATTTGTTATTGTTCTGTGATCTGTGCAGCCTTGAGATTGAACCGAGTCATCTCTGCCTCATGTCATTAGATTGTCTAAAGCTATGGGAATCATGCCTAGAAATTGCTTATCTTTGGATTTGATATCAAAGCTGCAATAAAAGGTAATGACATTTAGCAACACTCCAGATTCTCTTGTAGCAGGGAGAGACAGGCTATATTCTAGTAGGTGCTAAGCTCAGCCTACCCACCCACCACCGACATATAAATAGATTCCAAGTTGGAAGGGGGGGCTCCATGTACACTAAGGGAGGAAAGATTGAAAAAGCAATTATAACCTCTTTGGATATGTTTCAGCTGTCAGAGAATTCAAGAAAATCTTTCATAGGTAAAACAGACAGCCGCTTTAAAACAGTCATGAAAGATTAGCATGGACAAATCTTTTTGGCAATACTTGTCTATTGGGTCACAGGAGTGCATTTACTTTTGTTCTCCTGACACCGGGGTATTACCCACTGAGGGGGCAGATCTTCATGAAGGATCCCAACAACATTGTCAGGATCCACCCTTCTGCTTGATTGAAGCTCTGCCTTTTAGTTCATGTCTGAGCTAGAGCCCTTTCCCCAGCCAGCAGTCCAGTGAGCTCTGGAGGTGCAGAGTGGGGTGCAGAAGTTGTGTGATCGCCCATCTCTCGATCACAGCCTCAGTTCACACTATGAACCGTATATGAATCACACAGGAACTGCACCCCATTCCTGTTCATTTCACGTGCGATTTAGTGCCGTGAGATTCGAGGCCCGCTCCTTGTGCAGGGTGACGGGTCTTGTCCCCGCTCCCTCCTGTCGTTTTCTGCAGGCGACCTGTAGGGGGTGGAGGCTATGTACAGCACAGTAATGATGTGACTGCTACTTTTGCATGGTAATACCCAGGTCTGTAAAGGCATTCAGTGCACAGCTTGGATTTATATCCTTTTTAGTTATTGATGAATGTAACTAAATTAAAGTTTTTGTTACTGGAGTTTAGCTCTAATGGTCAGATAAGGGGTTAGTATTAAAGTGATATTAAAGGCTTTCGTTTTTTTTTTTTTTTAAACAAACTTGTTCTACTCACCTGCTCCGTCTAATGGTTTTGCACATAGCAGCCCCATTCCTCCTCTTCTCAGGTCCCTTGCTGGTGCTCCTGGGTCCTCCCTCCTGCCAAGTGCCCCCAAAGCAAGAAGCTTGCAATGGGGGCACCCAAGCAGGCTTGTTCCTGAGCCATAGCTCTGTGGGTCTATTCACACACAGAGCAGTGGTTCGACCCCGACCCCTCTCTCTACTCATTGGCTCACTGGCTGTAATTGAAAGCAGTGGGAACCAATGGGGAGGGGGAGTCCCCAGAGAGCCGAGGCTCTTGTGCACATTGCTGGATTGAGATGGGGCTCTGGTAAGTATAAGTTGAGGCTGCTGCACAGAGAAGGTTTTTACCTTCTTGCATAGAATACATGTAGGTAGAAAACCTTGTGGCACTAAACAATACCCTTTAAAAATAAATAGGAGGAATAGAAATTTTTTTTAACCTAATGCAAGAAATGCATTAAAGTGAGTTCCACTCGTTTTTCTGTTTATTAAAAGTCAGCAGCTACAAAAAGTGAAGCTGCTGCTTCTTAATAAACAGACACTTTCCTGTCCCACAATCCAGCGATGTGGCCGCCCGAAGCCTCGCTTTTCTCCCTCTCCTTTTTGCGGCGCCAGCATTGCAAGTGTGGACACCCGGCTGTGACAGCTTGCTGCGCACCCTGAATGACTGAGCAATCTCCTGGGACCTGTGACGTGTCCCAGAAGATTCCAGGGAGAGAAGGGGCGTTGTGAGCAGAAGTGGGAGCTGGGTACCTGTCAAAACTAGGTACCCCCACCCCCCAAAAAAATGACATGCCAAATATGGCATGTCAGGGGGTGAGGAGTCCTTAAATCGGATGTTCCACTTTTGGGTAGAACTCAGCTTTAAGGTAAGAAACGTTTTAGCTTTATCGGTTTTACGTGTTTGGTTTTAAGTGTACAAAGCCAATAGCGGATCCAATGCTTGTACTTTGAAGTGTAAGAAGAGACTTATTTTTTTTTTTTTTTGTTAATTTCCTTCCACTGACACTGCTGAGAAAGTAGCAAACAGATCCTGAAGATGTTCTTCCAGTTTTTCCCCCATGAATGCATAATGGAGACATTTACTCCTTTGAATCGATTCACCATAATACAAATTGAGGTGGTCACCTCTTTTAGCCGTGTGTTTAGCAGGCATATGAAAACGAATTCGCTGGATGGTGTTACAAATACAGGCCAGCGGTTTATGTCTTGCATAATAGCTTTTAAATGTTTGTTCACACTGAAATAATCATGAAATAGATGATCATGCATTATGTATGTGGTGTTGTTCGGAGCTTGCTTGTGCATATTATATCTGTGACCCATAATTACTCACAATGGCAGAGGGATGATGACATTGTTTCCTGGAAGCATGTACATTATGAGGATTTCACCGGAGACCATTTAGCGGCCACGGTACAACACATTACAGATTTCAGCTTTTGTAGTGAACATGGAAGGAATTATTCACTAAAGTTGCTGTAGTGTTTTGCCATGTAGTGCAAATATAAGATATTTTTTGCAACAAAAATCCCAGTTTTAATACTGGGCACTTTAAATAACTATAACATCTGCATATCCATTAGAATGACAGTCCACCCAGAAGTCATACTTCAGTGTTGTGCACAGGCCGATGGATTGAATGGCTTCCTATTGGCTTGTGGCAGAAATGTATAACCTTGTAGGTTCATGTGTGCTGGTGTCTTATTTTTACACTATAGGGATTGCTGCTTCAGGAGTGAAGCTGGCCATAGATTACCCATTTTTTTTTTTTCGATCAGCTAAGAGGGAAAGCGAGGTGGAGGTAGGAATCCTTCCTTACTGGCACGTTGTTTTCCAGCATTTCCCAGTCAACAAAAGTTGATTGGGAACAGCTATACATAGATCAAAATTTGGTGGGTCTATGCTGAACTGGCCAAATTTCAATCCATCTATGACCAGTTTGAGACCGCGTGAGATGTGGGATCAGAACTGGGACCTGGAACTGGCAGAACTGGGAATGATTCATACAGTTCAGTGACCTCCCCCGCAATTAAATGAATAGTGGCTTAACTGATCACTTAGACTCCTTTCACACTGGAGCGGTGCGCTGGCAGGGCGTCAGAAAAAGTCCTGCCAGCAGCTTCTTTGGAGCGCTGAACTCACCGCTCCTCCATCACTCCTCTCCATTGAAATCAATGGGGCAGTGCTGCTATACCGCCGGCAAAACGCGGAAGGATTTAATCCCTTTTCGGCCGTTAGCGGGGGGTTAAAAACCCCCCCGCTAGCGGCCGAATAGCGCCAGTAAAGCGGCGCTAAAAATAGTGCCGCTGACGCCCTAGGTGGCACAGTGTGAAAGGGCTCTTATGCAGCACCATGGCAACTTCAGATCAAACAAGGCTAAGATGGAAGCTTCCTTGGCTGTAAAGTATAATATGTGTATGTGGTGGCAGCAGGGATTGGTTAAAGCAGATCTGAAGTCAGAATTTGATTTCACTGGTCCTCGCTGCTCCAAAAAAAAAAGGCCTGGAAATGCCTGCCCAGTCTTTGGAGTGGGCTTTCCTCTAGGTCAGGGGTCTCCAAACTACGGCCCTCCAGTTGTTCAGGAACTACAATTCCTATCATGCCTAGTCATGTCTGACTGTCAGAGTTTTACAATGCCTCATGGGACGTGTAGTTCCGCAACAGCTGGAGGGCCGTATATTTTGGAGATCCTTGCTCTAGGTCAACCCAGTTGCTTCCCTGACAATTCTGCTTCTTCTCCTTGGTCGATGGAAGTTCTTGTTTGAAGCAAACACTGGTAATATTTGAATAACCTTTTGACAGCTACCATGTTCCCTTTTTTCTCTTTCTTATTTGCTGAAGCTTTTTTTTTTCATAGTACAAAACTAAGCAGTCAACAAGCAACACTTTATTATGATATATGATGACCTACTCTGTGGCGCAAAAATAGACAAAATATAAATTTTCTGAAAGTTAGGAAGTTAGGTCATCTGTTCCCAATTTTCACTTGTGAATTCTACTAATCAAAGTGTCAATTTCTGTCCTTGGTAGGTGACATCATCAGCCTTGGTGACAGACAGCTGACGGTGATGCATATGCCAGGACACTCCCGAGGAAGTATCTGCTTACATGACAGAGATCGGAAGATGCTCTTCAGCGGAGACGTGGTATATGATGGATCCATGATCGATTGGTTACCTTACAGTAATATCTCTGAGTATGTTCGGTCCTGTGAACGCCTCAAGGGTTTGGTGGACAGGGGTTTGGTGGAGAGAGTGCTGCCAGGGCACTTCAACACATTTGGAGGAGAAAGACTACACCGATTGGCCTCCAACTACATTTCGAATGCCGGAATGTGCCACAAGGTCTCCACCTGTGCAGTGAGGTCTGTGGCGGGGATAGCACTTCGTGTAACTAATTCCCGGAGAACAACCTGAATTACTGGATGTACCGTGCCAATAATAAACTAAACTGAAGGATTTCTATGCAAACATCTAATACCAAACAAGATAACCGAGCATTCTGTTAAGTATATAGATGTCATTAATGCTGCCCATATCAGCTTATATTATAATCAAACTGCAAGCATACCTGGAAAATACATATAAATCTATTAATCAAATAATTTTATCAGTAGGAGAAACTGGACCTGACCGTTACCTATTACTAAATGGAATGAATTGATGCTTTATTCATTCAGAGTAATATTTTTTGGCTAAAATACAAAGAGACTTATGTACTGGGAAGTAATTATAGTGAAAGGGTATACAGGTAAATCCTGCAAAGCAAAGTATGCTATTGTTGGTCTGTAGAAGCTTTGTTCTTAGAGTATAAATTGATTGTGGAAACACAACACTTCCTGTGGTTAAATGGCCGGATGGAAAGCTATTCTGTACTTTGCATTGACAGGATAGAGTAACAGATCCTCTTGATAGCAGGCATCACTAAAGGTTTATACCTGTCTGCATTCTGCCTTTGTTCCAAACTCCCACTGCATCCTAGATAATTTATGGTTAATCTATGGTTCCTTGCAGTGCCCCCAGCTACTGGACTGCTGTTCTGTCTAAAACTGTGAAAAAACATATCCTCGGAAACCCTCTAGATATGAATGTTCTAGGGAGGAATCTGGCCACTGCATTGTGTAGACTTTCGCTATGCAGTCTTCCTATCAGTTGATTGATTATATTCAGACTTGCTTCTGGAACAGTAATCAAGCAACTGATCAGCACAGCTAAAGCCTGCTCCATCAATTGACCAGCAGGGAGTGTTTAGTTGCTATAGGGGACAGCTGTTGCTACGTAGATACAGAAAATGGGGTGCAGGCTTAAGCCCCTTGTTCTGTATTGCACTGAATGTATTGTACCTTGCTATTTTTGTCTTTGGAGTCTGCGGGTCTATTTGCCTACTGTCCTAGGGTGTCCTGTGCCACAACCCTCTCGCCCTACATTTTGTTGTGAGCAAAACAACTCACTTTTGTTCAGCTTAAAAGTGACTGGCGCCCATTTTTGCTTCAACCGTCCATGCCCACCATGCCTAGATAAAATGTCAGCTTCTGGGGGGGTCAGGGGGGTGCTACACTTGCAAAGGGTGGTTTACTCACTTTACTGATTTTACAGTCAGGGTCTGCTTATTGTTCTTTGCCATCAGCCATTTTAGAAGGAGGTGGGATTATTGGAGGTTTTTGAGACAGAACTGCTACGTTCCTGAAACTTTTAGATGTAAATCTGTAAATATTACTGTTGTATTACTAAATGTTCCTTTGTGGAAGCTCTAATCTCTAAAGATTTACTGAAAGTTTCTTAGTCTCTTAATGACAATAATGGTAAATGGACAATAGCAAGATGGTTGGCTACGTTAATTAAGAGTGTAAACCAAGAACTTTTATGGTGATACATGAAGTGGACCCCCTCCAACATCACCAACCAAATAAATCACCGTTGCACACAGCTCTGCGTGCCAATATCAAATCATCTTCATTTAAAAAAAAAAAAAAAAAAAGCATTCGGCGATTGCTTGCATTTAACCACCTGACCTCCAGAAGATTTACCCCTCTTTATGACAAGGTCATTTTTTGCGATACAGCACTGCTTTACTTAATTGACAATTGTGCGGTCGTGCGACACTACCTAAATAAAATTGATGTCCTATTTTCCCCACAAATAGAGCTTTCTTTTGGTGGCATAGAATACATTAAGATAAAAAACCCTCTGCCGTTACAACCACTTAAACATTGGCTTTAAGAAGGAAGTGTGGGATTTGCACGTGTAAGGCTCTTTCCCAAGATATACGGCTCTGTAAGCCAGTTTATGCTTGGGAAAAGTTAAAAGCGATACTGAACATACAACATGTCATTATCCCTTCTTTTTATGTATACAGATCAGACTACTGTATTTAAGTTAATATAAAAAAAAAAATCATCTGAGTACTTTATTTAATCTTTGCTGTTCAGTGGTCACATGACAATTCTCAGGTCTTCCTGTCCTCTGGGAAAGTTCTGAGGGAGGGGTTTCTGGTACGTATGAATCTGTGTCTGCACATCGCTGATTGGTGCTGTGCTGGTTACATTACATAAAGCTTTCACAGTAGAGAATTAAAATATTTAAAAAAATAATTAATAGCAACAATGTGTCTTAAAGCTTCATACAAACCTATATTTCAAAGCAAATGTTTATTTTTATTTTTTTGTAATAACATGGTGTAAGCGTAGTTTAAATTGACTGACAATAGCTTTCACTTTGTTCACACTGTAAAGATATCTGGAGGAGGTTCTGCCAATCCCCTCCAGGCTGTGAGAAGTAAAGCCTCCATCAATCACCATCTTATACCCTGCCCCCCCCCCATAATGTTAAGCAATGTGAGGACATGGAAGAGAGGATTGTCATTTACCACTGTTTATATGCCCATGTGTGTGGCTCTATAGTCACATGAGCTACACGATAAGAAAAGAGAGGAAATGAAAAGTTTAGAAGGGAACTGAAACTGGGACATGCTCAGTAGAGGTCAACCGCTGGCCTACACAATCTCAGATTGCAGGGAAAACACAAACAGAGAGGGACAATGCACAGTGGGATCAAGCAGGATTTTTGCTATCCACAGAAAACAAATGCTCTAGTGGATGAGTGAGTGTAAACATAATGTAATACAGCATGTATTTTCAGCTTTTGATGATTTGGGTTTAATGACACTTTAAAAGCTAAGTTCACCTTAATAATTTTTTTTCACAGGAGCCAGCAAAGTATTGCACCTGCAGTCAGTGGATTGTGGGTGCAATGTCAGTTTGTTGCAGACTCTTCTTCTAGCACTACCTGTGTATTCATATGGGCTGTCAGTTGGAGAGCTGAAGTGAAGTGGACAATGAGTGTGATGATTATACTTATTGGGTGTCTGTAGGGCACCAACAATCAGTAGTATAGTGGAATCATTGATTTGTGAAGGAGCTATAAAAGAAGTAATCTCTAGAAACAAGTCCCTAGCCCTGACTGTCTCCTGCAGTATGTCCTCAGTATCCAATCACACATGTAGCTTGGATGCATTCTGTGACAGTTTACCTTCACATTACATACTGTGTACTGAATAATAAGTGTGGTCTCTGGGTGATGTCAGGGGGCACACTTGAAATCACATTCATCTAGTAGGTTGACAACCACTGTTTTAAGGACTAGAGTAGGAATCCTACTAAAGTGAGCGAATACAAATCCCTAATCTCACAACATTTTTTAAAAATACCAAATTGCGGTGTTTGTGTATCTAGCAGAAAGCATTGTGAAGAAGGTACTGGATGCATATTTTTTACTTGCAGAAAAGAGTAACTTTGATCAAATATGGGATACTCCGCAGCTGTAACAAAATGTAGAGTCAAGATTTTTATACTTGCTGTAAAGTTTTTTTAAGGGACACAGGATTCAGGTGATATTAAACGCAATTTAAAAGAAACAAAACAAAAAAAACAAACATGTCATACTTACCTGCTCTGTGCAGTGATTTTGCACAGAGCAGCACCGATCCTCCTCCTCTCGGGTTCCCCGCCAGTTCTCTCTCTCTGTCTCTGTCTCTTTCTCCTCATTTGCTCACTGGCAGTGATTGACAGGAGCCAATGGCAATGAGGAAGGAGAGTCCCTGGAGAGCTGAGGCTCTTGTGCACATCGCTGGATCGCAGTGGGACTAAGGTATTTGGGGGACTGCTGCACAAAAGAGGTTTTTTACCTTCATGAATAGTATCCATGAAGGTAAAAAACTTTGAGCCTTTAGAACCATTTTGTTATTCTGATACAGTGAGGTTATACTGCCACCTACAGGAGGTATTTCAAAATTGACTAACACTGTCCCTCAATGAATGATAAAAAAACACAACATTTTTATATTTTCTTTAAAGCAAAATTCCACCCAAAAGTGGAACTTCTGCTTATCTGACCCCCCCCCCCCCCCCCTGTCCAGTGCCACATTTGGCACCTTTCGGGGGGGAAGGGAGATCGGTTACCTGTTTTTTACAGGTACTTACCGCAGTGAATTACATCAGCAGCTTGGCCCTTCTCCTCCCTCCCCTTTTGCCGAGCCAGTGAGAGAGCACAGCATGCTTCGCGCATGCACAGGACTCGCCGTGAAGCCGGGGGGCACTTTTTTTTTTTTTTTAATTTTAATTTTTTTATTTTTACAATATTCCTTAAAAAAAAATGTTGATCACTTTTACTCCTGTTACAAGAAATGTAAACATCCCTTGTCATAGGAATAGTGCATGACAGGCTCTTCCTTATGGAGAGATCTGGGGTCAATAATAAGACCCCATATCTCTCCTCCAGGCTGGAAAGCCTGAGATAAAAAAAACAAACCAAAACATTACGATCTCCACTTTCCAGCCGAGAACACGGCAGTATTTACAACTGGTCGCGCCCGGACCTCTGAGAGTCATAGAGACTGCCAGGGACCATCTGGTTACCGGTATTCTTTATGGTGAACTTCCACCAGCAGCGGATTCCTTCTTCGGCTCGCTGATCACACAGACGAGCGGGTAGAAGCACCAGTGGGGGGGGGCGCCTGTAAGAACAATCAAGTGGCTTAACTGCCACTATGATTGTTCTTATGGTGCAGGAAATCGCTGGCTGAAAAGAACAATACCGGGTTGATGCCTGTAGGTGCGGTATAACCACTGAAACAGGAGGACGTCCATGTACGCCCTCCTGGCAGGAAGTGGTTAAAATCTTTTTTTCTTGAAGTTCATTGAGGGACACAGAATAGTAGTAAGTCTTGGAATTCCACATGTAGGTGGCTATATAAACCATTTGTCTTAGAATAACTGAATCCTGTGTCTCAATGACAGATCTTCAGTTCCATCCTGTGGCCAATCTGATTAATCAAACAAGCTTGCACACTGTAGAAATAACTGCCTTGTTTTTGTGTAATACGAGTGTATATTTTGCTGATTTTAGTGTAGTAGTAAAAGCAAGAGTCTAATTTTTTTTCAACGTTTTATATTTATGAAAAATATTATATTCTTTATAAAGTGTGAAATGCAATGTGTCAAAATATTTTTAGAGGTTATAATTAAATATTATGAGCTATGGTTATTAAAGTTATAATAAAGTATTTGTATTCCTGAGCTAAATCTATCTATCGATATACAGCATATCTATCTATCTATATATCTATATATACAATATATGCCATAACATAATTTTAAGAATGTATTTTATACAAATGCAGAGAAAAAAGTTGCAGAATGATGTGACGTGCATTCATTTTTTTCAAAGTATCTTTGTAAAGCTTTGCTATAATATAAACACAAATAAAAGAAACTCGCTGTATCAGAGATGTTTGTGATATTTATCATGTTGAAGGACCTATAAAATTTGGTTACATACAGGGCGGATTTGATTTAAATCAAGTCGATTTAAATCACAATTTTTAAAGAGCAAATGTCATCTCTGTCCCGCAGCGGCTCCTCCTCTGACCTGCTGTTGACTCACCGACAGTCCCATTCACTTTAATGGGCCGGCTGGTGATGTGGCAGTGACACAACAAGGTGAGGGATGTGGCGGCAGCAGGTGAGTGGATGCCCACTAACAGGCGCTGTCATGATGGATCTGAAATGACAGGTGCTCTTTAAATGTAAGGACTTATTCTTGCTGGTAGTTAGAATCTTTAATATTTGCAAACAAAATGAATGTTTCCTATTTAGAATAATAAGCTGTCAGGTTAGTAAAACAGCGATATCAGAACTGATTTAATCATACAGTTGGCAGTGTACATAGATTTGCAAAACAATGGGGTAAAGGAATATTCCTGAACTTTGTTTATCTCATGGTTACTGTGACATTGTGTGAATGCATCAATGCAGTGCATGTTATCTCAGCTTGCAGAGCTTGGATTCATTGAATGAGTTTACCAAAAATGTAAATATTGCAGAATATACATTGAAACATTGAATGAGTTTACCGAAAATTTTAATATTGCAGAATATACAGCCTTATGCTACATAACTGAGCTTCATTTCATGCTGAATAAACTAAATTATTAATGTATCTTAACCCTTTCATGACTAAGCCTATTTTTGACATTGGGTGTTTACAAGTTAAAATCTGTATTTTTTGCTAGAAAATTACTTAGAGCCCCCAAACATTATATATATATTTTTAGCAGAGAATCTAGAGAATAAAATGGTGATTGTTGCAATATTTTATATCACACGGTATTTGTGCAGTGGTGTTTTTTAACCACTTGCCGACCGCCGCACGACTATATACGTCGGCAGAATGGCACGGGCAGGCAAAAGGACTTACAGGTACGTCCTTGCCTGCCCGCGGGTGGGGGGTCCGATCGGACCCCCCCCCGGTGCCTGCGGCGGTCGGCAAATCTCCCCCGGCGATCGGTGGTGAGGGGGAGGCCATCCATTCGTGGCCCCCCCCTCGCGATCGCTCCCAGCCAATGGGATCATTTCCCTGCCTCTGTATTGTACACAGAGGCAGAGGAAATGATGTCATCTCTCCTCGGCTCGGTATTTTCCGTTCCGGGCTGAGGAGAGAAGACTGCAATGTGAGTGCACCAACACACACACACACAGTAGAACATGCCAGGCACACAAAACACCCCGATCCCCCCCCCGATCGCCCCCCGATCCCCCCCCAATCACCCCCCCCCGTCACAAACTGACACCAAGCAGGTGTTTTTTTTTTTTTTTTTTTCTGATTACTGTATTGGTGTCAGTTTGTGACAGTTACAGTGTTAGGGCAGTGAGTATTACCCCCCTTTAGGTCTAGGATACCCCCCTAACCCCCCCTAATAAAGTTTTAACCCCTTGATCACCCCCCCGTCACCAGTGTCGCTAAGCGATCATTTTTCTGATTGCTGTATTAGTGTCGCTGGTGACGCTAGTTAGTGAGGTAAATATTTAGGTTCGCCGTCAGCGTTTTATAGCGACAGGGACCCCCATATACTACCTAATAAATGTTTTAACCCCTTGATTGCCCCCTAGTTAACCCTTTCACCACTGATCACTGTATAACCGTTATGGGTGACGCTGGTTAGTTTGTTTATTTTTTATAGTGTCAGGGCACCCGCCGTTTATTACCGAATAAAGATTTAGCCCCCTGATCGCCCGGCGGTGATATGCGTCGCCCCAGGCAGCGTCAGATTAGCGCCAGTACCGCTAACACCCACGCACGCAGCATACGCCTCCCTTAGTGTTATAGTATCTGTACAGATCAATATCTGATCCGATCAGATCTATACTAGCGTCCCCAGCAGTTTAGGGTTCCCAAAAACACAGTGTTAGCGGGATCAGCCCAGATACCTGCTAGCACCTGCATTTTGCCCCTCCACCCGGCTCGGCCCAGCCCACCCAAGTGCAGTATCGATCGATCACTGTCACTTACAAAACACTAAACGCATAACTGCAGCGTTCGCAGAGTCAGGCCTGATCCCTGCGATCGCTAACAGTTTTTTTGGTAGCGTTTTGGTGAAATGGCAAGCACCAGCCCCAGGCAGCGTCAGGTT
Source organism: Aquarana catesbeiana (assembly GCF_042186555.1). Lineage (NCBI taxonomy): Eukaryota > Metazoa > Chordata > Amphibia > Anura > Ranidae > Aquarana > Aquarana catesbeiana. The sequence continues at coordinate 160,543,995 of NC_133324.1, read as the reverse complement.
AGTGCCAGTAGCGCTAACACCCACGCACCGTACACCTCCCTTAGTGGTATAGTATCTGAACGCATCAATATCTGATCCGATCAGATCTATACTAGCGTCCCCAGCAGTTTAGGATTCCCAAAAACGCAGTGTTAGCGGGATCAGCCCAGATACCTGCTAGCACCTGCGTTTTGCCCCTCCGCCCGGCCCAGCCCAGCCCACCCAAGTGCAGTATCGATCGATCACTGTCACTTACAAAACACTAAACGCATAACTGCAGCGTTCGCAGAGTCAGGCCTGATCCCTGCAATCGCTAACAGTTTTTTTGGTAGCGTTTTGGTGAACTGGCAAGCACCAGCCCCAGGCAGCGTCAGGTTAGTGCCAGTAGCGCTAACACCCACGCACGCACCGTACACCTCCCTTAGTGGTATAGTATCTGAACTGATCAATATCTGATCTGATCCGATCAGATCAGATACTGGCGTCCCCAGCAGTTTAGGGTTCCCAAAAACGCAGTGTTAGTGGGATCAGCCCAGATACCTGCTAGCACCTGCGTTTTGCCCCTCCGCCCGGCCCAGCCCAGCCCACCCAAGTGCAGTATCGATCGATCACTGTCACTTACAAAACACTAAACGCATAACTGCAGCGTTCGCAGAGTCAGGCCTGATCCCTGCGATCGTTAACAGTTTTTTTGGTAGCGTTTTGGTGAACTGGCAAGCGCCAGCGGCCTAGTACACCCCGGTCGTAGTCAAACCAGCACTGCAGTAACACTTGGTGACGTGGCGAGTCCCATAAGTGCAGTTCAAGCTGGTGAGGTGGCAAGCACAAATAGTGTCCCGCTGCCACCAAGAAGACAAACACAGGCCCGTCGTGCCCATAATGCCCTTCCTGCTGCATTCGCCAATCCTAATTGGGAACCCACCACTTCTGCAGCGCCCGTACTTCCCCCATTCACATCCCCAACCAAATGCAGTCGGCTGCATGAGAGGCATTTTCTTTATGTCCTCCCGAGTACCCCTACCCAACGAACCCCCCCAAAAAAGATGTTGTGTCTGCAGCAAGCGCGGATATAGGCGTGACACCCGCTATTATTGTCCCTCCTGTCCTGTCAATCTTGGTCTTTGCATTGGTGAATGTTTTGAACGCTACCATTCACTAGTTGAGTATTAGCGTAGGGTACAGCATTGCACAGACTAGGACACACTTTCACAGGGTCTCCCAAGATGCCATCGCATGTTGAGAGACCCGAACCTGGAATCGGTTACAGTTATAAAAGTTACAGTTACAAAAAAAGTGTAAAAAAAAAAAAAAAAAAACACAAACAAAAATATAAAATAAAAAATAATAGTTGTCGTTTTATTGTTCTCTCTCTATTCTCTCTCTCTCTATTCTCTCTATTGTTCTGCTCTTTTTTACTGTATTCTATTCTGCAATGTTTTATTGTTATTATGTTTTATCATGTTTGCTTTTCAGGTATGCAATTTTTTATACTTTACCGTTTACTGTGCTTTATTGTTAACCATTTTTTTGTCTTCAGGTACAGCATTCACGACTTTGAGTGGTTATACCAGAATGATGCTTGCAGGTTTAGGTATCATCTTGGTATCATTCTTTTCAGCCAGCGGTCGGCTTTCATGTAAAAGCAATCCTAGCGGCTAATTAGCCTCTAGACTGCTTTTACAAGCAGTGGGAGAGAATGCCCCCCCCATCGTCTTCCGTGTTTTTCTCTGGCTCTCCTGTCTCAACAGGGAACCTGAGAATGCAGCCGGTGATTCAGCCAGCTGACCATAGAGCTGATCAGAGACCAGAGTGGCTCCAAACATCTCTATGGCCTAAGAAACCGGAAGCTACGAGCATTTTATGACTTAGATTTCGCCGGATGTAAATAGCGCCATTGGGAAATTGGGGAAGCATTTTATCACACCGATCTTGGTGTGGTCAGATGCTTTGAGGGCAGAGGAGAAATCTAGGGTCTAATAGACCCCAATTTTTTCAAAAAAGAGTACCTGTCACTACCTATTGCTATCATAGGGGATATTTACATTCCCTGAGATAACAATAATAATAATAAAAATGATTAAAAAAAAAAAATGAAAAGAACAGTTTTAAAATAAGATAAAAAAGCAAAAAAATAATAAAGAAAAAAAAAAAAAAAAAAAAGCACCCCTGTCCCTCCTGCTCTCGCGCTAAGGCGAACGCAAGCGTCGGTCTGGCGTCAAATGTAAACAGCAATTGCACCATGCATGTGAGGTATCACCGCGACGGTCAGATCGAGGGCAGTAATTTTAGCAGTAGACCTCCTCTGTAAATCTAAAGTGGTAACCTGTAAAGGCTTTTAGAGGCTTTTAAAAATGTATTTATTTTGTTGCCACTGCACGTTTGTGCGCAATTGTAAAGCATGTCATGTTTGGTATCCATGTACTCGGCCTAAGATCATCTTTTTTATTTCATCAAACATTTGGGCAATATAGTGTGTTTTAGTGCATTAAAATGTAAAAAAGTGTGTTTTTTCCCCAAAAAATGCGTTTGAAAAATCGCTGCGCAAATACTGTGTGAAAAAAAAAAATTAAACACCCACCATTTTAATTTGTAGGGCATTTTCTTTAAAAAAATATATAATGTGTGGGGGTTCAAAGTAATTTTCTTGCAAAAAAAAATAATTTTTTCATGTAATCAAAAAGTGTCAGAAAGGGCTTTGTCTTCAAGTGGTTAGAAGAGTGGGTGATGTGTGACATAAGCTTCTAAATGTTGTGCATAAAATGCCAGGACAGTTCAAACCCCCCCAAATGACCCCATTTTGGAAAGTAGACACCCCAAGCTATTTGCTGAGAGGCATGTCGAGTCCATGGAATATTTTATATTGTGACACAAGTTGCGGGAAAGAGACAATTTTTTTTTTTTTTTTGCACAAAGTTGTCACTAAATTATATATTGCTCAAACATGCCATGGGAATATGTGAAATTACACCCCAAAATACATTCTGTTGCTTCTCCTGAGTACGGGGATACCACATGTGTGAGACTTTTTGGGAGCCTAGCCGCGTATGGGACCCCGAAAACCAAGCACCGCCTTCAGGCTTTCTAAGGGCGTAAATTTTTGATTTCACTCTTCACTGCCTATCACAGTCTCGGAGGCCATGGAATGCCCAGGTGGCAGAAAACCCCCCCAAATGACCCCATTTTGGAAAGTAGACACCCAAAGCTATTTGCTGAGAGGTATAGTGAGTATTTTGCAGACCTCACTTTTTGTCACAAAGTTTTGAAAATTAAAAAAAGAAAAAAAAATTTTTTTTTTTGTCTTTCTTCATTTTTAAAAACAAATGAGAGCTGAAAAATACTCACCATGCCTCTCAGCAAATAGCTTGGGGTGTCTACTTTCCAAAATGGGGTCATTTGGGGGGGGTTTGTGCCACCTGGGCATTCCATGACCTCCGAAACTGTGATAGGCAGTGAAGAGTGAAATCAAAAATGTACACCCTTAGAAATCCTGAAGGCGGTGATTGGTTTTCGGGGTCCCGTACGCGGCTAGGCTCCTAAAAAGTCCCACACATGTGGTATCCCCGTACTCAAGAGAAGCAGCAGAATGTATTTTGGGGTGCAATTCCACATATGCCCATGGCTTGTGTGAGCAATATATCATTTAGTGACAACTTTGTGCAAAAAAAAAAAAAAATAAATAAATAAATTGTCACTTTCCCGCAACTTGTGTCAAAATATAAAATATTCCATGGACTCAACATGCCTCTCAGCAAATAGCTTGGGGTGTCTACTTTCCAAAATGGGGTCATTTGAGGGGGGGGGGGGTTTGTGCCATCTGGGCATTTTATGGCCTTCAAAACTGTGATAGGTAGTGAGGAGTAAAATCAAAAATGTACGCCCTTAGAAATCCTGAAGGCAGTGATTGGTTTCCGGGGCCCCGTACGCGGCTAGGCTCCCAAAAAGTCCCACACATGTGGTATCCCCATACTCAGGAGAAGCAGCTAAATGTATTTTGGGGTGCAATTCCACATAGGCCCATGGCCTGTGTGAGCAATATATCATTTAGTGACAACTTTTTGTAATTTTTTTTTTTTTTGTCATTATTCAATCACTTGGGACAAAAAAAATGAATATTCAATGGGCTCAACATGCCTCTCAGCAATTTCCTTGGGGTGTCTACTTTCCAAAATGGGGTCATTTGTGGGGGTTTTGTACTGCCCTGCCATTTTAGCACCTCAAGAAACGACATAGGCAGTCATAAATTAAAGGCTGTGTAAATTCCAGAAAATGTACCCTAGTTTGTAGGCGCTATAACTTTTGCGCAAACCAATAAATATACACTTATTGACATTTTTTTTACCAAAGACATGTGGCCAAATACATTTTGGCCTAAATGTATGACTAAAATTGAGTTTATTGGATTTTTTTTAGAACAAAAAGTAGAAAATATCATTTTTTTTCAAAATTTTCGGTCTTTTTCCGTGTATAGCGCAAAAAATAAAAACGTCAGAGGTGATCAAATACCATCAAAAGAAAGCTCTATTTGTGGGAAGAAAAGGACGCAAATTTCGTTTGGTTACAGCATTGCATGACCGCGCAATTAGCAGTTAAAGCGACGCAGTGCCAAATTGTAAAAAGTGCTCTGGTCAGGAAGGGGGTAAATCCTTCCGGGGCTGAAGTGGTTAAACACAACTTTTTTGGGAAAAGGGACACTTTCATGAATTAAAAAAAAAAACAGTAAAGTTAGCCCAATTTTTTTGTATAATGTGAAAGATGATGTTACGCTGAGTAAATAGATACCAAAAATATCACGCTTTATAATTGCACGCACTTGTGGAATGGCGACAAACTACAGTACCGAAAAATCTCCATAGGCGACAGAGGAGGGCTAGTGCTAGAATTATTGCTCTCGCTCTGGCAATTGCGGCGATACCTCACATGTGTGATTTGAACACCGTTTACATATGCAGGCGCGACTTCCGTTCGCGTTTTCTTTGCTGCGCGAGCTCACGGGGACGGGGGCGCTTTTAAAAAAAAAAAAATTTTTTTTCTTATTTATTTTATTTATTTTTATATTTATAAATTGTGTTAAAAAAAAAAAAATGATCACTTTTATTGCTGTCACAAGGAATGTAAACCTCCCTTGTGACAGTAATAGGTGGTGACAGGTACTATTTATGTACTCCTTTGCACTTCAAAGTATTCAGATCGCCGTTTTAGGCGATTCTGAATACTGTATATTCTTTTAAAACCGGTGCCATTGGCAGCCGAGTAAACGGGAAGTGACATCATGACGTCGCTTCCATGTTTACTATTAGGAGGCTGTCACTAGCCGCCGGAGGCAGCGGATTGGTGATCGGGCCTCGGTAAGAGCGGGGGGACGTCCCCTCCCGCACCTCCGGTATAACAGCCGAGCGGCTTTTAGCCGCATCGGTTGTTATACCTGGAAAGCTGATCGCCGGCTCTAAAAAAACAGTACCGGGATGGAAAATAGAATTTTACTCCAAAAGCATTTTATTAAAATAAATGTAATAAAAATAAAAAAAATAGATTTTAAATAAAAAAAAATCATTTTTTTTTTAAAATCATTGATTTATATCCACCCTGATTACATATAGTTTAGCGTAATATGCAGTTCTTAGCAGATGAATGAGTAAGATTTATATTTTAAAGGATAAGTTCACTTTTGGGAACATGTTACATGTTCCATCTGTTTTTAGGGTGGCGCATGTAACATGCTCCTGCAGCCTTTCCCGGATCCCTCTTCTAATTGTGACAGCGGTCCAGGGATCTTCTCCACTCACCAGCTGTCACAATTTGAGAAGAACGCGACTGTGTGGGGCTTCACCCACACAGCTGCGCCATTCATTCACAGACTTCTGTAAATGGGAGAACTGCAACTTCTGTCAGCCATTGCAGCTGTTGTCTTGTAGTTCTCAATGAACTACAGGGTGCTGATTTACACCCTAGGTAGGTCATTGATGCTTGCTGTCATTTAGTAACTCCCTAACCGTACAAGGCACGGGCAGACCGCTACACTGACAGCCTGCAGGAGCCTGAGATTGCACCCACGATCTGCTTATTGCGGGTGCAATGCTTTACAGGCTCCTAATAAAAAAAATAAATGCACATTTTTTTTACCTGGTTTAACACGGTTACTGACACCAGTTCTAGGGGGTTATTATTGTATCCACTGACACCAATGCTGGGGATTATTGTTAATATGTCCACTGATACCAGTGTTGGGGGTTATTAATATGTCCACTGACACCAGTGTTGGGGGTTATTATTATGTCCACTGATACCAGTGTTGGGGGTTATTATGTCCACTGACACCAGTGCTGGAGGTTATTATTATTATGTCTACTGACACCAGTACTGGAGGTTATTATTATGTCCACTGACACCAGTGCTGGGGGTTGTTATTATGTCCACTGACACCAGTGCTGGGGGTTGTTATTATGTCCACTGACACCAATGCTGGGGGTTGTTATTGCAGTCACTGACATCGATGCTTAAGGTTAATAATTATTTTCATGGGTACGAACACCAATTTTGGGGGTTATTCTGTCAGCCACGGACACTAATGCTGGGGATTATTACTGTGTCCACTGAAACCAATGCTGGCTGTTATGTCCACTGAAACGAATGCTGGAGTTATAATTGCGTCTAATAACACCATGGGTTATTATCCCTATCACTAAGGTTGTCCCGATACCACTTTTTTAAGACTGAGTACAAGTACCGATACTTTTTTCAAGTACTCATCGATACCGATTACCAATACTTTTTTTTTAATGTCACGTGACAGTGTTTTTTGGGGTTTTTTTTTTACATTTTTTTTTTTTTTAACAATGCTTTCTTTTTTTCTTTTTTTTGGGGGTGGGGGGTGGATGGTGTCTGTGTGTTTTTTATTTACATTTTTATTATTTTTTACAATAATTTTTTTTTATTTATTGCAATACTTTTTTTTTTAAGCCCTGTTGGGGGGCTTTGTGAGATATCGGGGGTCTTAATAGACCCCTGAAATCTCCCCCTTGAGACAGAGAAAGAGAGCAAGGATAGAGATTCCCCAGTTCCTTTCTCTGCAGCCTCAGCTGCACTAAAAATGAATGGAGAGAAGACAGCGGCTCCTCTCCATTCATAAACTAAGACATCGTAATCACAGGAGATTACAATGTTTCAGTTATGTGAATTGACAGAGTCAGTTATCACTGACTCTGTTCATGCATCAAAGGAAGGAGGAGGACATGAAGAGGGACAGCAGAACGGAGGGGGACACGGAGGAAAACTGGAGGGGGACAGCAGCAGAAAGGATTGGGACAGCAGCAGAACGGCGGGGGACAGCAGCAGAATGGCAGGGGGACACGGAGGAAGAAAGGAGGGGGACAGCAGAACGGAGGGGAACAGCAGCAGAACGGCGGGGGACACGGAGGAAGAAAGGAGGGGGACAGCAAGAATCGAAGCCATGTGGTAGTCTTTAAGTAGTACATGTCCTACTCCCCCTGCTTTCCTTGAAGCTACTAGTTTTCTAAATGCACATCTTGCCCCTTTCCTTGCTATAAATATCTATTTATCAAGGATTGGGCGCTGAAGAAGAAGGAATTCGGGACCAGTATAGGTAGAGTCCTGAACAGATAGAGCGGCACTACTACCATCTTGAAAGCTGCTAAGCGTCCTGACCATGAATTTTCCACCTTCGCTATATTGTAGAGTTTTCTACGTTCCATACTGAGAAATGGAGTGTAATTGACCTTAACTAGGTTCTCTGTGGTTGCTGTTAATGTTATACCCAAATATTTTATCCCATCATCTTTCCAGGTGTATGGGAACCGTGAACTGAGTTTTGCTTGTAAAGATGGGTCAATACCCAATCCCATTATATATGATTTGCTTTGATTGACTTTATAGTATGAGACCTCATTAAATAGTTCCAATGCATCATATACCAAAACCAGGGAAGTTTCTGCCTCTGTGTGTATCATCATAATGTCATCCGCGAATAGGCTAATGGTGTGGGTAGAGTTATGTATTGGGAATCCTTTAATGTCAGGATGTGTGCGGATATAGGTAGCTAAGGGCTCCATTAGCAAGTTGAATATCAATGGGGACAGAGGGCTCCCCTGCTGAGTCACGTTTTGAGATGTCAAAAGGTTTGGATAAAACTCCCGAGGTGTATACGCGGGCAGATGGTTTAGAGTAGAGGGCCAAATTTGCTGAAAGGATGGGACCAGAGAACCCAAACTTCTCCAATACCTGGGCTAGGTATTGCCAATGTATTCGGTCAAAGGCCTTCTCTGCGTCCAACGCCAACAGCAGAGAAGGCCTTTTATGGAGCTTAGTCAAATAAAGAATGTTCGTTAATCAGCGTGTAGCATCAGTGGTCTCTCGGCCCTTGGTAAATCCTGTCTGATCAGGGTAAATAAGAAGGGGGAGTATATCAATTAGGCGTGTAGCAATAAGTTTGGCATATAATTTCAAATCCATATTCAGTAATGAAATGGGTCTAAAGTTTGGAGGTGTAGTTGGTTCCTTCCCTGGCTTTGGTAAAGTCACAATCAGCGCCTTCAGCATCTCAGGTGGGAAGGAGGAAGAGGCAGCGGCATTCTAAGTACATTCCAAGTAAGGAGCTAGCAGGAGTTTAAATGTCTTATAGTATTCCCCAGTCTGGGCTTGGAGATTTATTCGCTGGGAGAGATTCAATTACTTTATAAATCTCTGTTAGGCTGAAGGGTAAATGTCTGTAGTTGGCCTTGGCATAGTTTTAGGTAGAGATAATTTCTGTAGAAATTGGCTGATTAGGTCAGGGTTAGGTTGGCAGGTCCCTGCATCATCTTTTAGATTGTACAAAGTACTGTAATAATGGCTGAAGGTATCTTGGGGGTGATATCGTTTATGCGCTAACATTTTTGTGCTAAAATTTTTCCGGACCTGTTTCCAGTGGCATAATATGTAATTTTCAGCTTTCTTGGTTGATTTTTCCAAAATTCTCCAGTAGGAGGAGTCTGAGATCATATCTCAACTGTGTTAGTTTTTGGGATATTATTGGGGAAGGCTTTTGTTTGTTGCTTGTTTCTAACGTAAAGATTTTGTTTGTGAGCTCTCTTACCTGCTTTTGCTACTGCTTCTTGACCCTTGCACCCAATTGTATAAGAATACCCCTTATAAAAGCTTTGAGTGTTCCATAAAACAAATTGATCCTGCACTTGAGGAATCATTGGTTGAAAAGAACTATGTTAAATGTATTTCAAAAGTCTTTATAAATAATGCTTGTTGTAGAAGGTATGGGTTAGTCCTCCACACTGGAGTTGAGCTATTGGCCGCGGAGTCCTCTATAGATAGGTTAATGGAAGCGTGGTCTGACCATGTTGTAGTAATTATGGAGGCAGAAGTAACCTTGGATAGGGTCTGTTGATCAACTAAGAATAAGTCAATTCTAGAATAAACCCGATGGGGTGAGGAGAAAAAGGGTGAAATGCCTTTCACCTGCATGTAGGCACCTCCATGTATCCAATAAATCCTGGTTGTGGAGAGATGTTAGAAGAGATGGGCTCATACGTTTAATATCCAGAAGAAGAGTCTATAGAAGGGTCCGGTGTTGTGTTAAAGTCCCCACATAGCACTAGAAGTCCCTTTTGATGGTTGCGCACCTTCCGCATTAGTTTATAGAAAAAGTGCACTTGGTGCTGATTAGGGGAGTAGACATTTACAATGGTGTACGTGACTGAGTTGAGGTCACAAACTAGAATTAGGAAGCGGCCCTGAGAGTCTTTGAGTTCCTCATGTAAAGTAAACGCCACAGAGTCTTTAATTGCCGTGAGGACTCCTTTTGTTTTTGTTTCTGCGTTAGCAGTAGGGATGAGCCGAACACCCCCCGGTTCGGTTCGCACCAGAACCCGCGAACGGACCGAAAGTTCGCACGAACGTTAGAACCCCATTGACGTCTATGGGACTCGAACGTTCGAAATCAAAAGTGCTCATTTTAAAGGCTAATTTGCATGGTATTGTCCTAAAAAGGGTTTGGGGACCCGGGTCCTACCCCAGGGGACATGTATCAATGCAAAAAAAACTTTTAAAAACGGCCGTTTTTTCGGGAGCAGTGATTTTAATGATGCTTAAAGTAAAAAAAAAAAAGTGAAATATTCCTTTAAATATCGTACCTGGGGGGTGTCTATAGTATGCCTGTAAAGTGACGCGTGTTTCCCATGTTTAGAACAGTCCCTGCACCAAATGTCATTTTTAAAGGAAAAAATCTCATTTAAAACTGCTTGCGGGTTTAATGTCATGTCGGGTCATGGCAATATGGATGAAAATCAGTGAGACAAACGGCATGGGTACCCCCCAGTCCATTACCAGGCCCTTTGGGTCTTGTATGGATATTAAGGGGAACCCCGCACCCAAATTAAAATAAGGAAAGGTGTGGGGCCACCAGGCCCTATATACTCTGAACAGCAGTATACAGGCGGTGCAAACAAGACAGGGACTGTAGGTTTGTTGTTAAGTAGAATCTGTTTGTAATTTTGAACATTTTTAACGTGTTTAGTTCCAGCCAAAAAATCTTTTCTAAGCTTTTTGGAAAACATAGGGAAGGGTTATCACCCCTGTGACATTTGTTTTGCTGTCTTTCCTCCTCTTCAGAAGATTTCGGATCTAGCTGAACACTGTGAGCAGGACGCACTGCACTAAATGTAAATAGCAGGAACGGATCTAGCTGAACACTGTGAGCAGGACGCACTGCACTAAATGTAAATAGTCTAGAAGATAACAGGAACGGATCTAGCTGAACACTGTGAGCAGGACGCACTGCACTAAATGTAAATAGCAGGAACGGCTCTAGCTGAACACTGTGAGCAGGACGCACTGCACTAAATGTAAATAGCAGGAACGGATCTAGCTGAACACTGTGAGCAGGACGCACTGCACTAAATGTAAATAGCAGGAACGGATCTAGCTGAACACTGTGAGCAGGACGCACTGCACTAAATGTAAATAGCAGGAACGGATCTAGCTGAACACTGTGAGCAGGACGCACTGCACTAAATGTAAATAGCAGGAACGGATCTAGCTGAACACTGTGAGCAGGACGCACTGCACTAAATGTAAATAGCAGGAACGGATCTAGCTGAACACTGTGAGCAGGACGCACTGCACTAAATGTAAATAGCAGGAACGGATCTAGCTGAACACTGTGAGCAGGACGCACTGCACTAAATGTAAATTGCAGGAACGGATCAAGCTGAACACTGTGAGGAGGACGCACTGCACTAAATGTAAATAGTCTAGAAGATAACAGGAACGGATCTAGCTGAACACTGTGAGCAGGACGCACTGCACTAAATGTAAATAGCAGGAACGGATCTAGCTGAACACTGTGAGCAGGACGCACTGCATTAAATGTAAATAGTCTAGATAGAAGATAACAGGAACGGATCTAGCTAAACTGAATACAGTGTATATATATATATATATATATGCAACACCTGGGATGCATATATATACACAATACACTGTAAGTGCAGCTAACTGACTGACTGTTCTGCCTAATCTATCTAACTCAAATCAAATGACACTGTCTCTCTCTCTCTCTATCTCTCAGCACACCGGAACACACACTACACAGGGCCGCCGTGCAGGCGGCCTTATATAGTGTGGGGTGTGTACTAAATCCCCTGAGCCATAATTGGCCAAAGCCACCCTGGCTTTGGCCAATTACAGCTCTCTCTACTGACGGCGCTGTGATTGGCCAAGCATGCGGGTCATAGTGCATGCTTGGCCAATCATCAGCCAGCAATGCACTGCGATGCCGCAGTGAATTATGGGCCGTGACGCGCCACACGAATTTAGCGCGAACGGCCCATAACGTTCGCAATTCGGCGAACGATCGAACAGCCGATGTTCGAGTCGAACATGGGTTCGACTCGAACACGAAGCTCATCCCTAGTTAGCAGTGAATACGTGGGGAAAGTTTCTGTGGGTGCAAACAGGCGGAGATCAGTTGCAAAAGTGCGTTTCCTGTGCACATAGGATATCGCATTTATAAGAGAGTGCTTCCTTACATAGGGACTTCCTCTTTACGGGGTGATTAAGGCCTTTTGAGTTTATAGAAAGAAATTGAATTCCCATTTTGGGGAAGTTAGTATGTTTGTATTATGTTGATAAAGTATTTTCTCTTTCATTCATTGACAGACACAGCGCTCCATTATTCAGAACCATAGGGTTATTCCGCCCCCTACAGGAGTAGGACACTAGGCAGAAAAAAAGACTTGGCTACACTTATGGGCAGTCCTACGTGGTATACACCCCCCTCTCTGCTATAGGCCTCCAATTTTTTTCTGCCTAGTCAGGAGTCAGGACCTAGTTGGTCCCTGCTGGGATATCTAGTCCTGGGAATGTTTTTTTTTTTTTGTGTATTTTCTTTTTTCCTAGACTTTTCTACGGTGAGATCTACAATCAACTGCCGGGCTGGGTGATGGGCTGGACACTAAGATCCAGTGGTCTCCCCAGTATGGCCAGCGAACGTGTGCAGACCGCAGCTACGTGCTAGGTTGGTTGCGACATAGCCCCACTGGATGAGTTAAACATCTCACGAGGTCGCATATGACCGGGTTTCGGCCTGAATCGCAGCGTTCCTCATGACCGACAGCCCCCCACTTCGGTGGCGAGGGGATCTGTCTGGGAGCATTGCCCGCACGCATTGCTGGATCAGTAAGTAGTAAGGGGCCCCCTCCTCTCCTTCCCTGGACGTGGTGTGAGGCGCGGGTACTCCCTGGGGTGGTCGATCCCTCCGGGGTTCCCCTCCACCCCCCTCCCTCCCTCCCTTTCTGTCTCTAGGCTGCTCAAGGCAACCATGATTTCAATAGAGGAATCTCTGGCGTCTAAAGATCCAGCTGACATACCTGGAGGGGGAGCAGAATTCCCCTGCCTTTGCTGGATTGGCGGACTTGTTGGTCTAGGAGCTGCAGTTTGTCTGCTATGCCTCTTGGCTGCAGTTCCCCTGGTTGCTGAGCTCTCTGTTTCTGCAGTGGTGCTTAGACAGTAAGCCCTGTTGCTTCAGAGTGTGATTGTCCCGGTTCCCATGTCTGGAACAGTTTCGGGGGTTTTATTCAAACCTGTTCACAGTCCAAAAGATGGAGGGCATGGTACGTCCAATTCTGGACCTCAAGACCCTGACCTGCCTTGTGTGGGTACAGAAGTTCAGGATGGAGTCCGTCTGCAAAGCGGTGGCACCCCTTCATAGTGGGGACTTTCTGGCTTCTATCGACATCATGAATGCTTACTTACACATTCCACTATGTGTCCGACTCTAGCACTGCCTCCGTTTTGCTGTGGGTGCTAAGCATTATCAGCGCATGGTGTTGCCCTTTGGTCTTGCCACCACTCCTCGGGTGTTCACAAGGTGTTGGCCCCAGATTTGGCGTGGTTGCGTCAGTGGGGGTTTGTGGTCCTGGGCTGCCTGGACGATCTTCTTTTGCGAGTCCTCGACTACCCCGAGGGGCAACGTAGCTCCTATAAAAACCTTGACAGATTTCAGTTGGCTTCTATACTATCTGAAGTCTGCTTTGGCCCCTTCCAGAACATTGGATTATCTGAGCCTGACCTGGGCTTCAGCTCTGGCCAGAGTGTTTCTTCCTCTGGACAAATTCCAGAAGTTGCATGCTGCATTTTTCATTTACTGTTGTCCTGCAGGTGGGCCTCCCTGCGAACCTGCATGTGGATGTTGGGTCTGATGGTATCTACCTTTTTTAGGATATTCCATCTGCACAGTTCCATACAAGCTCCCTTCAGGGAGATCCTGGCATAATGGGACAAGTGCCCGAGGTCTCTGGACAATCGGATTCGGCTGAGCCAGGAAACCGGAGGTTCCCTGGTCTGGTGGCTTTGCTCTCTGGTTCTTCGGCAGGGTCAATCCTTTCTCCCCTTCTATGGAACAGGGTGACTACCAATGTCAGTCTGTCTAGGTGGGGAGATGTCCTGGGACTGAGCTCTGCTCAGGGTCGTTGGACGCTGGTGGAATCCAGACTACTGCGCAATATCCTGGAACTTTGAGCGATCAGACTATGTCTGGATCATGGATGGATCACCAAGGCGCTCAGAAAATACAAGATCAGTTACAGATGGGGCTATCCCACCAACATCACCATCTTGAGAGATGGACGCACACACACTGTAGATTCCCTTGAGAAAGGTCTTTCTCTACTGGAAGAATGGAAGATTCTACCCGAACACACAGACGACAGAAACAGCGCCAGGCCTGCAAAACAGGTCGAACCTGACTGGAAGAAAGTCACAAATAAAAATGCCAAATCGCATACTTAAACGGATGGGCAAAAGAGCTAACTTAAATCCCTGAGAGACAGGATTGGGGGGGGAGACTCCACGCTCCTTGTCATGTTATTCAGGAAGGGTCCTGGTTCGTAATTGTCCGGGGCTCATTTGTCAAGTATCTAATCCATAGGTCCCATATTTTATTAACCACTTCCCACCCGCACACGTCATATGACATCCTGGGCTTTGGGCGGGTATATCTGAATGATGCCTGTAGTTACAGACATCATTCAAATATTGCCGGTTTCAGCCGGCGAATCTCTACACCATAGGAACGATCATAGCGGCCGTTCCGCCGCTTGATCGTTCCTATGGGAGGCGAGAGGGGACGTCCCCCCCCCCCACTGCCCTCCGGTGCTTGCTCCGACTCACTGTTACGATCGGTGAGGCGGAGAGCGGATCCGCCGGCGCCGAATGTAGATCATAGAGATTTCTGGCGGACCAGATGGTCGCCGGAGTCTCTATGATCATCGGAGGCCGGGCGCGATGTTATGACGTCACGCCCGGCCTCTCCATTCAAAAAAACGGCGCCGCTTCAGCTGAGAAGTGGTGATCGTTTTATTTTTTTTTTTTTATTTCAGGCTTCCCAGCCTAGTGGTGAGATATGGGGTCTTATTGACCCCATATCTCACTATTAAGAGGACCTGTCATGTTATATTCCTATTACAAGGGATGTTTACATTCCTTGTAATAGGAATAAAAGTGATTAAAAATGTTTTTTTTTTCAAAAAAGTGTCAAAATAAAAAAACAAAATATAATTATCAATAAAAAAAAATTTTTTTTAAAGCGCCGCTGTCCCCGTGTGCTCGCACGCAGAAGCGAACGCATACGTAAGTCCCGCCCACATATGAAAACGTTGTTCAAACCATACATGTGAGGTATCGCCGCGAACGTTGTAGCGAGAGCAATAATTTTGTCACTAGACCTTCTCTGTAACTCGAAACATGTAACCAGTAAAAAAATTTCAAGCGTCGCCTATGGGGATTTTTAAGTACCGAACATTGGCGCCATTCTACGAGCGTGTGCAATTTTGAAGCGTGACATGTTAGGTATCTATTTACTCGGCATAACTTCATCTTTCACAATATGCAAAAACATTGGGCTAACTTCAATGTTTTGTTTTTTTTAAAACACAACTGTTTTTTTCAAAACGAGTTCGAAAAATTCCTGCGCAAATACCGTGTGAGATAAAAAGTTGTAACAACCGCCATTGTATTCTCTAGGGTCTTTGCTAAAAAAACATATATAATGTTTGGGGGTTCTATGTAATTTTCTAGGAAAAAAAATGATTTTTACATGTGGGAGAGAAATGTCAGAATTGGCCTGGTAAGGAAGTGGTTAAACAACTTTTTTTTATCCTGCATGATTGCTGTTAGTCTTTCATTTAGCATAAACCAGGACATTTTGTGTTTAAGTTGGTCGAATGGCAGGGCTGCAGACTACCAGTTTCTTGCTATTGTAATTTTGGCTGAGATGAATATGAAAAGCCTTTTTTGATTTTTTTTAGGCTCCTTCCACCCTGCTACCCAAGAGTGCGTGCTTTGCGGATTTGGTCAGGTTAATCTGTGTGAGAGTGTACATAAAATTGTAGACCCTGATCCAATATCTCCGTACCTTGGGACACGTCCACCATATATGGTATGCCGTTCCCATCTGACTGCAGCCCGGAAAGCACTCTGTAGTAGCCCTGGGCACAAATGTTGCCAGTCTAGCTGGTACCATGTATCACCTTAATAAAACCTTTGCTTCTATAACTGAGGTATTGACAAGTTACCTAGAGGCTGCCATTGCTATTGTGTGCCATTCCTCTAGGTCCAGGGTTTCTTGTAAGTCCTGTTCCCATTGAGCCATATAAGTCAGGTTTACTGAGACATATGTCAAAATTGTATATATTGCTGATATGTGACCTCTAATTTTATCATATTGTCGACACATGTGTTCCATGGGAGTCATTGTTGCTAGGTCTCCCTCTCTAAGGAGTTTTAATACTTCTGACACTGCTTGTTTCTAAACTGAAGGCCTATTGCGTTGTATACCACCTAGGACTGCCCATAGGCGTAGCTGAGTCTTTTTTTCTGCCTAGTGTCCTACTCCTGTAGGGGGCGGTATAGCCCTATGGTTCTGAATAATGGAGCGCTGTCTGTCAATGAACTCAGAGAAATGGATTTTACTGTAAGTCAAAAATCCCATTTTCATTGTTATGCTGTGAGCACCATCTTGTGGCCAAGTCATATATGTCAAGAAGCAGGCACTTTGTGTGAAAAAAAGGTTTGTAATGTACTCACTGATTGCGACATGTTTCGAACCCCTGAAGGATTGAATGTTCACCCAGAGAGGAGATTATCCAGAGGGATCTTCTGTGTGGACCTTGTCACTCGTTATGGTATTTCTGCAGCTTCCGACTGTGTTAGTAGGTGAAAAAAGGAAAGAAAGAACATAGGAACATAGAAATAAAAATATTAAGTAACCATACAACTGGTGTAATACCAACATATTTAGGGGATTTCCCATAACCGTGATGGGTAAAGAAAATACCTGTATGCAGCACTTTGCTGTTCAAGTTAGGTGAGGAGTGAGTTCAGGCCCATAGGCTCTCCTGGGTTTCCTTCCAGGGATTTAAGTTAGCTCTTTTGCCCATCCGTTTAAGTATGCGATTTGGCATTTTTATTTGTGACTTTCTTCCAGTCAGGTTCGACCTGTTTTGCAGGCCTGGCGCTGTTTCTGTCGTCTGTGTGTTCGGGTAGAATCTTCCATTCTTCCAGTAGAGAAAGACCTTTCTCAAGGGAATCTACAGTGTGTGTGCGTCCATCTCTCAAGATGGTGATGTTGGTGGGATAGCCCCATCTGTAACTGATCTTGTATTTTCTGAGCGCCTTGGTGATGGTGTTTAAGTTTTTCCTCTTTTGCAAAGTATATTGGGACAGGTCAGCATATAATTGCAGATTGTGAAGGTATTTCATCCCATTTGCGCATTATCATCATAAGCTGCTCTTTAGCATGGTAGAAGTGGGGATGGAGTATCACGTCTCTGGGTACATGTTCTGGTAAGTATGCTGGTTTGGGTAAACGGTGGATTCTGTCTATAGTGACATTCAGATCAGGGAGATCAGGTATAAGAGATTTAAACAGTGATGAGGCATAAGAGTGCAGATCAGATTGCTGGATTGATTCGGGGATCCCCCTTATTTTCATATTATTTCTTCTGGACCTGTCTTCGATATCAGCTAATTTAGCTTTAATCCACTCAGTATCCCCCTCTTTCTCTTCATTATAATCCACTAAGTCATTAATGGTGGATGCATACTCCTCCATTTTGTTTTCTATGTGCTCCACTCTGGATTCTACAGCCTGGATTTCATTGTTAAATCTATGCATGCATTTCATCATGTCAGCCTATAATGTGCTCCTGAGGGACAGAAGCATATCCTTTAGTACAATGTCCATCACAGGCTGATTCATGGTGGGGAGGGATTCAATAGAATCAGGCAGCTACCGCGTGTCATGCCCTGTCATAGTGACAGGGCTTGCTGCTGGGCTGCATCCGGCTCCATCCATCCAGAATTTGGCTTTAGCTGGGCTACCAGATGCTGGGGAAGGAGGATAGGACTCTGAGCTATCAGGGGAGCCCCTATTTTGTGTCAACCTGCCCGATTTAGACGATTTAGCCTGTGATCTGGCCGCTGGGGTAGAGGATGACCCAGTGCCATCTTGCCTAACTCCATGCTTCTTTTGTATGAATGAAATGGAAGGGGAGGGGAGAAATAGGGGATTTTGGGACTTTATATGAGATATAAGAAGATAGGTCTAATGCCTCCATCCCTGGTTGTCAATGTGACTACAAGAAAGGTTGGGACTTTAAATGAAACGTGCAACTTGAAGGTGATAATGGACAATGGGTGTCTGACCAGAAAAGTTGTAATTATGACTGTACATACTGGATCTCAATGTCACAGTAACAAAGTAAGTAGTATTTATTCCATATATAATACATAATAACTATAAAGCATAATATTAAATGATAATAGCATTATAAAAAAGTCAGGTACGTAAACCCATATATGACATAATAGGCATGTAAAAAATCATGATAGTTACAGCATAGTACAATAGAACAAAGTACAAATGTTGAAATAATTCCATATGGTGTATAACATAAAAACATCAGGATGGCTAGACGCGTTTTGTGGAACTCTCCACTCATCAGGAGCAGATGCTAGTAGTATCTGAAATTGATAAAGTTCAACTGTTGGTAGGGGTCTCTAATAACAGGGGAATGAGTGAAAAAAAAAAATAAAAAAAAAGGAAGGTAAAAAATACATACGGGGCGAAAAAACATCCACCCAAACTTACAAATCACCTATGGGTCTGGCTGTAAGCGGTGAGGGCTGTACACCGGCCGGACAGGTCAACTATGGTTATATGGTTATACACCATGTGGAATTATTTCATCATTTGTACTTTGTTCTATGCTGTAACTATCATGATTTTTTATATGCCTATTATGTGATATATGGGTATATGGGCCTGACTTTTTTATAATGCCATTATCATTTAATATTATGCTTTATAGCTGTTATGTATTATATATGGAATAAATACTACTTTATGCAATTATTGTTCTGTGTTACTGTGACATTGAGATCCAGTATGTACAGTCATAATTACAACTTTTCTGGTCAGACACCCATTGTCCATTATCACCTTTAAGTTGCATGTTTCATTTAAAGTCCCAACCTTTCTTGTAGTAACATATTCTTTTGTATCAAGAAGTAAGTTAAGCGCTGCGGCTTCCTCTGCTTCTTCCTCTTTCTGGTTATGTTCCCAGGGTGTCCCGGAGTCAGATCGCCTGAGAAAGCGGGTGGAATAATGTCCCGGTGGGTCGCTGTATCCCCGTAGTGCCAGGAGCACCTTTGTTATGCTGTCATCTGGCTCCATAGCAGGCCATCCACCTCCACCTATGTGTTTTTAACACAGTTCAATGCATGAATACAGGCTAAAATTATTGTTTGAAATGGTTCCAGTTCACGTGGTGTTTTAAATATTTCTATTGTTTTAAATGGTTCCAGTTCACGTGTTGATGTGAATTGTCTATTTTCTGATGTGTCCATGCATGTTATAGGACTTATCGATGGCAATGGTGATGAATGAAAACACCTGATTGTTGATCAAGCACATAAAAACATATGTACCCTTGTTGTGACGTGGAGATTTCTCTATACGCTACGCGTAATCCATGTCTCCTGTGCTAATAAAGCGCCCTTTCAGCCTTTTGTATAATGCATCTTAGTACACCTCTGTTTCCTGAGTAAAACAGACATAACCAACGTCGTTACATCCTTAGGTCCACAGGCAGACTTGTTTCTGGAGAGCCTGTGTTGTTTGTTCATAGTACTTAACAATAGAGCTTGGTAGCTTCACAATCTGCCAATCAAGCACAGGCATTCCTTCAAACAGGAGGAGTTATTCAAATCTGAACCAATGAACAATGACTAGGGGAGTGTATGGGCGTGTTTATGCAGGGGCAGAGTGTATGATTCCCTGCCCCATGTACCTCTAAGCTGTGCTCGCCAGTAAGACAAAGAAAGCCACATGGCTGGCCTAAGAACTCATAAACAATGCCCCCGACCACAACGCACACAGACTCACGTTTTACCATTGGCGTAAATCCTTATTCTGCATTGTTCAGAGAACAACGCATACCCAGATTATAACTACCATTCCTGAGGATGGGAGATTATCTGCAGGGACACGCCATAGCCCCTCCACGTGCTGATCAGACACACAGAGCGACACGAGCATACATCCCCCCATAACCAATAATGTCTTTGCAGAGCAAACACACCCCTCCCCCCCAGACGATCATCTGTGCATTGCACAGGGGCCCTTCGCTGGACATATCCCCATTCTGTAAACACTTCTCTGCATCCTCAAGAAGCTTTCCACTACCAAATGGGTCTCAACTGGTGTCAGTCTGCCCCAGTCCGCTCTTTAGAGAGGAGAACTAACACTGGGAGACACTGTGACAATACATATTAAATGAACAGAACAGAATCACCTTCTACCAGACTGGACTGGGAAGAGATGAATCGCAAGCCCGAGAACAGGCACACAAGTATACAGGAGGGGTGTATGAGCAATGCATCTGAAAAGATACCAATGTTTTTAGGACACATTGAAGAATACTGCAAGAAGACCCAGCTCTGAATAACACCCTTCCAGAGAGACCTAAAATAATAATCAGGAAGCCTAGAGATTTAAAGAGTCTGCTGGCTCTGAGTAAGGATTTCCCGATACAGCCATCAATCTCCCAGTGAGATAGAGCCCAATGAATATAAAGTCTGAGAGTTGGTAAGCACACTCTACAGCTGTGGTGGTGGGTTATCACCTTTGTTCCAAATGCACAATAGGGTGTTGGTTTCAGGTGCATGCTCATACTTGGTTGCAAAACAATATTATACTATGGCAAGCATTTTTGTTTCTCTTTCGGTAATGAACTGAGGGAACTATGCCTGAACTCTGACAGATCTGATCAGTCCTTATCTCAAAAGGCCCCGGCTGGGTTTAAGCCATCTGCTCATTACATTTTGCGTTCTGGTAAGGGCAATTCATGGTCGTGATCTTTTGGATTGTGAATTATTTCTATGCATGTTATACCATTTGGATGATCTGGAGTGCTTTTTTCTCACTCATATGCCCCGTACACACGGTTGGATTTTCCGATGGACATTGTCCGATCGGAGCGTGTTGTCGGAAATTCCGACCGTGTGTGGGCTCCATTGGACATTTTCCATCGGATTTTCCGACACACAAAGTTGGAGAGCAGGAGATAAAATTTTCCGACAACAAAATCCGATCGCGTCAATTCCGACCGTGTGTGGCCTGTTCCAACGCACAAAGTGCCATGCATGCTCAGAAGAAATTCCGACACGGGACAGCTCGTTCTGGTAAACGTAGCGTTCGGAATGGATACAGCACTTTCGTCACGCTGCAATGTTCAAAATGGTTTAATACAGCGCACTCTCTTCTTCTTTATAATGTGACAAGAATTAAGTAGTTTTGATGCTCATATTCACACACACTTCTCACAAACTTATTTCGTACTATTTATCGGGATTCCCTCAATATATTTAGATTTCTCACATCTGACAACAAAATTTTTTTTTATTTTTGGACTTTAATGTAGATTCTTTTTTTGTGTTTCTCTTTTTTATTTTTGTTTTTTTTGGTGATTTTGATTTGTACTCCCGAAAATGTTTGTGTGTGTTTTTGGAAACAAGTTCCCACAACACCACTAATATGTTGTTCTATTTAATCTGTAGGAGATTGTTTGGTGTTGTTGTCCCTTGTTAATTTCACATTTTATGTTTTTAGAAATGTACCTGAATCGTCACCAACAAACTGTCCTTTTTGGATGAAAACACACACAGGAGAGTAGAATTTCCCTAAAAAAATTTTATTAAGGGGTCACGACTATAAACAAAGAGGGAGGCCACGCTGGAGAAACTGCAGAAGTGGGTGAAGCCTTGGACCCCCAGGGCAGACATCAATTATTTAAAAGCAAAATTGGTGGCCTGAGGAGTCCATATCTAAGGGAGGGCAGTCTGGTCCAGAAGTCCCAGAGATCCGGAAAGCAGCAGATGACATCTGTGTCCCCAGGCTGTGGTCATACAAGAGACTGTATCTTCTGTCAGACCAGACTGAACCCAGGGTCATCACTCTTTGGTCTTCTTTCCACGCTGGAAAGAAGGAGGAGGAGGAGGAGGAGGAGGAGGAGGATCGTCCCTCTCAATGACATCCGTCTTGTGTGTCAGTTCCCCACTCAACCCCTTACGAAGGACTTTATAAATCAGGTCCTCAGAGATGCGTTGGCCCTCCTGCATGCCCTGCAATTTTGTAGCAGCCATGCAGGCAAAGGCCTCTTCAGGACTGGGGAAGGCTCGGAGGGACGCCGAAGCCTGTACGCTGAACCCTGCACGGGACTCGGAGTGGCCTTCCTGGCTCGTTTATGTGGCAGGCGGAGGGGAGGAACCTGAGACTCAGTCAGGCTGCGACTTGTCCCTGGCTTCTCTTGGCTGCAACTTAGCCCCGCCTCCTCCTGGCTGCCACTAATCCCCGCCTCCTCCTGGCTGACACTAATAATCCCCGCCTCCTCCTGACTGCCACATTCCACAGCCTCCTCCTGGCTGAGGTCTTCTTGTGTATGAAAAAGGGACATAGTTTTAGTTTTTTATTCATCAATCACACACAATTTTCACCTCCTGACTGCTGCAAATTCAATGTTAACAAATATAACAGACTATCCTTCTGAGCCCAGCAGTTTTCATTCTTGTCCCAATTTTGGGTGCCCACTACTGTCTATTGATATGTAAAGCACTTTTTTTAATCAGCAATTAGTGATCAATAATAACATCTAATAAACATAATTTATTTATTGACCAGAAATCTGTAGAAGAATTCTATACCTGACTCCAGCTGGGCTCCTCCACTTCTTCCTGGCTGGAAGGCCCAGGTTGGACATCGGAAGCCTCAGCTGGGGTGGAAGGAAGAGTGGAGAGGGATTCCCTGACTTCAGTGTGGTCTGACAGAAATCGCAGTCTCTCATAGTACCACAGCCTGGGGACATAAACATCATCTGCTGCAGCTCCGGACCTCTGGGAATCTGTGACCTTCTTGCGCTCCCTAAGGTAAGTGCTCCTCAGGCCACCAATTTTAGCTTTCAAATAAGGGATGGTTGCTGTGGGGACCACCGGCTTCACCAACTCCAGCAGTTTCTCCAGCGCTGCCTGCCTCTTCTGTTTGTGATTATAGTGGGGGTGTCTCACTTGCCACAGACAGGGCAGCTCCCTGTACTTGTCTATGAACAGGGGCAGGAAATTGTGGTCGTTGAACCCATCCATTTTCTCTGTAAGACACAACACAAGACAAAGCCTAATGTCAGGCCAAACTCCCCTAATCTTGTTACAATATAGGCTTCCATTTCGAAGCAGTATAGGCCCAAGCTTAGATCCTACCTTCGTTAGCACGATCGGCGTCTCCGATGCTCCTTCCTCCGCTCACAGATCGTACGTAAGACGCGCGCGTTACGATTTATACACACTGCGCATGCGTATAACTCCGCCCGCCCCTGACGTTCTTTCTAGTCTATTCCCCGCCCCTTTTCGTTCGGCGCAGTGGAGGAAGAGCACATGGCGGAGAGACAGCAGGATAGTGCTAAGTACAGCAACGGGGAGGAGGAGGAGGAGGAGGAAAGGCTGGAGCCTGAAACGTCCCGATCCAGAAGGAGATTAAAGGACTCAAATATGTCCTTTGGGGAGATGTTGGAGATGGTGGACATCCTGAAGAAGGCCGACTATGATGGAAAGTATGGGCCTTACCCCAACCACAATGTCCGAAAGGCCAAGATCATGGCGAAAGTGGTCAGGAGTCTGCACCGGAAATTCGGGGTACGACGATCGAAAGATCAGCTCAGGAAGCGGTGGTCGGACCTGAAATTACGAGAACATGAGCAGTACAGAAAGATCCGGAGAGTGCTGCAAAAAAGTAAGTAGTTGTGCTGTGTTCCTATTTTTTTTGTGTTTATTACGTTCGTGCTGCTCCATGTGCTTTTAGGAACTGTTGTACAGTTTAAAATGGCAACTTTCATGTTCATGGGCACATTATTCGTTCGGATCACACATTGTTATTTCGGACGATAAAATACCATTGTTTAGGCCATATGCATTTGGCCACCATTTTGACGCCCTATACTTGTCTTCAAAGAATTGGGTTGTGTAGATGGCTTTGTTACTAGAATGAAATGCAAACTAGATTGTGTGTAAGGAGAGGACACTGAGCAGCTGTTTTCACATCTTGACACTGGAGCACTATAGTGTGGGACACAAGAACACCATTTTTATTAGGGGGGCCACACAGGTGCTCCAGTGTATACTATAGGGGGGGGGGGCTACATCTGTGAAGCTTTTACCAAACAGGTAAAGTATTGCAGCTTGACAAAGGGCACTAAAAAAGCTACATCTTGGAACTCGGCTAAAATAGATAATTGTACCCCACTTCCAAGCAATGTTTCATCTTTATAGTTCTGACATCAAATATCTGTGTGCTAAGTATACCATTTTTGTTTTACATAGGGGAGAAAAAACTCGGAGGACACCCCACATCCGAGGAGACCAGAGCCCCCCCCCTCTGGAAGAAGGGGAAATCCACCCAACACAAGATGAGCAGGAGGAAGAAGACGTGGTGGAAGTAGTCACCACAACAGGTGAGTGTCTGCAACCACAGGCTCAGATAAGAGATGGATTGCGGCATTTTTTTGAAAACTAATTTATTTTGGGTTCCTCTCTTTTTAGGTGATCGTGAGGTTGTGGATCCAGATCCTTTCACATCCGAAAGTGCCCAGATCCTGATCGGGGAGATCATGGGGTGTAATTTACAATTGGAAAACATCAAGCAAAACATCAATGATGTTATTCCAAAATATAAAAACATCATTGATGTTTTGGGGCGAGTTTAAAACCCCTCCAAATCACTTTCTTCTTTTGTCTGCTACAATGTGCGAAATGTTTTTGTGATTTTTCCCAAAGCCAAATTTGGAGGATGCACACAGTGTGCCAACATGTGCTATCTGCCATCACGGGAGATCAATGGACGCGTTTTGGGGGTGCAACCCCTTCCTCAATAATAAAGTAGCGGTGAGGAAGGGCTTTCTCCCCCAAAACACGTCCCTTGATCCCCCCTGATGGCAGATAGCACATGTTGACATTGGGAAATTTGTGTGCATCTTCCAAATTTGGCTTTTCCAGGGGTGATTTCCCCCCATCTGAACGCTATATCAAACACAGTTCCTAAATACTCATGTCTGATATTGCCTTCCAGTTCTACCAAATGTGAACTTTGTAAGATCAAGATTTGTGTCTTTCTTGTGGGTTTTACACAGGCCTGTTTTCTATAAAATGGACATTTTGATTTTGGATAATGACACCACAAAAATTGTTATACAACAAACATGTTGGTTTGTCAGAAAAACCTTTGGCAAATGCACATGTGATTGTGCAGGTATTAAAAAGATTGTTCATCAAGAATGTGTGGATTATTGTCTCAACACTACAACACTTTTGGGGTGATGTAATTGTTGTTTTAGGAGAAAATGGGGGTAATTTCCTAAGGGGAAATCCACTTTGCACTACAAGTGCAGTTTCAGTGCAGTTGCAAGTGCACTTTTAGTGAAAAGTGTCTTTGCATTTAGTAAATAACAGCCAACAGTGCTTTGTATAAGGTTACACAATCACAACATTTTCTGCACTCCACACATTTCTGTCAGGGTCAGCTAAAACAAACACAAGCAGTAAATGTCCACAAAGAAGAGCCTGGGGGGAGATGCCTGTCGAGAACTTGAGGTCCTGCAGACTTCTCCCTGTGGCCAAATACCGCAAGGTAGCGATCAACCTCTGCTCCAGAGTGATGGCTTGCCTCATGCAGGTATCCTGCCTGCTGATATAGGGGGTCAGTGAAGCCAACAAACGGTGAAACACGGGGTCCGTCATCCGGAGAAAGTTCCTGAAATCATCAGGATTATTCTCACGGATCTCACAGAGCAAAGGCATATGAGAGAACTGGTCATGCTGAAGCAACCAATTCTTGGTCCATGAACTCCCCCCCACCCTGTTCATGGACTGGACTTGTGTCAAGGTCAGGACCCCAACACCAAGCCCCCGCACAGCACGAACTGTACGAGGAGTACGCATACGAAACATGGCTAGAAAACGGTCGGCTGCTCAGAACGAAGTAACAGAACGCACTGAAGAACAGCAAGGCCTGTGAAGAGCGACCTGAAAAACAGCAACGAGCAGGCAAGATCACACAGAAAACTCTTATACGAACTGACTGCACGCACTGAAGAGCAGATACAAACCCACAAGCACAAATTGAACGGCAGAAAACGATCTGAAAGCCACGAGTCTGAAAAAGCGCGAATCGTCTCTCACCAAACTTTTACTAACACGAGATTAGCAAAAGGAGCACAAAGGGTGCCGCGCTTGGTTCTGAACCGGCCTTTTCTAGTCTCGTCGTACGTGGTGTACGTCACCGCGTTCTTGGCGATCGGAAATTCCGACAACTTTGTGCG
The DNA here is from genome assembly GCF_042186555.1 of Aquarana catesbeiana. Classification (NCBI taxonomy): domain Eukaryota; kingdom Metazoa; phylum Chordata; class Amphibia; order Anura; family Ranidae; genus Aquarana; species Aquarana catesbeiana. The sequence continues at coordinate 160,517,590 of NC_133324.1, read as the reverse complement.
ACCGTGTGTAGGCAAAACAAGTTTGAGCCAACATCCGTCGGAAAAAATCCTAGGATTTTGTTGTCGGAATGTCCGAACAAAGTCCGACCGTGTGTACGGGGCAATAGCGATATTTGGACTATACCATCGTACATATACTTCAAATATTTTTTGTTAATACCAACTAAAGGACACTTAGCGCAGTTTATTTTTATTATTGATATTTGTGTTGTCACACTGTTCACTGCTGCTTTATTTTATTGCTCTATTTTTTTATTAAATACATATTAAATACATCTTAAAATTTCCACAACTGTTGACTTCTATTTGGCTACCAGTCACCATGTGCCCCTCCAAATAGCCCTTATGTAGGATTCATATAAATGATAGAAAAAAGCTGCATCGCTGTAACAGTGATACAGATGGAGAGCAGATTATCCTGCTGTCAAATGAGATTAAGGTGGAGAACAGATAAGACGGCAGCATTCAAGCAGCTCTCACCCTAGGGTTTATTAATCAGGGAGTATCTAGTACAAAGGTCTGGGAGTACCTTACCCACAGACAACCACTTATATCCCATTTGGAAGTGCAGAACAGAAAAAAAGGGAGAATCTGCTACAGGCAACAACCACATTTACTTTGATTGAATCAAAGAGGTTCCAATAGAAATCAACTGGACCCTGACCTAATGAAGGCCCCTGGTCCTGAACACACAAAGCATAGTGCTGCCAGTATCAGCTTGTCTGGTCACTCTGGTTACTTTGATCAGTTTTATTCCCCTGATCCTGATAAACTGTTCACCGTATACGGTTTGAACTGTCATGTCTCCCTCCTGTACGCAGAAACAACAGTGCATACATTCTCCCACGTGTGAAGTGGATGTGCAGCTTCCTGTGTCAGCCTTGTCAGAGGAAGATGACTGGGGCTCAGAGGTAGGATGGTGGAACTTTGCTGGGTCATTTCTGTACCTCTTAAAGGATACGTTTACCTTAAACATAACTAAATAAATGAACATTTTTTGCAGGTAAAATAAATGTGCATTTATTTTTTTTTCTAAGGAACCTGCGATCAGCGGATCTGAGGCTCCAGCAGACTTTCAGCATACAGTGAGGAAAATAATTATTTGATCCCCTGCAGATTTAGTAAGTTTGCCCACTTACAAAGAAATAAAGGGTCTATAATTTTTATCATAGGTGTATTTTAAATTATAGAGTCAGAATATCAACCAAAAATCCAGAAAAAACTCATGATACAAATGTTATAAATTGAGTTGCAGTTCAGTGAGTATAATAAATATTTGACCCCCTACCAACCAACAATTATTCTGGCTCCCACAGACTGGCACCGGTAAGTGCTCATATGGCACACAGATTGGTCCTGTCAATTTAAGAAGGTGCTCCTAATGACAACTTGTTATGTGTATAAAAGACACCTGTCCACAGAATCTCTTTCAATCCAACCTCACCATCATGGGCAAGACCAAAGAGCTGTCAGAGGGCATCAGGGACAAGATTGTAGATCTGCACAAAGCTGGAATGGGCTACCATCAGCAAGAAGTTTGGTTAGAAGGAGACAACTGTTGATTATTCGCAAATAAAATACAAAATAACCATCAATCGTCCTCGGTCTGGAGCTCTATGCAAGATTTTGCCTCATGGGGTAAGGATGATCATGAGAAAAGTAAGGGATCAGCCCAGAACTACATGGGAGGAGCTTGTGAATAATTTCAAGGCAGTTGGGACCACAGTAACCAAACAAACCATTGGTAACACAATATGCCACCATGGATTGAAATCCTGCAGTACCCGCAAGGTCCCCCTCCTCAAGAAGGCACATGTACAGACCCGCTTGAAGTTTGCCAGTGAACATCTAAATGATTCAGAGAAGGACTGGGAGAAAGTGCTGTGGTCAGATGAGACCAAATCTGAGCTCTTTGGCATTAACTCGACTTGCCATGTTAGGAGGAAGAAAAATGCTGACTATGACCCTAAGAACACCATCTTACAGTCAAGCACGAAGGTGGAAACATTATGCTTTGGGGTTGTTTCTCTGCTAAAGGTACAGGCCGACTTGCCACATTGAGGGGCCATGTATTGTAAAATCTTAGATGAGAACCTACTTCCCTCAGCCAGAACACTGAAGATGGGTCTTCCATCATGACAATGACCCAAAAACATACCACCAAGGCAACAAAGGAGTGGTTTAAGAAGAAGCACATTAAGGTCATGGAGTGGCCTAGCCAATCTCCTATAGAAAATTTATGGAGGGAGCTGAAACTGCGAGTTGCCAAGCGACAGCCAATAAACCTTAAAAGAGAAGTATGGGTTTGGGGTTTTTTCCCCCATCATACTTACCTAGGTGAATGCAGCATCGGTCCGATGCTGCAACTGTCCCCCAGCATTTCTACACTGAGAACTGAGCCATTGAACACCACCGATGACTCGGTTCTCACAGCTCCCACGAGCGGAGAGCTGCTGACTGTCAGTCACACATGATCGAATTGTCCGACGGATTCGTTCCGTCTGACCTTTGCTGTCGAAAAGTCCGGTCGTGTGTACACGGCATTGGAAGTCCAGCCAAACGAGCTCAGGCTGGACTTCTCCTTTAAGGATTTAGAGAAGATCTGTAAAGAGTGGACCAAAATCCCTCCTGAGATGTGTGCAAACCTGGTCACCAACTGCAAGAAATGTCTGACCTCTGTGCTTGCCAACAAGGGTTTCCCCACCAAGTACTAAGTCGTGTTTTGCTTATTTTACTCACTGAACTGCAACTCAATTTCTAACTTTTGTATCATGTGTTTTTTCTGGATTTTTGGTTGATATTCTGTCTCCATCATTTAAAATACACCTATGATAAAAATTATAGACCCTTAATTTCTTTGTAGGTGGGCAAACTTACAAAATCTGCAGGGGATCAAATAATTATTCCCCCCCACCCCTGTAGCTTCATGCCCGTACCGCATACAGGCAGTACCTGAGAGCAGGAAGATCAGTAGACTAGGACAGCCCTCAAATTTTCCACTTGCAAATGAGGGCTGGACGAGAGTGGACTGCGGGATTGATAGATACCGGTGAGGTGGCATTGTTGGGCACAGGTAGGCGGTATTGATGGATACGGGTAGGTGGCATTGTTGGGCATAGATAGGCGGCATTGATGGATATAGGTAGGCGGCATTGTTGGACACAGGTAGGTGGCATTGTTGGGCACAGGTAGGTGGCATTGTTGGGCACAGGTAGGTGGCATTGTTGGGCACAGGTAGGCTGTGTTGTTGGGCACAGGTGAAGCAGCATTGATGGATACAGGTAGTCTGCACTGTTAGGCACTGATAAAGTTGTTGTTAATATTTATTTTTATAACTTAATTCTGCATAAACCATTGTGAGTGGTGGGGGCGCGCATTCCGGCGATCGGTGGTAAAGAGCCTTCCTTTGGAGGCTCTTTACCACGTGATCAGCCGTGTCCAATCACGGCATTCATTCACAGGAAACTGCGAATGAATGTTGTGGTCATGTGGGCAGAGCCCTGCACGGCCGTGGTTTTTATATTTTGACAGTGGGGAGAGCAGCATGTTCCACCCTAAAAACTGGTGGAATATTTCAAGTGGACCTTCGGTCATTTTTTTCAACTTTCCATCTATTAAATCTTCTGCCCTTGTTGTTTTAACTTTGGATAGTAAAACATTTTTTTCTGCCAATAAATACCTTATGCAGCCCACTTCCTGTTTCTTGTCTGGTAAAAAGCCTAGGGTTATGACAGGCAAAGCTCTCTCTCTCACTCTCTTGAGAGTTTGCCAGGAAGGAAGGAAGGGGGGATGAGTCATAAGAGGGCCAATGAGAGCTGCAGAGCTGGAGGTGTGCCTCTGTGTGTCTGTGTAAATCCAGGAAGTGAACAGGCAGCAGCTTCAGCTGCCCACAATTAAAATGGCTGCAGCCAGACTCAGTGGAGGGAGATTTCTGCAGCATATTTGGCAAGTACAGAATCACAGTATATATAAAATAATATGCAAAGTGGTTGGAGGGAAGCTTCAGAATGGCAAATATGTTTTTATTACAAATTATGTGAGCAGACTGCAGTTCCTCTTTAACATGTTCCAAAGGTGAACTTATCTTTTAACCTCTTCCCTTCCGTGCTATAGCCGAATGACAGCTACAGCGCTGACCTAAATTGCCGGGAGGGCGTCAATCCCATGCTCGAGTGGCCTGTGCACCCCGCTGTGATCAGCGAGTCAAGGAGACTCGGGTGATCACAGCTCGGAGTAAGGGGCCGATCCCAACCCCTTACCATGTGATCAGCTGTCAGCCAATGACAGCTGATCTTGTGATGTAAACAGAGCCGGTAATCCGCTATTTTTTCTCTTCATGTTGACAGCGTAAGGAGAAAAAAAAACCTGATCATCAGTATCTGTCAGAGGGACATCGGTCGCCCTCACAGAGAGCCACCGCCGCCCTCATCTGTGCCCACCAGTGCCACCTGCCAGTGCACAACAGTGCTGCCTATCAGTATTACCTATTAGTGCCCTTCAGTGCCACCCATCAGTGCCACAAGTGCCGCCTTATCAGCGCATATCAATGAAGGAGAAAAATTACCTGTTTGCAAAATTTTATAACAAACTATGAAAACTGTTTTTTGTTTTTTCAATATTTTCCATCTTTTTTTGTTTGTTTAGCAAAAACTGAAAACCTCGGCAGTGATTAAATACCACTACGGATGAGCTCCGGTGTGTTCGCACCCCGCACCCGCAGAGCCCGCCAGGAAGTCGGCACTGGACTGCGCTAATCACAGGCAGTGAGACATTTACCTGATTCGCGGCTACAGAGATTGAGAAATGTCTCACTGCCTATGATTAGCGCTGTGCAGTGCCGAATTCCTGGCGGGCTCTGCGGGTGCGGGGTGCGAACACGCCAGAGCTCATCCATAAATCCCACCAAAAGAAAGCTCTATTTATGGGAAACAAAATGATAAAAAATGCATCTGGGTTGAGTTGTATGACCGCGCCATTGTCATTCACAGTGTGACAGCGCTGAAAATTGGCCTGGGCAGGAGGGGGGTATAAATACTCAGTATTGAGGGGGTTAATATTCCATGTGTCCTGGGGGTGCTGCCATAGAGGAGCTCCGACCTGAACCATAATACATTCCATCACATTGCTGTGCCCACTGCAGGATCCACTATTGGTAAAGAACAGTCTTGTGTTCCTTTGATTTCTCTTATTACAGCTGGGTATATAGCACTATCAATTATATAGCTCTTTATATATATATTGAGATGTGTATATATATATATATATTAGTACTTTCTCCCTTTCTTCTCCAATTCTGATGCTCGGTTTGAACTTCAGCAAGTCATCTTCACCACGTCTAGATGCCTAAATGCATTGAGTTGCTGCCATTTGATTGGCTGATCAGCAATTGAACAGGTGTACCTAATGAAGTGTCCGGAGAGTAGATTTGGGGGTGAGTTTGCTGGTCCCCACACTGAGATGAAGGAGGTAGTGGTCACGTGTGTACATGCTATTACACAGCTCAGTCCATGTGTGGTCTGCCTCCATGACACGCCCCTATAGTCACAGAACTGAAGACTGAGCACCGCCCCTTTGCACTGTCCCTTCCCGCCCATTCTCTCTCCCTTAGCGCCAGGCGCTGTATGAACAGCATGGAGCTACAACTACAACGCCGAGCACCTGAGAGGGCGGAGCCTTTCTGTACTGCGGCTTATCCACTCAGCGCTATCACTGCTGAGCTCCGCCCTCTTTGAACTTCACAGACTTGTAGAGCTCCATCTCGGTAACTGTCCCAGTGTTCTACAACATGGGAGGTTCGGCAAATCAGAGCACTAGGTGGCACGTGACTTCTGTGCGAACCAATCATATTACGTTATTACCTCCAAGCCGGTCTGGTTACTAAGGGGAAGTGACGAGTTTTACACCAATCACATGGATCGGATCGTGTTTACTGTAGTCTGTCGGTCTGTAAGCGAGTGTGGCTTGTGTGTCAGAGGAGCGGGCCAGTGTGAGCGGACGGAGAGGACATGAATGTACCAGTGAGGTGAGGAGAAGGAGGTGTGCTGTATGGGGGGGGCTCTGCTATTGTAGTCAGGGATGTGCTGTCACTGCTGTTATCAGCCACTTGTTTCCAGGGACAGTCAGATGATACACAGCGATCAGGAGGAGAACCTGGGCAGTCAGGACACACAGGGGAGATTTACTAAAACTGGAGAGTGCAGAATCTGGTGCAGCTGTGCATGGCAGCCAATCAGCTTCTATCTTCAGCTTGTTCAATTAACTGCTTGTCAACCAACCTCCGTCGTTATACGGCAGCAGGCCGGCTCTCCTGTGCGAAGCTGTACGGCGGCTCGTACTGTTGTGGGTGTGTGCCCGCTGCGGGAGCGTGCCTACAGATCGGGTGGACTCGATGTCCACCGGCGACCCGCGATCGTCTAGTACAGAGGCAGGACGGGGATCTGCCAGTGTAGACAAGAAGGATCCCTGTTCTGATAGATGACATGACAGAGATCTACTGTTCCCAGTCATCGGAGAGCTCTGTCACACACTTAACCCCTTGATCGCCCCCTAGTGTTAACCCCTTCCCTGCCAGTGTCATTTTTACATTGATCACGGCATTTTTAAAGGCACTGGTCCCCAAAAAGTGTCATTTGGGGTCGGATTTTTCCACTGAAATGTCGCTGTCCCGCTAAAAATCACAGATCGCCACCATTACTAGTAAAAATGAATAAAAAAATAAATAAAATAAATAGTCTTTAAATCTATCCCATAGTTTGTAGACGCAATAACTTTTGCGCAAACCAATCAATTTACGCCTATTGAGATTTTTTTGTTTTTGTTTTATGTTTTTACAAAAAATATGTAGAAGAATCAATTTTTTTTTTTTTTTTTTTTTTGATATGTTTTATAGCAAAACTTCTTTTTTTTTTTTTTTCAAAATTGTCGCTCTTTATTTATAGCACAAAAAATAAAAACCCGCAGAGGTGATACCACCAAAAGAAAGCTCTATTTGTGGGAATAAAAGGATGTCGATTTTGTTTGGGTACAATGTCGCACGATGGCGCAATTGCCAGTTAAAGCGATGCAGTGCCATATCGCAAAAAATGGCCTGGTCATTAAGGGGGCAAATTCTTCCGGGGCTGAAGTTGTTAAGCTTTGACAATAAAAACTGGAAGCTGATTGGCTACCATGCATAGCTAAACCAGATTCTACACTTTTCAGTTTTAGTAGATGAACCCCAATGTGACTTCTATTGGCAGCAAGAAAGCTTTACATTGTTCCTTAACCACTTCCAGTGGCAGCGTGTCCATTAGGGGCACACAGGCACCCCCCCCCCCCCATCCATGCGTCTGTCCCTCTGATCTACATGCAGTATGCCAAACACATGGATTCCAATGAGGGTTTTTTTTTTTTTTTTGAAGCACGTGATTAGAGCCAGAGGCTCTAATAGGCTTCAAAAAAGGGTGCAGAGTTTAGTTCCACTTTACCAACTTACAGACCAGAAGATTTGCCAGCTTAATCACCAGGCCATTTTTTTCAATACGGCACTGCGTCGCTTTAACTGAGAATTGCGCAGTCGTGAGACGTGGCTCCCAAACAAAATTGGTGTCCTTTTTTCCCCACAAATAGAGCTTTCTTTTGTTGGTATTCGATCACCTCCTGCAGTTTTTATTTTTTGTGCTATAAACAAAAAATAGCAACTTTGAAAAAGAAACAATATTTTTTACTTTCTGCTATAATAAATATCTCCAAAAATGTTTTTAAAAAACAAATTTCTTCCTCAGTTTAGGCCAATAAATATTCTTCTACATATTTTTGGTAAAAAAAAAAAATCGCACTAAGCATATATTGATTGGTTTGCGCAAAAGTTATAGCATTTACAAACTATGGGAAAGATTTATGGCATTTTTATTATAATTTTTTTTTTTTTTACTAGTAATGGCGGTGATCTGTGATTTTTTTTTTTTTTTTTAGTGGTACTGCGACATTGTGGAGGACAGATCGGACACTTTTGACACATTTTTGGGACCATTGACATTTATACAGCGATCACTACTATAAAAATGCATTGATTACTGTGTAAATGTCACTGGTAGGGAAGGGGTTAACACTAGGGGGCGATCAATGGGGTTAAATGGTGTTCCTTAGGTGTGTTCTAACTGTGAGGGGATAGGACTGACTGGAGGAGACATATCATTGTTCCTACTTGGTAGGAACAAACGATATGTCTCTTCTCTCCTGACAGAACAGGGATTTGTGTGTGTACACACACAAATCCCTGTTCCTGCTCTCGTACACAGGATCGCTTGTGGCCGGCCACGTGCATCGGGTTCCCCGCCGTGCAGCGCACGCCTGCTATCGCCCTTAAAGGTACAGACGTACCCATACAGTGATTCACGGGAACGAACCACTTTGCCGCCGTATAAAGGCATGAGCTGGTCGGCAAGTGATGAGGCTCCGTTTACATATATGCGAATTGAATGCATTTTGAACTGTTTTTGATTTGCATAACATGTGAAGCGCAGCCTTTTCTATAGGCCTGGTTCACATATAGTGTATGCAGCGTAGGAGCACCACAAATTGAAAAAGAGTCCTGTGCGTTTTCTGAGCACTGCGGTGCAATTGAGATGCAAATTATAGACTCATTGCCTTCTATGGGATGCATCTGAATCGCACATCTAATCCGTTTTAAACACTAATTCGACCTGAAAAAAAAAAAAAGCGTGGGGGTCCCCCCCAATCCATACCAGGCCCTTTTGGGTCTGGTACAGATTTTAAGGGGAATCCTACGCCAAAATTACAAAAAAAAACAACAAAAAACAGCATGGGTCCCCCCCCCCAAATCAGTCTGGTATGGATTTTAAGGGGAACCACCATGCCAAAATAAAAAAAAATGATGTGGGGTCCCCACAAAATCTATATCTGTCCCTTATTGGGGCATGCAGGCCAGGAAAGGAAGGGGGGGACACGACAGGCGAGCGAGCGTTGACCCCCCCACAAGCCCTCCTTTAGCCCCCCTATATGAATGAGTAGGAGATACATTGTCCCCCTACTCATTTACCAAAAAAAAAAGTCCCTCGGTGTATCGTTCTTGTCAAACCAACCTATTAACCTCCTATGAGGAGGTGAGCTGCCATCTAGATAAAGGAAGGCCCGTAGACGTGGTGTATCTAGATTTTGCATTAGATACAGTTCCTCATAAACGTTTACTGTATGAAGTCCGTTGGCATGGACCATACATGGATTAAAAACTATCTACAGGGGCGAGTCCAGAGGGTGGTGATAAATGAGGAGTACTCGGAATGGTCCAGTGCGGAATGTGGGGTCCCCCAGGGTTCTGTGCTGGGACCAATCCTATTTAATTTATTCATAAACGACCTGGAGGATGGGGTAAACAGCTCAATCTCTGTATTTGGGGACGATACTAAGCTAAGCAGGGCAATCATTTCTCCGCAGGGTGTGGAAACCTTGCAAGAAGATCTGAACAAATGAATATGATGGGCAACTACATGGAAAATGAGGTTTAGGCTACCTTCACACTGGGGCGCTTTACAGGAGCTATAGCTGGAGCGGTGCGCTTGCGGAGCATTAAAAAAAAGTCCTGCAAGCAGCATCTTTGCAGCGCTTTAGGAGTAGTGTATACACCACTCCTAAAGCGCGATTTGCGGGTGCTTTTAACTAGGGCTGAAACAACTAATCGATTATGAAATTAATCGATTACTATTTTCATAATCGATTAATCGGCCAGTAACATAATGGAGTTAAAAAAACTAAAACGAGCCCTTTATAGTACAAAAAGAGCAAATAATCGCTACTGTAGATGTTACTTTCACAGTTCTACAGTAAAAAAAAATGAAGCCCTCACAGTAGTGATTTTTTTTTTTTTTTTTTTACTATAAAGGGTTAATTTTAGTTTTTTTAACCCCATTATATTACTAAACGTCTTAGACCTGGTTCACATCTATGTGTTTTTTGGTGCTTTTTTTTGCAGAAGCGCACTGCAGTTCATTAACATGGTTTCCCATTGGACACGTTCACATCTATGCTTTTTTCAGCCGCTGCGTATTTGGAAAGGGTCAGGGACTTTTTTTAACGCAAAAACAGTGCTTTTTTGGTTCAATATACTTCAGTGGAGAAGCTGCAGAAAAGCATTTAATTCATTTTTGCAGCAATTTGTGTTTTTTAATCTGCCCAACAATAAACTGGCAAAAAAAAATGCAAAAACGCAAATCACCGCAAAATTACGTGTGCAAAAATCAAAACACACAGCAAAAAGCACTGCAGAAACAGATCAAAAGCAAACTGCCTAGGTGTGTAGCGAGCCTTATTCTGGCCACACGGATCAATTTTCAGACGAGAATATTCCGATGAAAAATCTTTGTACATTCGCTGAATGAAAGAATGTTGTTTGAAATTTTCACTTGGTTTTTAACATTCTGTTTTTAAAATGAATGTAATTTCTGAACGAAAACCACATCCACTGTCTGAAAATTCCTTTGACCAAAAAGTTTTCTATTTCCAAATTTTCCCGTCACTGTGGTTGAAAATGAACGTCGACTTGACCCCACTAATGATTAGAAAATCGAACGAACGCTCTTAAAATGAAATTTTTTTTTCTTGAAGGAAGACATTTGATCTCTGAGTCTGATAATATTTATCAGATTCACCCTTTAATAATATGTACAGTATATCTCTTCTCCAATAGTATATACAGTATATCTCTCCTCTAATAATATGTACAGTATATCTCTCCTCTAATAGTATGTACAGTATATCTCTCCTCTAATAGTATGTACAGTATATCTCTCCTCTAATAGTATGTACAGTATATATCTCTCCTCTAATAGTATGTACAGTATATCTCTTCTGTCTGTTATTCTCAGAGTGGATTAGATATTTTGCTCCCTAACCATATAGTTGGTTGTTTATATTTACCGCTGCATAGAGATATTTAAGAATAAATTGCCTTTTTTTTAAAACTTTACATATTAACTAAATTATACGCCACACTTTTTTTTTTTTTTTTTTTTAAGGTTATTAATCGATTAATCGAAACAACAATTGGCCAACGAATCGATTATGAAAATAATCAGTGTCCCCCTGACAGTTAGAAACACCTCCCTAGGGAATACTTAACCCCTTGATCGCCCCCCAGTGTTAACCCCTTCCCTACCAGTACCATTTATACAGTGATCAGTGCATTTTTATAGCACTGGTCACCAAAAAGTATCACTTAGGGTCAGATTTGCCCCCCCCCCACAATCCTGCTAAAAATCGTTGATCCCCGCCATTACTAGTAAAAACAATTAAAAAAAAAAATAGAGTCCCTAAATCTTTCCCCTATTTTGTAAAAGCTATAACTTTTGCGCAAACCAATCAATATACGCTTATTGCGATTTTTTTTTTTTTTTTAAACCAAAAATATGTAGCAGAATACATATTGGCCTAAATTGATGAAGAAATTTTTTTTTTTTTTATACATATTTTTTTTGGATATGTAATATAGCAGAAAGTTAAAAAATATTGTTTTTTTTTTTTTTTTTTCAAAATTGTCTGCCTCTTTTGTTTATAGTGAAAAAATAAAACCCGCAGAGGTGATCAAATACCAACAAAAGAAAGCGCTAAAAAAAGACATTAATTTTGTTTGAGTACAACGTAGCATGACAGTGCAATTGTCAGTTAAAGCAACACAGTGCCGTATTGCAAAAAATTAAGGGGGTAAATTCTTACAGGGCTGAAGTGGTTAAAAAAAACACAATATATAACCAACCGTTTACATATGTGGGCGTGATCTACGTATGTGTTCATCACTGCGCGTGAGCACAGGGGGATGGGGCGCTTTGAATTTGAATTTTTTTTATTTTTACGTTGTCCCTTTAAATTTTGTAAACATCCCTTGCGATAGCAATACAGCATGACGGGTCCTCTTTATGGAGAGATCCTGAAGTCTATAAGACCCCAAACCTCTCCTCTACCTTTTAAAAGCAAAAGATTAAAAAAAAAAAAAAGTTGATCTTTTGCTTGTACATGTTTACGTGCCAAAGGTATCGGAAGTGGCGTCATAATGTCACTCTGGTCCTCCGAGGCAATAGAGATCCATCCATATAGGCCATCTTGCGTGCACTCATCTCTATTGCAAGCCATCAGTGGCGCCAGATGGATCCTGGGATTCCCCGATCGGTCAGGTAAGCCCAGGAAACTTCTAAAAGTGACCCAGTGGCAAATTCGCCACTCAGACCACTCTATCTTGTAGAACAGGGATATGCAATTAGCGGACGTCCAGCTGTTGCAGAACTACAAGTCCCATGAGGCAAAGCAAGACTCTGACAGCCACAAGCATGACACCCAGAGGCAGAGGCATGATGGGACTTGTAGTTTTGCAACAGCTGGAGGTCCGCTAATTGCATGTCCCTGTTGTAGAGAATCGCTGGCTGAAAAAAAACAAAAATGTACCGGGGCTATGGCATATTGCTGCAGCCATAACCCCAGGATTCAACTTGCCGACTGGGATGTTCTTTGTCCATGGCCCAGTCGGCAATTGTATGAGCAGGCTGGTTGTACAGAAGCTGATCTACCGATCAACTTCTGTACAACCATCCTGTTGGAAAATGTATGCACAGTCAGCATCGCAGGCTATAGCCGGCAGCGCTGATTAGTATATTCTGACAGCAGGGAAACTGCCCCACTGTCTGAACACAGTAGCTCAGTGGGAGTAATTCCCCCCCATCCACCTTAATTGTGATTTGAAAAAAGGACTAATATATGGGCTACCTTACCACTTACAGGGGGTCCCCGGGTTACGAACAAGATAGGGACTTTAGGTTTGTTCTTAAGTTGAATCTGTTTGTAAGTCGGAACAGGTAAATTTTTTAAGTGTAGCTCGAGCCAAAAAATCTATTTTTAAGTTTTGTAGATAGCATAGGGAAGGGTTATCACCCCTGTAACATTTGTTTTGCTGTCTGTGCCCCTGTTCAGAAGATTTCACCTCACTTTCTGTCCCAATGACAATTGGATTTTGAAAATTTGGGGTTATTAGGGAAATAAGGATAGGTGATAAAGCATCAGTGGAGACACCTTTTTCCAATATTAACTCTTACAGGAGTGAATTTCCCTTCCTAGGGGTAGATTTCCTCTCACTTCCTGTTGTGTCCCTCCGTTTGTAAGTAGGAGTCGTTTGTAAGTCGGATGTTTGTAAGTAGGGGACCCCCTGTACTTCACAGCAAGTGACAGGACATTTCACTTCAAACCAAAGCCCAACTCAAAAAAGAAGAAAGCCTCAGTGTAACCCATAATTTTTTTTTTTTAATTAAAAGCATAAATTGCACTCACATCAGCTTCACCAATCCCAGGAAAGAGAGAGTGTCCATGAATGAGCTACTGGCTTCTGTTACCTTTCCCCACAGTACGGCTGTGTTTACACTGAATAGAATTGCTCTATGCTTCCGTTTTTCAGCCAAGCGTTTCTGTAAGGCCCCCGTCCACCTCAATCCCCTTTGCTGTAATCTGCTTATCTGAGAACCAAATCTTCAAGTTTACCACGCTTCACTGGTGCCAAGGCCAATCTGCATATCCTTGTAAGCTCTATATATACAGTGGGGACGGAAAGTATTCAGACCCCCTTAAATTTTTTCATTCTTTGCTATATTGCAGCCATTTGCTAAAATCATTTAAGTTCATTTTTTTCCCCTCATTATTGTACACACAGCACCCCATATTAACAGAAAAACACAGGATTGTTGACATTTTTTGCAGATTTGTTAAAAAAGAAAAACTGAAATCTCACATGGTCCTAAGTATTCAGACCCTTTGCTGTGACACTCATATATTTAATTCAGGTGCTGTCCATGTATTCTGATCTTCCTTGAGATGGCTGTACACCTTCATTTGAGTTCAGCTGTGTTTGGTTATACTGATTTGACTTGATTAGGAATGCCACACACCTGTCTATATAAGACCTTACAGCTCACAGTGCATGTCAGAGCAAATGAGAATCATGAGGTCAAAGGAACTGCCTGAAGAGCTCAGAGACAGAATTGTGGCAAGGCACAGATCTGGCCAAGGTTACAAATAAATTCTGCTGCACTTAAGGTTCCTAAGAGCACAGTGGCCTCCATAATCCTTAAATGGAAGATGTTTGGGATGACCAGAACCCTTTCTAGAGCTGGCCGTCCGGCCAAACTGAGCTATCGGGGGAGAACAGCCTTGGTGAGAGAGGTAAAAAAGAACCCAAAGATCACTGTGGCTGAGCTCCAGAGATGGTGTCGGGAGATGGGAGAAAGTTGTAGAAAGTCAACCATCACTGCAGCCCTCCACCTGTCGGGGCCTTATGGCAGTGTGGCCCGACAGAAGCCTCTCCTCAGTGCAAGACACATGAAAGCCTGCATGGAGTTTGCTAAAAAAACACCTGAAGGACTCCAAGATGGTGATAAATAAGATTCTCTGGTCTGATGAGACCAAGATTGAACTTTTTGGCCTTAATTCTAAGCGGTATGTGTGGAGAAAACCAGGCACTGCTCATCACCTGTGCAATACAGTCCCAACAGTGACGCATGGTGGTGGCAGCATCATGCTGTGGGGGTGTTTTTCAGCTGCAGGGACAGGAGGACTGGTTGCATTTGAGGGAAAGATGAATGCGGCCAAGTACAGGGATATCCTGGACGAAAACCTCCAGACTGCTCAGGACCTCAGACTAGGCCGAAGGTTTACCTTCCAACAAGACAATGACCCTAAGCACACAGCTAAAATAAAGAAGGAGTGGCTTCACAACAACTCTGTGACTGTTCTTGAATGGCCCAGCCAGAGCCCTGACTTAAACCCAATTGAGCATCTCTGGAGAGACCTAAAAATGGCTGTCCACCAACGTTTACCATCCAACCTGAGATAACTGGAGTACCAGGTGTGTTTAAATTTTGGTGTTATTGCTCTCACTCATATTGGTTACTGGAAGTTCAACATGGCACCTCATGGCAAATAACTCTCTGAGGATCTGAAAAAAAGAATTGTTGCTCTACATAAAGATGTCCTAGGCCAGTGATGGCGAACCTTGGCACCCCAGATGTTTTGGAACTACATTTCCCATGATGCTCATGCACTCTGCCGTGAAGTTGAGCATCATGGGACATGTAGTTCCAAAACATCTGGGGTTCCAAGGTTTGCCATCATGGGCCTAGGCTGTAAGAAGATTGCCAAGACCCCGAAACTGAGCTGCAGCATGGTGGCCAAGATGATCCAGCGGTTTAACAGGACAGGTTCCACACAGAACAGGCTTCACCATGGTCGACCAAAGAAGTTGATTGCACACGCTCATTGCTGTTGTCTAGAGCAGTGTTTCTCAACTCCAGTCCTCAAGGCACCCCAACAGGTCATGTTTCCAGGCTTTCCATTATTTTGCACAGGTGATTTGATCAGTTTCACTGCCTTAGTAATTACCACAGCTGGTTCATTTGAGGGAAATCCTGAAAACATGACCTGTTGGGGCGCCTTGAGGACTGCAGTTGAGAAACACTGGTCTAGAGCTGCACAATTAATCGTTAAACAATCGTGATCTCGATTCACCCCCTCTGACATCTCTCCTGCTGAGTTTGCCATTCTTTCATATAAACAAGTGCAGAGATTATCTACTCACTCAGCTGTCAAAAGAAAGCATCCAGGCAGTCTGCCAAGTTTATAACTTGAAACATTTTAACTAAGCTTCCTTCTTAGATCAAAGGGATAGAACTTCTGTGTAAATAAATAATCTGGGCAGTCTGCCAAGTTTTCAACAACCTGTAAATGCAGGAACTTTAACCACTTAAAGTCTAAATCTTTTTCTGACACTTCTTTCTTAAGTTAAAATCATTATTTTTTGCTAGAAAATTACTTGGAACCCCCAAACATTATATATATTTTAGCAGAGACCCTAGGCTAATAAAATGGCAATTGCTGCAATATTTTTATATTGCACTGTATTTGCTCAGTGGTCTTTCAAATGCAATTTTTTGGGGAAAAAATACACTTCAACAAATAAAAAAAAAAAAAACGAAACAGTAAAGTTAGCCCAATTTTTTTTGTTTTAATGTGAAAGATGATGTTACACCGCGAGAATCGTGATCTATCTTCTAAGCAAAAAAATCGTGATTCTCATTTTAGCCAGAATCGTGCAGCTCTACTGTTGTCCCAGAAGGAAGCTTCTTCTAAAGATGATGCACAAGAAAGCCCGCAAACAGTTTGCTGAAGACAAGCAGTCTAAGGACATGGATTACTGGAACCATGTCCTGTGGTCTGATGAGACCAAGATAAACTTATTTGGTTCAGAAGGTGTTAAGCGTGTGTGGCAGAAACCAGGTAAGAAGTACAAAGACAAGTGTATAAAAAGGAAATTCAGTCCGGATGCCCACACTCCATCAAAGATTTCTTTATTAGTTAAAATCCATACAGCATAAGATGAAATCGCTTGCTAACATGTTTCACAATTGTAACTACTGGTGCTTATGCATAGCTAATTTTTTAACCACTTCAGCCCCGGAAGATTAGGCTGCTCAATGACCAGAGCACTTTTTACACTTTCTCACTCTGCTGCTTTAACTGGTAATTGCGCGGTCATAAAATGTTGTACTCAAACCAAATTTGCGTCCTTTTTTTCCCACAAATAGAACTTTCTTTTGATGGTATGTGATTGTCTCTGCGATTTTATTTTATTTATTTATTTATTTTTTACATATAAACGGAAAAAGACTGAAAATTTTGAGAAAAAAATGATATTTTCTACTTTTTGTTATAAGAAAATTTCAACAAACTAAATTTTAGTCATACATTTAGGCCAAAATGTATTCAGCCACATGTCTTTGGTAAAAAAAATGTCCATAAGCGTATATTTATTGGTTTGCGCAAAAGTTATAGCGTCTACAAACAAGGGTACATTTTCTGGAATTTACGCAGCTTTTAGTTTATGGCTGCCTATCTCATTTATTGAGGTGCTAAAATGGCAGGGCAGTATAATCCCCCCCCCCCCCCCCAATGACCCCATTTTGGAAAGTAGACACCCCAAGGAAATTGCTGAGAGGCATGTTGAGCCTATTGAATATTTAAAAAAAAAAAGTTGTCACTAAATGATATTTTGCTCACACATGCCATGGTTATATGTGGAATTACACCCCAAAATACATTCTGCTGCTTCTCCTGAGTACGGGGATACCACATGTGTGAGACTTTTTTTGGAGCCTAGCCATGTACAGGACCCCGAAAACCAAGCACCGCCTTCAGGATTTCTAAGGGCGTAGATTTCACTCTTCACTACCTATCATAGTTTCGAAGGCCATAAAATGCCAAGATGGCACAAACCCCCCCAAAAGATCCCCTTTTGCAAAGTAGACACCCCAAGCTATTTACTGAGAATAAAAATCAAGTGATGTAAAATCCACCTGAATTCTGGGTTGGCCAGTGAATTGGGGAAGTACGGGTGCTGCAGAAGTGGTGGGCTCCCAATTCGGATTGGCAAATGCAGCAGGAAGGGCACTATGGGCTCGACGGGCCTGTGTTTGTCTTCTTCTTGGTGGCTGTGGGACACTACTTGTGCTAGCCACCTCACCAGTTTGAACTGCACTTATGAGACTCACCACGTGTTACTGCAGTGCTGAATGTACGACCAGGATGTACTAGGCCGCTGGTGCTTGCCAGTTCACCAGAAGGATGAGCGGCACCAGTACTGGCTCTCTGCTCCATACGGGAGCCCTGCGGTTCTTGCACCTCAACGACAGCAGAAGATCGGGGTCAGGTACTAGCTAACCTGACCTTGGCCTGGACCATTACTTTGTTGTCGGAGCTATCTGTCAGGGTGTCACTGCTGTCTACAGGTTCGTATTCTGAGCCTGAATCTGACAGATGGGTGACTTCCTCTTCACTATCTGTCATGCTCAGAAACGTGTAGGCCTCTTCACTACTGTACCTTCGATTTGACATTTTGGTCTCTAAATTTACTGGTACAGTAGTGAGACTCACAGGAAAAAGATCTCACAACTGCTTCAAATGCTACAAAAAAAACTGTTAGCGTTTGCAGGGATCAGGCCTGACTCTTCGAATGCTGCAGTTAAGTTTTTAGTGTTTTTGTAAGTGACAGTGATTGATTGATACTGCACTTGGGTGGGCTGGGCTGGGCGGAGGGGCTAAACGCAGGTGCTAGCAGGTATCTGGGCTGATTCCCAAAAATGCAGTTTTAGCGGGACCCTAAACTGCTGGGGACGCTAGTATAGATCAGATAACGATCTATTCGGTGTATATATATATATATATATATATATATATAATCTGACGCTGCCTGGGGTGACGCAGACCCTAACTGATATGACCCGCCGGGTGATCAAGGGGTTAAACCTTGGTTAGGGGGGACTCCCTAGACCTATCTGGGCCTACCACTAAGTACCCTAACACTGATTTTTGTCACTAACGACACCAGTACAGTGAGCAAAAAAAAAAATATGAACACTGCACTGGGTGACACAGTGACAGGGGGTGAAGGGGTTAACTGGGGGGGGGGGATCGGGGAGTGACAAGTGTACCTACGTGTACTGGTGTCAGTGTAGTGTTGATGCACTTACTCTCTTACTCTGAGATGTCTTCTCTCCTCTCTCTGGAACGAAAAGGATTCCACGAGGAGAGATGACATCACTTCCCCTGTCTGTGTACACTTATACAGGCAGGGGAAGGATTTCATTCACCAGGACCGATCACCAGGTCCAGGCTAGAGATCATTGGCCTGGGCCTGGAGACTGATCGGTTTTGAAGCGAATCCAATCCTTGTGGCCGCCTAGGGGGCGCACGCTCGACGTATAGCTAAGACGCTTCGCCCAGCCGGGCCAACCTGCTGCAGTATAACTGCGGCGGCTGGTCCGGAACTGGTTAAACAAATGACAATGATTTATTTACACATGCCAGTACAAATTAACAAAATAGATTATTATTACAAAGACAAGTGTGTCTTGCCTACAGTCAAGCATGGTGGTGGGAGTGTCATGGTCTGGAGATGCATGAGTGCTGCCGGCACTGGGGAGCTACAGTTCATTGAGGGAACCATGAATGCCAACATGTACTGTGACATACTGAAGCAGATCATGATCCCCTCCCTTCAGAGACTGGGCCGCAGGGCAGTATTCCAACATAACGACCCCAGACACACCTCCAAGATGACCACTGCCTTGCTAAAGAAGCTGAGGGTAAAGGTCAAGGACTGGCCAAGCATGTCTCCAGACCTAAACCCTATTGAGTATCTGTGGGGCATCCTCAAATGGAAGGTGGAGGAGAGCAAGGTCCACCAGCTCCGTGATGTCGTCATGGAGGAGTGGAAGAGGACTCCAGTGGCAACCTGTGAAGCTCTGGTGAACTCCATGCCCAAGGGGTTAAGCAGTGTTGGAAAATAATGGTGGCCACACAAAATATTGACACTTTGGGCCCAATTTAGACAATTTCATTTAGGGGTGTACTCACTTTTGTTGCCAGCACTTTAGACATTAATGGCTGTGTGTTGAGTTATTTTGAGGGGACAGCAAATGTACACTGTTATACAAGCTGTACACTCTCACTACTTTACATTGTAGCAAAGTGTCATTTCTTCAGTGTTGTCACATGAAAAGATATAATAAAATATTTACAAAAATGTGAGGGGTGTACTCACTTTTGTGAGATACTGTATATATCCAAAGGCTGTATAAATGTGTAGAAAGGAAACACATGACAGTGTGAGTACCCTGGATAGAACAGATAAAAACATATCTTAATAAATATAAATGATGGAAATGGTTTGATTAGGGAATATCACTAGTTATAACCTTTCCAATGGAATGCCTTGTTACACCAGCAGCTGCTGAAACACTCTCTGGCTTGTTAGGCAGCAGAAGGAAAGATGTGAGCTAGAGCTGCACGATTAAGGCCCCTTTCACACTGGGGTGGTAGGGGGCGTCGGCGGTAAAACAGCGCTATTTATAGCGCTGCTTTACCGCAGTATTCGGCCACTAGCGGTGCGGTTTTAACCCCCCGCTGGCGGCCGAAAAAGGGTTAAAACTGCTCGTATAGCGCGGCCATTGTTTTCAATGGGCAGGAGAGGTGAATACATCGCTCCTTCACCGCTCCAAAGATGCGGCTGGCAGGAGTTTTTTTTCTTCTCCTGCCAGCGCACCGCTTCAGTGTGAAAGCCCTCGGGCTTTCACACTGAACAAACAGCAGCGGCTGTTTTGGGTCGGTTTGCAGGCGCTATTTTTAGCGCAATAACGCCTGCAAACCGCCCCAGTGTGAAAGGGGTCTAATTGTCAAGAATCGTTATCGCAATTTTTTCCCCTTTGCGATCTTGACAAAAGTGTTTCACGATTCTCTCTGCTCTTCTTCTGAAGCCACACCCATCAAAAGAAAGGAAGGAAAAAACGGCAGTCTGCCAAGAATCACAACATTCTTTAGCAGTGGAACTTGAAAGTGAAAATATAAACATTGTAATTTGTCAAAGGAATAGACTTTGTTTGTAAATAAGGAAGTTTAACCACTTAAACACTAAACCTTTTTCTGACATTTGTTGGTTTCATGTTAAAATCATTTTTTTTTTTTTTGCTAGAAAACTACTTAGAACCCCCAAACATACAAATCCTACAGCAGGGTTATGCAATTAGCGGACCTCCAGCTGTTGCAGAACTACAAGTCCCATGAGGCATAGCAAGACTTACAGCCACAAGCATGACACTCAGAGGCAGAGGCATGATGGGAGTTGTAGTTTTGCAACAGCTGGAGGTCCGCTAATTGCATATTCCTTCCCTAGAGAATAAAATGGTGGTTGTTGCAATATTTTATGTCACACTGTATTTGCACAGCGGTCTTTCAAATGCAATTTTTTTGGTAAAAATTACTTTAATGAATTAAAAAAAAACCCAAAAAACTAACCAGTAAAGTTAGCTCAATTTTTTTGTATAACATGAAAGATTTTACGTCGCGAGAATCGTGATCTTTTTATTCTAAGCAAAAAAATTGTGATTCTCATTTTGGCCAGAATCGTGCAGCTCTAATGTGAGCAAGAATGGAGACTTCTGAAGTGGACGCTGCAGGAACCATGGAGCAACTACTAAAATGTCCCCAATGGGTGATGTAAAGATAAATACCAATAACTTATAATAACCTGAAAGAACATCTTTGGGATGAATTAGAGCGGAGACTGTGACCAAGGCCTTCTCGTCCACATCAGTGCCTGACCCCACAAATGTGCTTCTGGAAGAATGGTCAAACATTCCCATAGACACACTCCTAAACCTTGTGGACAGCCTTCCCAGAAGAGTTGAAGCTGTTATAGCTGCAAAGGGTGAGCCAACTCAATATTGAACCCTCTGGTCTAATGTTGGAAAAAGATATGATGGCTTTTCTGATGGGATTCCGCTCAAGCTTGCCTTGCATACACACGGTCACACAAAAGTTCGCTGAACTTTTGACCATAAAGAATGCGGTGACGTACAACACTACGATGAGCCGAGAAAATGAAGTTCAATGCTTCCAAGCATGCGTCGAATTGTTTTCTGAGCATGTGTAGGAATTCTGCGCGTCGGAATTGCTACAGGTGATCGCATTTTTGGATAGGAACTTTTTCCGAACGAAAAATTGAGAACATGCTCTCAATCTTTTGCTGGCTGGAATTCGGCCAGCAAAAGTCTGATGGAGCATACACACGGTCGCATTTTCCGACCAAACGCTCTCATCGGTTGTTTGCTGGCCTGAATTTACGATCGTGTGTACACGGCATTAGACTGGGATGCCATTAAAGTTTATGTCCGTGTAAAGACAGGTGTCCCAATACTTATGGTAATTGTGTGTGTAGTGACTGATTTTGACCATCAGATGTCACCAGATTTCAATGATACTAAAACATAGCTGAGAGTGGAGATAACTTAGTAAAAGTGTTACCAACTCTTGTAGATTAGAAATAAAATTGTACAGCAAGGTCCTCATTGAGACAGTCTAGAGACCAGCAATTCATATTGAAGATCCGGGATATTTCATGTGCACACATAAGTTTAAAGCCTGATAAATTACTACTCCATTGTAATATTAATAAATAAATATATATAACATATTTTTTTTTTTACTAGTAATGTTCACAGTATTCCCCTACTGCCCTCTCCCATGGAGCCACTAAGCTACGTGACATGAAGTGTGTACTCCAGGACTGGACTGTGAAATACAGATGGTCTGTTCTGTGTACTGGCCTGGTTCTAAGCCTTGCTTTGGTTCCCTCATCATGCTTGGTCATCATTACCGGTCTCTCCCAAGCTTATTTGAAGGGACCAGTACCTCTCCCCTTACTCTGATGAAGGGGAATGTCAGCTACTCACTTCACCAAGGACACAACTTTGATCCCCTCCTATCCTCCCTTCATTAGCCACTGGGGACATTTTTGTAATTTCTCACTCCATGGTTCCTGCATTGTCTATTTCGGAAGTCTCCATCCTTGCTCACATCTTCCTCTCTGCTGCCCTGGGTATCAGGAAAATGTAACTCTTGTATGCATGCAAAATGCAAACATTCTTTAACCACTTCCGGACCGCTCACTGTATATATACGTCATTTTTTAAAAGATGGATATCTCGGTAACGGCAGCAGCTGCTGCCACAACCGAGGTATCCATCTTTAGGGCCGGCGGTTCTGTACACGATAATGGTGGTCTCTGCGGCGGGTTCGCCGCGAGATCACCGTTATCGGCAGCGGGAGAGGTGCCACCCTCCGCCGCTTACCGGAGCCGTCGGTAGCGGCGGAGGCGATCGGGTCCTTTCCCTTCCTCAGTATGGAGACGAGTGAGGCTAAGATGGCCCCCACCCGTCTCCATACCATAGGACGGCCGGAGCGACGTCATTACGTCAGCTCCGCCCATGTCTCTTAAAGGCACAATTTTTTTTGTGTCATTTTTTTAAACGACTTTTTTTTTTTTTTTTTTTGCATTTTAGTCTGAATATGAGATCTGAGGACTTTTTGACCCCAGATCTCATATTTAAGAGGACCTGTCATGCTTTTTTCTATTACAAGGGATGTTTACATTCTTTGTAATAGGAATAAAAGTGATCCAATTTTTTTTTTTTTTTTTTTTTTTTTTAAAACAGTGAAAAAATAAATAAAATAAAGTAAAATAAATAATAAAAAAAAAAAAAATTTTTTAAAGCGCCCTGTCCCGACGAGCTCGCGCGCAGAAGCGAACGCATACGTGAGTAGCGCCCGCATATTAAAACGGTGGTCAAACCACACATGTGAGGTATCGCCGCGACCGGTAGAGTGAGAGCAATAATTCTAGCCCTAGACCTCCTCTGTAACGCAAAACATGCATTCTGTAGAATTTTTTAAACGTCGCCTATGGAGATTTTTAAGGGTAAAAGTTTGACGCCATTCCACGAGCAGGCGCAATTATGAAGCGTGACATGTTGGGTATCAATTTACTTGGCGTAACATTATATTTCACAATATTAAAAAAAAATTGGGCTAACTTTACTGTTGTCTTATTTTTTTCATCAAAAAAGTGAATTTTTTCCAAAAAAAGTGCGCTTAGAAGACCGCTGCGCAAATACGGTGCAAAAAAAAGTATTGCAATGACCGCTATTTTATTCTCTAGGGTGTTAGAAAAAAAACAATATATAATGTTTGGGGGTTCTAAGTAATTTTCTAGCAAAAAAGACTGTTTTAAACTTGTAAACACCTAAAATCCAAAACGAGGCTGGTCTTAAAGTGGTTAATATCTGTAAGTCATGCTATGCATTGTGGGGTGCTGCATTGGAAAAAATTGTGCGTGTCCCTTTTTGGCTGCTCTGTGGTCCTTCTGCAGCCCTTTCAAAATTGATGGGCTACCTTAATGCAATAATGTGAGTTCCTTAAGGCAGAGCAGTCCCAAAGTTTGAATGGCCTGTACAGTTTACGTTTACTTTAAGGGTCTATTTAAATTCAGGTTTTGCTATAAATTTGTGATTTACCACTTGCTACAGAATGCATGCTAACGCATGACTGGTTATGCCTTGCAACTCATTTAGAATGGCACCCCAAAAAGATTGTACAGTAGCTGTCAACACACCTGTAGCACAGTGCACCACAAAACATTTAGGCCCCTTTCACACGGGACGGATCCGTGGTGATCCGCCCCGTGTTTATCCGCTGCTCAGCGGGGATCGCTCCGCTTTCCCCAGCTGAGCAGGCAGATGACAGGGCGGGACCCGCACACTGTGCAGGGACCGCCCTGTCAGATCTCCGCTCTCCCCTATGGGGGATCGGAGGAACACGGACCGTCTGTCCGTGTTCATCCGATCCGCTCTGCAGACGGATAGAAAAATAGGATTTTCTTCCGTCCGCAGAATCGGACGAGAGCGGAGGCGGACAACATCGGGTGTCAGCGGATGTACATCCGCTGACACCCGCTATCCCATAGGGATGCATGTATGTCCGTATTTCATCCAAAAACGGATGGATGAAATACGGACATACGGTCCGCACGTGTGAAAGGGGCCTTACTAGTTTTGTTTCAAAATACTTCTTGTTTTAATCTTGTATAATCAGAATGATTGGAATAGGTGTGTTGATGCTCACTCCCCTCCAGCTTCATTGTATTACCTACAATGTTCTGGAACTGCACACTGTTTTGTTTTACTAAATTTCTCAATAAAATTTCTTGGATATCAAAAAAATATGAAATAAGTTCTTGATAGTGCACATTTACTTATATGGACCCTTTTTAAAATATGAGGTGCGGTTTTTATTTTGTAGAACAGATTTGGCAGTTGACAAAATGAAAAAGAAGAAAAAAAGAGAACTAACAGAAGAACAGAAGCAAGAGATCAAAGATGCATTTGATCTGTTTGATACAGACAAAGACAAAGCAATAGATTATCATGAATTAAAGGTAAGATTTTAACAATAGGTGAATTTTAATATTTAACCTAAACCCTTGTGATAATCCCTTTCCCAAAGTAATACTTAATTGGGGTGATGCATGGACACTTGTCTTTACACGCACATGAACTTTAATGACATCCCAGTCTTAGTTCGTAGGGCTTAATATTGAGTTGGCCCACCCTTTCCATCTATAACAGCTTCAACTCTTCTGGAAAGGCTGTCCACAAGGTTTAGGAGTGTGTCTATGGGAATGTTTGACCATTCTTCCAGAAGAGCATTTGGGAGGTCAGGCACTGATGTGGACGAGAAGGCCTGGCTTGCAGTCTCTGCTCTAATTCATCCCAAAGGTGTTCTATCGGGTTGAGGTTAGGACTCTGTGCAGGCCAGTCTAGTTCCTCAACTCCAAACTTACTCATCCATGTATTTATGGACCTTGCTTTGTTCACTGGTCCAAATCATTTGGTGGAGGGAGGACTATGGTGTGGGGTTGTTTTTCAGGGGTTGGGTTAGGCCCCTTAGTTCCAATGAAGGGAACTCCTTGAGGCATCAGCATACCAAGACATTTTGGACAATTTCATGCTCCCAACTTTGTGGGAACAGTTTAGGGGTGGCCCCTTCCTTTTCCAATATGACTGCATATCAGTGCACAAAGCAAGGTCCATAAAGACATGGATGAGCGAATTTGGGGTGGAGGAACTTGACTGGTCTGCACAGAGTCCTGAGTTCAACCTGATAGAACACCTATGGGATGAATTAGAGTGGGGACTACAAGCCAGGCCTTCTCATCCACAACAGTGCCTGACCTCACAAATGTGTTTCTAGAAGAATGGTCAAACATTCCCATAGACACACTCCTAAACCTTGTGGGCAGCCTTCCCAGAAGAGTTGAAGCTGTTATAGCTGCAAAAGGTGGACCAACTCAATATTGAGCCCTACGGACTAAGACACACACACACTTTTGTCACACTTAAATGATTCAGATCATCAAACAAATATTATTACACAAAGATAACCTGAGTAATACAAAATGCAGTTTTTAAATCATGGTTTCCTTTATTAAGGCAAAAAAGCTATCCAAACCTGCCTGGCTTTATGTGAAAAAGTGATTGCCCCCTAAACCTAATAAATGGTTGTGCCACCCAATCAAGCGTTTGCGATAACTGCCAATAAGTCATTTTGGCCCACTCTTCTTTGCAGAATTGTTTTGATTCAGCCACATTGGAGGGTTTTCCAGCATGAATGGCCTGTGTAAGGTCATGATACAGCATCTCTTTACCGCCGATGCCCCGCACTGTCAGTGTGAAAGTGCCCTTATTGTTGAATCATGAACACTGATCTTACCTGAGGCAAGTGAGGCCTGCAGTTCTTTAGATGTTGTTCTGGGTTCTTTTTTGACCTCCTGGATGAGTCGTCATCATGCTCTTGAAGTAATTTTTGAAGGCAGCCACTCCTGGGAAGGTTCACCACTGTTCCAAGTTTTCTCAATTTGTGGATAATGGCTCTCCCCGTGGTTCACTGGCATCCCAAAGCCTTAGAGATGGCTTTGTAATCCTTTCCAGACTGATACATGTCAATGACTTTGTCTGTTCTTGAAATTCGTTAGATCACGGCATGATGTGTTGCTTTTTGAGCTCTTTTAGCATGCTTCACTTTGTCAGACAGCTTCTATTTAAGGGATTATTTGATTCAACAGGTCTGGCAGTAATCAGGCTTGGGTGTGGCAAGTGAAATTTAACTCCGCTTTCCAAAAAATTGTAGTTAATCACAGTTCATTCATGATTCAGCATTGGAGGGGGTAATTACTTTTTCACATAGGGCCAGGCAGGTTTGAACAGCTTTTTTTCCCTCAATAAATGAAATCATAATTTAAAAACTGCATCTTGGATATACTCGGGTTTTTTTTTTGTGTAATATTAAAATTTTTTGATGATCTAGATCATTTAAGTGTGAGAAATCAGGAAGGGGCAAATACTTTTTCACAGCAATATATTTGGAGGGATAGGTAAAGCCAAAACTCTTTTTGGATATAGTAGAGAAGAGTCAAAACCCCTGTGAGGTATTTTTTGCAACCTGTGTCCTGCCAGAGAGATTTTCCCTCACTTTTGTCTTGGACACTCATCAGGAAGTGAGAAGAACTCTCCCCAAAGTGAGGGGAATTTACATCTTGTCCAATAAGCAAATCACTGATACAAAGTGATCCAAGTAATATAGTGATAGGAGTATCCAAAACGTGATGCAAAACAATCAAAACATAGACTGAGCGTCAGTGTGAATTTAAAGGCAGCAGAACGTGCTTTAACTTGCTGATATGCAGTTCACCACCAGAGAATCGAAAGGCTTACCAGGGAGATTTAACTCAAAAAGGTATGCACCTAATAAGTCAATCAGGCTTGTGGTGTAACACACCCAGGGGAAACTGCCTCGACAGACACAACGTCCAGTTAGAAGATAAACTCCAACAGTGGACCTCAATGGGATAGGTTTTTTACAGGAAACTGGACAGATGGTTTCTTCAGTATGGTGTATTTACAAAAAAAAAGGAAGAAGAAAGAAGGCACATAGTGTAATTCCGTTTTGAAACCAAAAAAAATATTTATTATAAAAAAGGAAATACACTCACATTTTAGTAAATAAAAAGCGCTTGTGATAAAAAGTGGCTTCAGCAGAGCAATCTGACACGTTTCGTCTCATAAGACATCATCTGGGAGTTTATCTTCTAACTGGAGGTCGTGTCTGTCGAGGTAGCTTCCCCTGGGTGTGTTACACCACAAGCTTGATTGACTTATTAGGTGTATACCTGTTTGAGTTCAATCTCTCAGGTAAGCCTTTCGATTTTCTGGTGGTGGACCACATATCAGCAAGTTTAAGCACGTTCTGCTGCCTTTAAATTCACACTGACTCTCAGTCTACTTTTTGATTGTTTTGCATCTCGTTTTGGATACCCCTATCACTATATTACTTGGATCACCTTCACTGTCTGTTTCTTGTATCAGCATTTTGCTTATTGGACATTGCTTTTGGACAATATTTATATGTTTGTATCATTTGCACATTGTTATTATCACACTTTGTTCATCATTGTTTGTTTAAGGGTTTATAATTCACGTTATTGTGATTTTTATATTTTTATATACACTCTTTAATCTCTGTTTATTCGAATATATAGAAGGAGCACCAGACCAATAAATAATTATAATTATTGATCATGTGTTAAAAGACAGCCAACATGTTTCGGGGATCAAAGGAACTCCCCCCTTTATCAGGGCTTCAGTTAACAGTGAGTACCTTGAGAGGTCTCAAAATCAGGCTTTTCTGTTTCAATCTTTGCAGGGAAGCTGATTGCTGGATTAGGATTATTGGCCAGCAGTATCTGCATCAGCAGTCAAAGTAAGACATTTTCTTATTTTGACTGCTAAGTCTGACTTAATGTTTCAGGGACAGTTCAGGAACGAGCATGCTGTAAATGAGTGTGGTAAAAGTTAAAGCTATTTCTCCATTTCTATACATGTTCTGGTTCAATGACTAAAGACAGCATTGAAGTCCAAGCATTAGAATCACAGGGAGATAGCATTCAGAAAGGAGAGTTCAGTAATGGCAGCCTTGATTACTTTCTAATGACAGTGTCCCTAATATAGAAAACGTCTCAGCCTCTCTTGCCTGCTAACCTCTTTCTCCAACCCCATGGGGGGTGGTGAGGGTTGTTGGTGATTATTCTTTCTCCAAAGGATCTTACTACCCTTTATTCTGACAATTGTCCCCAGTTTGATTCTTCTGTTGCTTTCCTCTGGGCACTCCACTGACCCTTCAGCTGCCCACCTTTCCTCTTACCTAGTTAGAGGGGAGTTTTCTGCCACCCTGTCTGATTTCACAGGCAGAATACTGGTCCTTTTGGAGTTTGTAGATCACAAATAAGTCCCAGAATTGTTCTCCCACTTTGCTGTTCCGGCTGATGCACTGCCTGAGGAGACGGTTGACGAGGAAGATCTCCCCTCCAATTCTGAAGAACCGGATCAAGATGAGACACCTTTAGCTTGCTGTTGCTACCCTTAATTAAGTAGGACCCACATGTTTAGCATTAGAGCAGCCAGACGTAGCTGGTTGCAGGTCTGTATGGAGGATTCTATCCTCATGTGATGCTCAGGACAAGGTTGTTGTCTTTACTGTTGTAAAATATGGGGACAGGGTGCAGAGTAGGAAATGTGCAGGAGCTGGGCCAAATGCAGCATGCATATCGCACTGTGCTGAATGGTGGGAGTGGCTAAATAGCTTTTACACTGGATGTGGTTTAAAGGGGCTATGGCTAAATAAAAAGACTACATTGCTCTGGGTCAAGAGTGATCATAGGTGGAAAGAGTTGATGTTGATAGGTGTCAGGCAGGTGAAGCCAGATGAGCACACTATGGTGGTAGATGATGGTAATTGGGCATGGTATAGCATGGGAGATGGACAGAGCAGGTGGGTACAGTAGATGGTGGTAAGCGTTCAGGGAAGGTGATGGCTGGTAGGCATAGTAGGTGGTGGTGGGAGGCCACAGTAGATGATCGATTTGTAAAAGTAGGTATTAGCACATGGGTACATTATATGATGGCAGGTAGTGGTGATAGGAAGGAACAGTAGATGGTGCATAGATAGGTGGGCAAAGTAGATGGCACATGGACACAGTTGATAGTACTAGATGGGCACTGCATAATTTACTTTGGCTTGGAAGTGGATGCCATGATGCAAGGTTTTCTTATTATGGAGGGGGATTTGAAAGTCCCATCATTCACCAGATTGTACCGACTCCAGACTGGCATGATGCACCAGTTATAGAGGTCAGGTGTTGCTCTGCTCCCAGTGTGTCTCTCCCATTGGACACCGGGGGGCTCCAGGACTATGGGCAAGTATCCCCCCACCCCCCACCCCCTTGCTCCTACAGGGAAGGAGGGAGAGTGTCGGGTGTGGAGGGGAAAGGGGGATGCACACAGGTTTCCAACCCCTGTCCCCATCAAGTCTTCTGGCTTGCCCCCTCCAGCTTGGTAAATGACATCATCTATTGGAGCGAAGTTAAGTTATGTATCGACCCTCCACCCCGTCTCTCACCCAATCCCCTCCCTTGTGTTGTGTATGGATACAGATGTCGATGATGGCAGTCAGGATAGGATTGTCGCTTGGTCTGGCTGGCCTAGAGCTTTTACCTGTGGCCTTATGCTACTGCGTGAATTCCACAGGTAAAAGCTCTAGGTTTGGCGGATACAGTTTTCCAAATTGCCAGGATGAGCCTTCTCCCTATCCATATGCAGAGGATGCTAGGGCTCAAATGTTGGTCAGTGAATCTCTTTTGCAAGACGCGTGACTAGGAAAAGGTCGTCCCTCTCAGGTTTTGAGCTCCAGGCCTAAGACCTCTTTCACACTGAGGCAGTTTTCAGACATTTTTAGTGCCTGAGATAGCCTCCAAAAAGCGCCTGAAAACTGCCTTCCATTCTGTGCAGTGTGCTTTCACACTGGGGCGGTGCTCTTGTGGGACGTTAGTAAAAGTCCTGCAAACAGCATCTTTGGGGCGGGTTGGGAGTGCTGTATTTAGCGTTCCCAAAACGCCCTTGCCCATTGCACTGAATGGGCAGCACTTCCAAAGCGCCTTGAAAGCGCCGCAAAGCTGGACTTTTTACTTACCTCTGACTCTTTTTACTTACCGCTAGTGTCTGAAAAGCGCAGCAAAAACGTGTGGCACTTTATCGCTAACGGCATGGCGCTGCAGTATGAAAGGGATATAAGTCTGGAACACACTTATGTTGGAAGACTTCCCAATGAAGAGGCGCTCCCACTTATTACAGTAGCGGGATGTCTGTCGGCCTTCTGCTCCCAAGAAATCCCAAGAAAGTTTTGTGTACATAGTGTCATTTCCAAAATGCAATTTGGAAATTCGGATTCCACCATTTCCACTCTGCAGTCTCACATGCTGTGGGATACCTGGATGATTACCAGTTAAATGACCAGGCCTCATTAAGTCTGTAAGGCACTTATCAGTGGATAATGAAGACTTTGCAGGGTTTCAGCTCATAGATCTTCAACTGCTACTACTCAACTATTCCCACTAGTACATTACAGGACATGTGTCTCTCTTCTCTGTTCTTTATAATCTCCCTATTGCTTGCTACAAAACTGAAGCATGCTGGGAGTAGGAGGGGTTATGTAGGGTATGTTCTGCAGATATTTTTTGCCAGTGTCCAGTCATCTAAAGGTAGCTGCATATAACTCTCTGGTTATAGACTAAAGATCCTTTGCCCTGTACTGTGCTCCAAGAAATTGATTTCTTAATTGTATAGTACAGGACACAGGCTCTTTTAAATCTTGACCATGGGTTATATGCTGGCACTTTCAGGTGAAGACACTGGCAAACAAAGTTGTTAGCACAGCTCATGTTACCCCTCCAGCTTCTAGCAATTCTCTTTTTTTTATTTTGCTAGTTTCCTTGGATGATGGGTGACCTCTGTCTAGAGCAGGTTTCTGGTTTATGATTCCAATTTATATTGGAATATTGAAGACTTAGTTTGGATCTTTACATGAAGAAATTCCCATCTCCCCCTTGCTGCATCAATGCCACTGTGGCAGTAGGATTGCAGCTTTCAGATTGATTGCTTCTTGGCGGTGTTTTGGGAAACTGTACCTGGAAGACATGGAGCTGTTCTGTAATATTGCCTCTGGCACTGGACTCTGTGCTTATCCTTGGTACAGCAGTACAACATGGTGTAGTTGGCTGAAGAGCCCTATACAGGTCCAGGGAAGTGGGGTTCCAAATCATGGTAGTTTCATTTTTCTAAAAGCCCTCTCCTGAATTGGATGAAGCAGGGAGATTCCACATAGTGGTCTTTCCCCTGGGAGGGTGCCTGTACCTTGGTGTGGTATGCGTGGGATGTTGCCCCTTCCCCTGTGGGGTCCCTCCTAGCCCTCTCACACCCATTTCCCTCACCCATCCAGCCTTGGGCACAGGGGGGTGGGTGGGCAGCAGGAGTACCTTAGGTTCGCAAGCAGACTTTTAGGTTGTTTGTTGCAGCCATGGCCTCTTGAGTGCCAATTTAAATGGTCTTGTTGCAGCATAACACTCGACACATTTTTAGAGCAAGTCCTGAGATACATTTTGGCACATAGTGGTCCCTTCTGTGTGCATAGTCCTATTCTCTGTAGGATGTGCACTGCCCTGCCCCTGACACTGAAAAACTGCAGACAGGCATACTAGCGCTCCAGCCTCTACTCTGCTTCAGTTTGTGGCTGAGGCATGAGCCTTCACCGAGCTATCCAGCAGCCTCAGTCACAGGGTCACAGGATTGCTGCACCCTTCCTGCTCTACATTAACAGTTTCTGAAATGTTTATTGGGGATCCCCACACTCTCATGGCAGATGCTGGACAGAAAGGAAATGGAATGAAGGGACAGACTAGCACACAGTAGGCACAGGGCCAGGATGAGGTTATTCAGGGTTCCTCTCAAAACCCTGCGTGTGGGTCTCAGAACCTTATCCTCCACACCCTAAAATCTTCCCTTATCTCCTCTGGTACTTCCTATTCCTCCTTGTTATAATTAGAAAATAAATTTAAGCCTCTGTGGCAGACCTAATGGGGAAAGTCTTTGCTCCCTAAAGCCCGCAGGACACATAAGGCATAAGCGGCACCAGTCAGCGTCCCCTGCTGAGCCATTATTCAACTTGTTCATTATGGCAGCCTTGCTTTCCGTGGAAATTGGAACACCTCCTGGGAGGATCAGCAGTCATTCTCGATCTCTCCTAAGCTAAAAGAAACTATTAAGGTTTTGGCAGATGAAGTGCGCTCCTGTTAGAACCATTTCCACCTGTTAGTCTACGTTCACCAGTATGGCATCTCTTTTCAAAACTTTTAGAGGTTAGAGGCCCTCCATAAAGCCTATTTTTTCTTTACCTTTCTGCTGTGTGAAAATATTTTTCCTGTAGTTGCTTCAGCAGGACTTTTTACAGCTTGAGCCTGCAGTAATTACAGGGAACTTCTCAGCTCTCCTGTCACACCACTCTTGCAGCCCCCAGGCAGCCAACTTTCATAAGCCATGCCCAGTAGAAGAGCAGCAGTCTGGCACTTTTCTTTGCCTTTTTGTGCCCTCGCTGATTGGATGTATTGCTGTGTTTATTTGTCACTGACCTTGAATGGGGTCTCAGCTGTTGGAACACTTACCTAGTTACATAGTTAGTAAGGTTGAATAAAGACACCAGTCCATCAAGTTCAACCTGAGCGAGTGTGGGTGCATGTCTACAATTACCCCTATTTTTATTTAAGGTACCCATATAGCGCTGTCAATTTTACGCAGCGCTCCACATACTTGGTATGTGCATGTTTGTTCTGGCTCAACTTACTCTCCAAAGATTGAAGGGGGTATAAGGGCAAGCACAGTTTTTCTAACTTGACAGGTTTTCTTTACAGCTGTGGACATCTATAGAAAATTTTGTAGAGAGCTCCAATTGAAGGTGGATGTCTAAGCCTATCTTGAAGCTGAACAAAAAAATAGATTTCCAGACCATTATAAGGATCCAGAGGTGCCCATGACCACTGTTATCAACTCAAATTCATACAATCTTTTGGGCTGGACAATTTTTTTTAATTTTCAAGCCCTTTCTTTAGATTATCTTTGTAGATTTAAATGCATAGTAAATCTATAACATTTTATAAAATTACCTTCTGAATGTAGAGGTGTTTACTTGGTTGATTTTACTTCCAGACAGATATGTTTAAAGTCTTAATCAACAGATGGTTTTAAGGACTTCTGATATTGGCAGGTGGCAATGCGAGCTTTGGGGTTTGATGTGAAGAAAGCAGATGTTCTAAGAATCCTAAAGGATTACGACGGTGAAGCAACAGGAAAAATTACTTTTGATGACTTTAATGAAGTTGGTAAGTTCTGTTTTACCTTATAATTTACTTGCTGTTTTGTCTTTTACAGTGAATAAATGGCTCCTTCAATTAATTTACTAGATATATAATTTAAAGCAGAATTCCAGTCAAACCGCTAAATTCACAGAAATAAATATATTACAGCTGTTTTCCTTTTGCCAAATATATGAATATTTTGCCTATTCTATCCTGGGATTTACACAGCTCTACCACACAGCACAGTTTTGACTTTCAGGGAGGGGGAGCTCAGTTTTCTCTGCTGCGGTTTTTTACTTCTACTTACAGATCTCCTCCCCATTCTATGACAGGAAGGTGGAAGGAGAAGCAGCAAACTGATGAGCTCATCTCTCTGTCACTCTGTGTTCGCCTCCTATTATCATACTCCTCGCACTGCAACACACCTGATTGGCTCTTTGTGCAGCTTCTCCATCCCCCTCTGTAAGCTTCTTTGTACAGGAACTGCAAGAAGCTGATACTAAGCCAAAAAAGGTACTTGCACTGCTTGTATTTAAAATAATATATACAGAATTTAAAGTGGTTGTAAAGGCAGACAGTTTTTTATCTTATTGCATCCTTTGCATTAAGATAAAAAGCCTTCTGTGTGCAGCAGCCCTCTAATACTTACCTGAGCCCATCTTGATCCAGCGATGTTGCACAAGCAACTCAACTGTCCAGGACTCTCCCTCCTTATTGGCTGAGACAGCAGCGAAGCGCCATTGGCTCCCGCTGCTGTCAATCAGAGTCAGTGAGCCAATGACGAGTGAGAGGGGGCCATGTCATGGTTCTGTGTCTAAATAGACACAGGGAGCTGTGGCTTTGCTCGGGTGCCCCCATAGCAAGCTGCTTGCTGTGGGGCACTCAACAGGAGGGAGGGACCAGAAGTGCCAAAGCTGGACCCCAGAAGAGGAGGATCGGGGCTGCTCTGTGCAAAACCACTGCACAGAGCAGGTAAGTATTATCCAGAGCAGGTAAGTATTGTATTGTTTTTATTTTTAACAAAAAAAAAACAATATTTTAGTATCACTTTAGGGATGTATTAATGAATATAGCACTTCATTAATTTGTGTCTTTTATATATGTCTGGAATTCAGCTTTATAGGCTAAGTCCACCTTTTAGAAAAAAAATATAATTGAACATACTGTTTATTATATTTGCAAGAAAAAAAATGAAATGTGCATTTTTATTTTTTTTTTTTTTTTTTTTTTTACAGTCAGCCTGCAAAGCTTTGCAGCTGCAATCAGGATCGCGGGTACAAAGAAAAGATTCCTACAGAACGTTTTTTTGGGGGTTTTTTTGTTTACATGTTTGGAAAATCATTTTGGTTTGAAGATTACATAAACTCCTAAAGCATTAAATGTTTTCTGAAAGCAGACACATTCGTGAATAAAATAGTGGTAGTTTTTTTTTTTTTTATGTCAAACGATATTAGTGCAATAGTTTAGGAAACATAAAATTTCAGTTAAAAATAGACTAAAGTTAAATTTAGGGCCATTACCCCAGGGTGTGTGGAAGTGATCAGGCAGCTGCATAGCCGCCTGATCACTTCCATCTGGCAGTCGGCTTGTCAGATATAAAAAACACAATCACTTCTAGCGCTAATAGGTCTTCCAAGGGGTGGAGTAACAGCTGTCAGTTAAAATGGTGGTGTGAAAGGTATATATGGTGTCCCAAAACTAGGTGGATGTTGCCTTCCTCAGATGAGGTGATACAAGAAAAACAGAAATGGAAGGCGCACGCACACCTAGTACATTAACAGAGATAATTTAATAAGAAGAAATTTTTATTACTAGGCCTAGCTCTGAGGAAGGGGGTGTGCCCCTGAAACGCGTTAGCTGTACCCCGTGTTCTGTGCATGTCCATGTACTGTGTTTATGGCCTTTTGTCAGTTGCATTTTGTGAGTACCCACTTTTTATACAAAAATTTCTTATTATTAAATTTATCTCTGGTAATGCACTAGGTGTGCGTGCCTTACATTTCTGTTTTTCTTGTTCTTTTGGCTTGTCAGATGTACACTCTGCTGCAGGTGGGAGCTTGTGTAAACACCCTCCGCTACCAACGACTTAATTTCTAGGCTGGTGGCAGCAAAAAAGTTAAAGTCATAAAATTTTTCTTTATTTTGGTTAATATTTTTGATGTCTGGATTTTGTAAGGTGCTTATATAAACTGTTCAGACATTTTTATGTAAAGGAGGTTTCCAGTTTTTTTAATTTAACACCTCTATGGCTCCCTACTTTGTCCAGAGAAGGACTAAATAATGCATAAGTGGCAATAATATAGAACGTGTCAATCTGTATTATATTCCGCTCATTCATTATATTTGTGGGCAGGGTTTGTAGGCGTTGTTACATGCATAACATCGGCAAATTACAGACTGATAGGAAAGTTAGCACAAATACCACCTTTTCGTATAACTAAACACAAACCATCTAGCATAGTTACATGTCTCTTCTTTCTTTTCGGCACATGATGTCATGGAATTACTGGGTCTGAGAGTTATCTTAAGGCCCCTTTCACACTTATACGATTTGTCCCACGATTTTGTACTGCAAAATCGTATGACAAGTCATTCTCCATGATTTTCCCTGCACTACTTTGGTCCAACTTCCATACGATTTGTAGTCCATAGACCTCAATGTTAAACCCTCAAGTAGCATGCAAATCGTACCTGAATAATATAGACACGATTTCAGCACTACTTTGTAAGCACATGCTGAGAATGGTTAATGCCAAAGTTGTGGCAAAGTCGTACAAAGTAGTACTGCTCCCAAATCGCGGCAAAATAGCGGCTGCGGAATTGCGGTAAAATCGTGCGACTTTGAAGTTGTATAAGTGTGAAAGGGGCCTTAGGCCCCTTTCACACTTATACAACTTGTCCCACGATTTTGTACTGCAAAATTGTATGACAAGTCATTCTCCATGATTTTCAATGACTACCATTCATATTGGCATGACTTTAAGTCGTGCCGAATTCAAAGCAGTCCCTGCACTACTTTGGTCCAACTTCCATGCGAGTTGATGTCCATAGACCTCAATGTTAAACCCTCAAGTAGCATGCAAATCGTACCTGAATAATATAGACACGATTTCAGTACGACTTTGTAAGAACAAGCTGTAAGCACAAGCCTCACACCATGTATGTTTTCATTTGTTAATGCCAAAGTTGTGGCAAAGTAGTACTGCTCCCAAATCGCGGCAGCATCGCGTGACTTTGAAGTCGTATAAGTGTGAAAGGGGCCTTAGAGTTATCTTGTTTTTACACTGTGGTTAACAACTTTACAACATTTTGATTTCCTAATAGGAAAAACTTGTGAGCACTCCCACATTTTTTTGTTGACGTAATACACAGGCAAGGTAGAACGTTGGATCATATGATGACTGTATCAGTTAGTGTTCTAGCTTTGCATGGCATGGGGTTGATGGCATTGGTGATGCCTGCCTTCACTTTGGGGCTGATTTACATAAGCTGCAGCAAACGTGATGCAGTTTAGTATAGCAGCTATTCAGGTTTTATCATTCAAATTAAGCTAGAAATCTGGTTATCGAAAATACCTTATTCACTTTAGGGCGCATTCAAAATATTGTGCTGTGGTAATGTTCTCATTACCACTATACACAGTAATGCATGTTGTAGCAATGCCATGATGTTTACCCTAAGTGTTGTGCTGTGCTGTCATATTGCTACAAGTATCTTTTTTTGGTGAAATTTGGTGTGTTAGGTGGCCCTTTCAAATGATTGGTCTGCCCTGATGCAATACATGATAATGGACATGCATCAACACAGTGCAATAGTGTGAACTGGCCCCTACTCCTTTTTCATCTGCTCCAGATTTGTTTAGTCAGCCACTGCATGGTGGTACACTGCAAGGCCCAGGTCTTCCTTATATTAAAATGAACTAAGACGTGCTGGTTTAATCTGGATAGAAGGTTTCCACCTCTGTCGGCTCTTGATCCCGATTGCATGTTGGCTTTTTACAATGCAAAACTGTTCTCCTATCAAGAGGTGGAATAAAGTGTGAAAAGTAGAAGAAAGAGACAGTTGTAACAGCCAACACAGCTGATAGTTCAGGGTCTAGGAGCACACCGCAAGGAATGTGATGTAGTTTAAGTCTGACAATCAGTTCAGATTTACCCTGTTTGGTTATGTGAACAAGTCAGACTGAGCAGTTGTAGGGATCCTTGTTGGAAGGGTCTTGCTGCACTGATCAGCTGTTATGCAAGTGAAAAGAAAAGGTCGCAGAGCTGCAGTTTTTTTTTTTTCCGGGTTGCAGGCGATGTAACAAGAATCGGAATCGGCAGAGTTTTTTTTGAAAGGCTGCTGACAAGATCCGTATGGTATACTACATATTAATTTGGCTGATTATGGTAGTTTGTATTGAAATTCTGTTTTCATTGGATTAATATTGCTATGCAGTAAGTATTTTTATAATACTTTTCCTTTAATACAGTTACAGATTTAATACTGGAA
Organism: Aquarana catesbeiana; assembly: GCF_042186555.1. NCBI lineage: Eukaryota > Metazoa > Chordata > Amphibia > Anura > Ranidae > Aquarana > Aquarana catesbeiana. The sequence goes on along the minus strand of NC_133324.1, from coordinate 160,479,390 downwards.
CGTGATCCCCAAGAAGAGATGCTCAAAGCTTTTAAACTGTTTGACGATGATGACTCAGGAAAAATTAACTTGCGGAATCTACGTCGGGTTTCCCGGGAACTTGGAGAAAACATGACAGATGAAGAGCTGCGGGCTATGATTGATGAATTTGACAAGGATGGTGATGGAGAAAGTGAGTTATAAAAGTGTTCAATGTAATGTTTTTATTTTAGTTATTTGGACGTGTTCAAGAGATGAAATACAACCCCCATTTCAGAAACGTTGGGGCGCTTTATATCTTTAAATGTACATAATAACAGAATGCAATGATTTGCAAATCTCGTACACCCATATTTTATTCACAATAGAAAATCGAAAACATATCAAATGTTTAAACTGAGACAATATACAATTTTAGGAAAAAAAATAAGGTTTTAAATATATCAAAACACATATACTCCAAGCGCTAAAGCCAAGATGCCATGAGAGCATGTAGGTTGGATCACTAAAGAGCTGCCCCAAGCTGCTGTCAAAGATACACTTGGAGTAGTGATGAAAATAAACAAAGATGAACAGCGTTCAGGACCCTCAGTGCAAATAAAACAAATCACGGTAATTCACCAACATAGGATCCTGAATGGATGTAATTCTAGTTGTAAAAAACTGCCTAGTAAGTTGTAAAGTACCCTTGTTTATTATAGAGCATATACAACAATTAAACAATCAATGATGGCAAGCAGTACAATATGCCAGGTGTTCTGGGCTGTGCTGAGACATTGCATTTGTTCCCCGGTGAAGAGGCCAGTATAGGGGTGGCAGGATAAACGCCTACAGACCATGATGCAGTCCAGTGTTCCGACTAGGCATGCCACGGATGACACAATCCCCAGCTGCTAGGAGAAAGTAGTAAGGAGCCACAGGGAGCCAGTCTAGACCTCAAGCATTGGGGGTTTCCATGACGACTCGTTTAGCACGCACGCATGTACTTTGTCAAGTCAAGGGGATATGGGCAATCGGCATATTTTATACAATTGAAATGGATTAAAAGCCAAACAAGGGGGCAAGGAATGGGCGAATCAACTAAGGATCCTGAGTGCCGATCTTCCATTATTGCCCTTACATAATTAATAAGATAGATTAAAAAGTTACTATTACTCCATTATTAATCACTCCTCCTGTGATCATGATCCAAATAAATGTATCACCAAAAAAAGAATTATTAAAAGTTAAGTGAACATTTAAAATTGACATGCAATTAGACAACAGTTCTGATTCATATTGATTAACAAGTAAATGAAAGAATCCATAGATATGTATAACACATTTACTGTGAACACTTCCCCAGGGTTCTATATTATATAATTTTAATGCCAACAAAAATGAAAAAAAAAAAAAATGAAAAAAAAAAAAAAAATCAACAATATTTTCAGGAATACATGAAAAAAAATCACTGTCTGTTAACACAATTCACTGTGCCTTCCAAAAATGCAAGTTGAATCTCTATCACGCAAAGAAGAAGCCATTTCTGAACATGATCCAGATACACAATGCTGAACAATATATCCAGGTTTTAGAGCAGCATATGGTCTCATCCAGAAAAAAGGTCATTTTAAGGAAGACCTTGCATATTTTCAGAAAGGGTATGCTAAACCGCATACTGCAACAGCATTGCTTTGTAGTATAAGAGTATGGGTGCTTAAAGTAGAACTATAGGCAAAACTTTTTTTTTTTTTTTTTTTCATTTAGGATAGAGTATCTCCGCAATAGATTTCCCTTCACTTCCTGTCCCATAGCCAAGCAGGAAGTGAGAGGAAATCTTTGCAAATTAAGGGAATCTCTTTGGGTCACCAGAACTAGTGTTCCCATTGGAAGATTTCCTCTTGATTACTTTTCTGGGGATAACCCAAAATTTTGAATTTTCTTTTATGTTCACTTTCAACGATAATGGTAAACAGGACAAATCAAGAGGAGGAATCTCCTTAAGCGGAGGCACAGACAGCAGTAAAACATGACCGGTGTTCTAATTCATCTCTACTCCATCCAATAATAAGTTTTGCCTTTAGTTATACTATAACTGGCCTTCCTGCAGTCCAGACCTTTCATCAACTGAAAATATTTGGCGCATCTTAAATCGAAAAATACGACAAAGAAGACCCAGGACTGTTCAGCAGTTAGAATCCTATTTTAAGCAAGAATGGGCCAACTTTCCTCTCCCAAAACTCCAGCAACTGGTCTCCTCACTTCCCAGATGTTTACAGAGTTTTGTTAAAAAAAGAGGTGATGATACACCGTAGTAATCATGGCCTTATCCCAACTTTTTTGAGATGTGGTGCTGCCAACAATGTCAAAATTATTACCTTATTTTTTTTCTTAATACACTGTCTCAGTTTAAACATTTGATATGTTTTCTAAAGTGAATAATATATGGGTTTATGGGATTTGCAAATCATTGCATTCTGGTTTTATGTAGAGTTTATACAACGTCCCAACTTTTTTGGAATTGGGGTTGTAGAAATGTTTTATCACTTGTTATTGTAATTTTGATTTTCAGAAATATTTTTAGTGTGTGTTCTGTAGTGATTTTACTGATTGCTATTTATTGTAAAATATACTGAATGGTATTTATCACTATTGGAATTTTAAATAGACATTGTGCCACTGGACTAAACAGATTAACCCATAAAGGAATATATAAGATTGATTATGGATATGAAAAGAGAGCTTTTCAGCCACATTTCAGTTCTCTTTCAAACTTAGCTTGGCACCTTGTTATCCGTATTGGCCTCTTTATCAAGCTGTAAGTTTATACTACCTATTATATTCTAGAACCAATAGTAAGGATGCTAATGATGATTCGATTTGAGAGCAAAAGCTTTTCCTAATAATACAAGAGTTCTATTGGCACCTTTTCAGTATTTGTGGAAGCATACTGCCCTTGTAGTATTGGAAAGCACAGGCATGGACAAGGAAGTATTAATAATTGTCATGATATTGGCAACTATATCTGCACTGTATCAAAAAATTGCAGGGTTATGCATAGGAAAAAAAACAAGGTCAGTTCTCCAAACAACTTGTATGATGTGGAGAGACAGGAAGAGGCAGACTTAGAAGGAGTTTGCATTTCAAGGGCTCGATGGAGTTACCCTCCAGGGCTCAGTTGGGTAATTTAAACTCCTCACTTTTAGAGGCACAGAGTAAGTCTTAGGAGTTAAAGCGGTTGTAGAGCTTCAATTTCTTTTTCCTAATATAAACATGTTATACTTACCTGCTCTGTGCAGTGGTTTTGCACAGTGCAACCCTGAATTTCCTCTTCTGCGGCCCTCCGCTAACGCTCTTGTCTCCTCCTCTTCTCTGTGTGCCCCCATAGCAGCCAGCTTGCACTCATGCGGGCATGCTCCATGTGCATCCATAGACACATACAATGTGGGTTGATCCTGCCCTCCAGTCTTTCCTCTCAGGAATTGACTGACAGCAGCAGGAGCCAATTGCTCCCTCTGCTGCCGAGTCTCCTGTGAGAAGAGAGAGAGAGTGGAGAAGAGCTGCTGCAGACGGGCACAGCGCTGAATCGAGACAGGCCTCAGGAAAGTGTTTAAGGGGGGCTGAGGTTTTTTTGCATGCAGAGGTAAAAAAATCTTTTGCCCTTATAACTACTTTAACATCCTTTGCTGTTACTATTATATTATGATAATGTACAGCCGTGGTAAACAGGTGAAAATATATATTTTTTCAAACTTTTTTTGTTTTCATTTAGAAAGTTATAAAATTAATTGCAAATACAGACAAGATTAGAAAAAATGAACATTCCATATATACATTTTAAGACTTGCATTACAAAGTAAATAGAACAGGAGCTAGGATAATACATTTGTATATGCATGCTAACTATTAGAATAACCATTATTTGTTCCTAGGGGCTTGTAGTTTTCAAAAGTGGATTAACGAATCACAAATAGCAGAGCCTACAGAAGGTCACCTTTATAACAAAACTAGTATGCTCTTGTGTTTCAGTGATCATCCCAACAGTCAAGCATTATAACTGGGGCCTTTGAAAACCTGTACAGTATCTGTCCCACTCTCAAATGAACAGTTCAGCAACTCTGATAACAAAAGAACTTATGGCTTTTGATTATGTGATGTTTAGTTATGTTGGAGCAAATCTGGTCCCAGTCTAATGTTTTCTCAAAATATAAGCAACAGTAAAGCCAGCCATAGAGGGTTTGAATCTCAGCTGGTGCAGCAGGGATCAGCCAAGATTGGAAACAAGTATGGGCAGGCTGATTATACCCAAGTTGATTTGATTAACTTGTGTACAACCAGCTTGTTGGATTTTTCATGCAATTATTGCCAGCAGCTATAGCCACGAGCAATAATCACTGTGTGTTCTCCCAGCCGGGGTGGCTCCCCCTGCCGGGAGAACAAAATAGCTCTGAGAGAGGGATTCCCCCATCAACACGGACTGTGTTTACAGGGAAATCAAACTATTTTATATGAAAGAAAATTACTCAATCTATTGCTTGCTTAACTGAACTCCTTTGTAGCCAAACAAACTTTCATTATGTTGGATTGAAACAACTAATTGGCATAATCGATTAGAATTGATTATGAAAATAGTTGTCAACTATTTTCATAATCGATTAGTTGGTCAGCCGTTTAGTTGTTCTGCATACAGAATGTATTATTTGTTTGCATATCAGAAAATGCAGTGCAGCACACATACAGCTCAGTACACCGTCCAAACATGTCAGAATACGCAGTGCAGCACACATACAGCTCAGTACACCGCCCAAACATGTCAGAATACACAGTGCAGCACACATACAGCTCAGTACACCGCCCAAACATGTCAGAATACACAGTGCAGCACACATACAGCTCAGTACACCGCCCAAACATGTCAGAATACACAGTGCAGCACACATACAGCTCAGTACACCGCCCAAACATGTCAGAATACACAGTGCAGCACACATACAGCTCAGTACACCGCCCAAACATGTCAGAATACACAGTGCAGCACACATACAGCTAAGTACACCGTCCATTCATGTCAGAATACACAGTGCAGCACACATACAGCTCAGTACACCGCCCAAACATGTCAGAATACACAGTGCAGCACACATACAGCTCAGTACACCGTCCATTCATGTCAGAATACACAGTGCAGCACACATACAGCTCAGTACACCGCCCAAACATGTCAGAATACACAGTGCAGCACACATACAGCTCAGTACACCGTCCATTCATGTCAGAATACACAGTGCAGCACACATACAGCTCAGTACACCGCCCAAACATGTCAGAATACACAGTGCAGCACACATACAGCTCAGTACACTGCCCAAACATGTCAGAATACACAGTGCAGCACACATACAGCTCAGTACACTGCCCAAACATGTCAAAATACACAGTGCAGCACACATACAGCTCAGTACACCGCCCAAATATGTCAGAATACACAGTGCAGCACACATACAGCTCAGTACACCGTCCATTCATGTCAGAATACACAGCGCAGCACACATACAGCTCAGTACACCGTCCATTCATGTCAGAATACACAGTGCAGCACACATACAGCTCAGTACACCATCCATTCATGTCAGAATACACAGTGCAGCACACATACAGCTCAGTACACCGTCCATTCATGTCAGAATACACAGTGCAGCACACATACAGCTCAGTCCACCGTCCATTCATGTCAGAATACACAGTGCAGCACACATACAGCTCAGTACACCGCCCAAACATGTCAGAATACACAGTGCAGCACACATACAGCTCAGTACACCGCCCAAACATGTCAGAATACACAGTGCAGCACACATACAGCTCAGTACACCGTCCATTCATGTCAGAATACACAGTACAGCACACATACAGCTCAGTACACCGTCCAAACATGTCAGAATACACAGTGCTGCACACATACAGCTCAGTACACCGTCCATTCATGTCAGAATACACAGTACAGCACACATACAGCTCAGTACACCGCCCAAACATGTCAGAATACACAGTGCAGCACACATACAGCTCAGTACACTGCCCAAACATGTCAGAATACACAGTGCAGCACACATACAGCTCAGTACACCGCCCAAACATGTCAGAATACACAGTGCAGCACACATACAGCTCAGTACATTGCCCAAACATGTCAGAATACACAGTGCAGCACACATACAACTCAGTACACCGCCCAAACATGTCAGAATACACAGTGCAGCACACATACAGCTCAGTACACCGTCCATTCATGTCAGAATACACAGTGCAGCACACATACAGCTCAGTACACCGTCCATTCATGTCAGAATACACAGTGCAGCACACATACAGCTCAGTACACCGCCCAAACATGTCAGAATACACAGTGCAGCACACATACAGCTCAGTACACCGCCCAAACATGTCAGAATACACAGTGCAGCACACATACAGCTCAGTACACTGCCCAAACATGTCAAAATACACAGTGCAGCACACATACAGCTCAGTACACCGCCCAAATATGTCAGAATACACAGTGCAGCACACATACAGCTCAGTACACCGTCCATTCATGTCAGAATACACAGTGCAGCACACATACAGCTCAGTACACCGTCCATTCATGTCAGAATACACAGTGCAGCACACATACAGCTCAGTACACCGTCCATTCATGTCAGAATACACAGTGCAGCACACATACAGCTCAGTACACCGTCCATTCATGTCAGAATACACAGTGCAGCACACATACAGCTCAGTCCACCGTCCATTCATGTCAGAATACACAGTGCAGCACACATACAGCTCAGTACACCGCCCAAACATGTCAGAATACACAGTGCAGCACACATACAGCTCAGTACACCGTCCAAACATGTCAGAATACACAGTGCTGCACACATACAGCTCAGTACACCGTCCATTCATGTCAGAATACACAGTACAGCACACATACAGCTCAGTACATCACTACACCGTTCATACATGTGAGTAAGTGCCTGAGAATTTGTAAATGTGTGAGGAGCAATGCCTCATAGGACATGTAGTCCTGGCAGGAGAAGGAAGTGATACACAGTACAGCACACATAAAGCTCAGTACACCGTCCATTCATGTCCGGATACACAGTACAGCACACATACAGCTCAGTACACCGTCCATTCATGTCAGAATACACAGTGCAGCACACATACAGCTCAGTACACCGTCCATTCATGTCAGAATACACAGTGCAGCACACATACAGCTCAGTACACCGTCCATTCATGTCAGAATACACAGTGCAGCACACATACAGCTCAGTACACTGTCCATTCATGTCAGAATACACAGTGCAGCACACATACAGCTCAGTACACCGCCCAAACATGTCAGAATACACAGTGCAGCACACATACAGCTCAGTACACCGTCCAAACATGTCAGAATACACAGTGCTGCACACATACAGCTCAGTACACCGTCCATTCATGTCAGAATACACAGTGCAGCACACATACAGCTCAGTACAACGTCCATTCATGTCAGAATACACAGTGCAGCACACATACAGCTCAGTACACCGTCCATTCATGTCAGAATACACAGTGCAGCACACATACAGCTCAGTACACCGCCCAAACATGTCAGAATACACAGTGCAGCACACATACAGCTCAGTACACCGCCCAAACATGTCAGAATACACAGTGCAGCACACATACAGCTCAGTACACCGCCCAAACATGTCAGAATACACAGTGCAGCACACATACAGCTCACTACACCGTTCATACATGTGAGAAAGTGCCTGAAAATTTGTAAATGTGTGAGGAGCAATGCCTCATAGGACATGTAGTCCTGGCAGGAGAAGGAAGTGATACACAGTACAGCACACATACAGCTCAGTACACCGTCCATTCATGTCCGGATACACAGTACAGCACACATACAGCTCAGTACACCGTCCATTCATGTCAGAATACACAGTACAGCACACATACAGCTCAGTACACTGTCCATTCATGTCAGAATACACAGTGCAGCACACATACAGCTCAGTACAACGTCCATTCATGTCAGAATACACAGTACAGCACACATACAGCTCAGTACACCGTCCATTCATGTCAGAATACACAGTGCAGCACACATACAGCCCAGTACACTGTCCAAACATGTCAGAATACTCCGTGCTGCACACATACAGCTCAGTACACCGTCCAAACATGTCAGAATACACAGTGCAGCACACATACAGCTCAGTACACCGTCCATTCATGTCAGAATACACAGTACAGCACACATACAGCTCAGTACACCGTCCATTCATGTCAGAATACACAGTGCTGCACACATACAGCTCAGTACACCAGTGAGTGATTCCAAAGGCAGAAGTAATTTTTACCTTGCTATAGGGACACTCTACTATACATTGCAGCTTGCTATTGGGGCACTCTGAAGGCAGGAGAAGCCAGGAGCGTCGGTGAGGAACCTTTAGAAGAGTAGAATCAGGGCTGCTCTGTGCAAAACCATTACACAGAGTAGGTAAATATGACATGTTTATTGTTTAACCACCTCAATACTGGGCATTTTCGCCCCCTTCCTGCCCAAGCCATTTTTCAGCTTTCAGCGCTGTCGCACTTTGAATGACAATTTCGCGGTCATACAACACTCGACCCAAATGAAATTGTTATCATTTTTTCCCCACAAATAGAGCTTTCTTTTAGTGGTATTTGATCACCTCTGCGGTTTTTATTTTTTGCGCTATAAACAAAAGAAAAGTGACAAGTTTTAAAAAAAAAACACAATAATTTTTACCTTTTGCGATAATAAATATCCAATTTTTTTTTCTTTAAAACAAATTTTTTCTCCGTTTAGGCCGATATGTATTCTTGTACATATTTTTGGTAAAAAAAAATCGCAATAAGCGTATATAGATTGGTTTGCGCAAAAGTTATAGTGTCTACAAAATAGGGGATAGTTTTATAACATTTTTATTTTTTTTTATTTTTTTACTAGTAATGGCGGCGATCTGCGATTTTTATTGTGACTGCGATATTGCGGTGGACACATCGGACACTTTTGACACATATTTGGGACCATTCACATTTATACAGCGATCCTTGCTATAAAAATGCATTGATTACTGTATAAATGTGACAGGCAGTGAAGGGGTTAACACTGGGTGGTGATGGAGGGGTTAACTGTGTTGCTAGGGGAGTGATTCTAACTGTAGGGGGCGGGGACTCACTAGGGGAGGAGACCGATCGGTGTTCCTCTGTACTGGGAACACACCATCGGTCTCCTCTCCTCTGACAGGACCGTGGATCTGTGTGTTTACACACACAGATCCACGGTCCTGCTGTGTTACCGGTAATCGCGGGTGCCCGGTGGACATCGCGGCCGCCGGGCACGCACACCGGGTGCTTAGTGACACAGCGCACGCGATCGCCGGCGGCGGCGCGCGCGCGCCCCCTGGTGGCCTAAGTAAGCGAGGACGTCCTATGATGTCCGCCCGCAACGAGAGCTGCGCCGCCTGGCCGTCAATTGACGGCCAGCGGTCGGCAGGCGGTTAAAAAGAAAACATCCAACGATTACAATGGCTTTAGGGCTCTGTTTAGGGAAGATCAGCATCTGAACCCAGAAAAGCTGGAGGCTGATATGCTAGAGGTAATATAAGGCATTACAATTTCATTTAAAGTAACCTTTTACCAGTAATTGTGCATTATATTTGAAATGATTATATCCATGCAAAAAAGTCTCAGCCTTTAGTACTACTTTAATATAAAATATTTCTATCCCCCCCTCCACCCTTAATATAGCTTCATGTCGTTAAAATACCCCGTATATCCTACTTCTGGGTATATTTATTATTAATATAATACATAAATATGATATCATTTTTATATATTATTACTGTTTAACAGTATAAATTAACCCCTTATATTAGTGATGATCTGCTGTGTTTGTACTATAAAGGGCAAATTTTAGTTTTTTTAACCCCCTTGACCAGTGAAAAAAAGCATGCTGATGCTACTAAACGTCTTTTGCTGGCCATACACATATCGGTTTTCAGACAAGAATATTCAAACAAATATTCTTTGTAAATTCGAAATATTGACTTGCTTTAAACATTCAGTTTTAACCTCTTCGTGCCTGCGCTATAGCGAAAAGACGGCTATAGCGCGGGCCTAAATTGCCAGGAGGGCGTCTGTGTATGTCCTCTCATGCATGAGCTATCTGCACGCTCTGTGATCGGAGTAAGGGGTCGACTCCAACCCCTTACCACGTGATCAACTGTCAGCCAATGACCGCTGATCACGTGATGTAAACAGTCAATAATCTGCTATTTTTAAAGTCGATCACCGACTTCTGTCAAAGGGACATTGGTCCCAAACAGGGAGAGCCAATGCCATCTCATCTGTGCCCACCAGTGCTGCCTACCAGTGCAAATCAGTGCTGCCGATCATTGCTGCCCATCAGTGCCTCAATATCAGTGCTGCCTATCATCAGTGTCACCTATTAGTGCCCATCAGTGAAGGAGGAAAAAATTACCTGTTTGCTAAATTTTATAACAAACTATGAAAACCTGTTCTTTTATTTATTTTTTCACAATTTTCAGTCTTTTTTGTTTGTTTAATGGGAGATGAGTACAGCGCTGCACCACTGATCATGTGAAAAAAAGTTTACACGGTAAGCAGCTAACACTCCTTTTAGACAAAAGAAAAATAAAAATGAGAACAATATAAAGTGTAGCGCTCTCGGTACAAAAGTGTTGGAAGAACCAAACAAAATGGACTAGGCCTAAACCATTACTGGGAGGCCCACAGAAAACATCAAATTCAAAATTGCATATAAGTGACTAGATACAATACAAATTAAACGAAGTGTCACATATTGTCAAAATAAATTAATATGGTGGAGAAGAAAAAAAAAAAAAAAACACAATGTGGAGAAATGTGAAGGTATAATTAAATAAATTGTGTTATATAACAAAAAATGTCCAAATAAAGTCCAAAATTTATGGAGATTAGGATCTGGATGAGATTCAAACACCCACCACCCAAAACAGTCTCTGAAAATTGAATGGTGAAAACAATGATGAGGGACTTTTGCCAAGTGAGTGGATAAAACACCAGATAAATGAAACTTCTGAATAAGTGTCGGGACCACCACCAAAGCATCGGAGGAGGCTTACCGGAACTAGATGACTTGAAAAGACATACGTCTTCCAAGTCCCAAAAGGCTTGTTTGGCCACCAAGGCTGGCAGGATGGATCCTCAGATGTCCTCAACTTCCAATAGGGGAGGGAAGAGGGAAGAAAGAAAGGGGAGGTGGAGATCCCGTCGTACCTCAACCGTCCAGACTCATCAACAGGCCAACCGAATAGAGTTACATGCCATGGGAAAAATAAAGCTCACATGGCATGATATCGTTTAAAACATAAATTTATTAAAAATATAAACAGGAACACTCACATTTGCGAAGATCAGAATAAGCTCAAAACAAAATGGTAAACGCGGTAATCGTAGGGAGTCCACCCGACATGTTTCGGCTAACGAGCCTTCATCTGGGGTGTGGAGCCCCCCTACCTTACCGCTATTTAAACTAGAAATGACCCCCACTGGGAGTGTCACAGCACAGGAAGTGCCCCGCTGGTATCACTTCCGGTTTAAAGAAAGAAATGGAATGTATGTAAATTATAATGTTCTGGTCAGTGGTATGAAGCAACAAATACCCGTTTAATGGTATTCCAATTTGAAATTAATGAACCAGTAAATATATCAAAAAGAACTTCAATACTAGTGATATGGCCAGCCGACCCGGAAGTGCTCGGAATGTAACCAAGCCTCGGGGTCAGCATGGCCAGATAGGCAGATCCGAGCGCCATCGCGCTCTGCCCGCTAGGCGTGTCAGATACCATGGCCTTGCGCAATCGCGGAAGTCACAAAGGTGCCCGCTTGCGCACCAAGCCTCGCTCTCGGTCTGCGTGACTGCAGGCCGGAGCGTCGTCACGCCCCACCTGTCTAATTCAACGTCAGGGAGTTAGGTCGAGCCCGTCACGGTCGAATGCTGCACATGCGCACTCGCACCTCGGGGTTCGGCTGCGTCATCACGCTCGTCTGTACACCTAATTCAACTTCCTACAATAGGGGGAGGATCCCACAGGTCAGGGAAGGCCGGGACCACATCCTGGCGATCGCTTGATCCGGGTCAGGTGTCAGCAGAGGTGGAAAAAAGTTAATAAAATAAGATAGAAGGAATTATAATAAAATGGAGTAAAAATGAAATGCGACTTATGTTAAAAATGTCTGCACATTAGGAATAAATAAAAATTGGATTAGTGTTGGTAATTGTATGGAGGCAGTAACCACAACCATACAGTGTTAGGAAAATGACACTACCAATGGGGGCATCCCGAACAATCAAATGTGATATAACATAAACACAAAGTGCTGCCAATGTTAGGAATAACATTAAATCGGGATACATCTACCATAATATACAAATAAATGTAAGGTCATGGTATGATTACTTAAAGGGGTATAGACCCCTATAATCAATATATATATATGGTATGAAAATAAAATCAAATGAAAAATTATAAAAATAAAAATAATAATAAAAAATTTTTTATTTTAAAATTTTTTTTTTTAAAATTTTTTTTTTTTTTTTTTTATAAAATTAATAGTAAAGAGAGATCGCAGATGGGTGCATTATATTTGAAATGATTATATCCATGCAAAAAAGTCTCAGCCTTTAGTACTACTTTAATATAAAATATTTCTATCCCCCCCTCCACCCTTAATATAGCTTCATGTCGTTAAAATACCCCGTATATCCTACTTCTGGGTATATTTATTATTAATATAATACATAAATATGATATCATTTTTATATATTATTACTGTTTAACAGTATAAATTAACCCCTTATATTAGTGATGATCTGCTGTGTTTGTACTATAAAGGGCAAATTTTAGTTTTTTTAACCCCCTTGACCAGTGAAAAAAAGCATGCTGATGCTACTAAACGTCTTTTGCTGGCCATACACATATCGGTTTTCAGACAAGAATATTCAAACAAATATTCTTTGTAAATTCGAAATATTGACTTGCTTTAAACATTCAGTTTTAACCTCTTCGTGCCTGCGCTATAGCGAAAAGACGGCTATAGCGCGGGCCTAAATTGCCAGGAGGGCGTCTGTGTATGTCCTCTCATGCATGAGCTATCTGCACGCTCTGTGATCGGAGTAAGGGGTCGACTCCAACCCCTTACCACGTGATCAACTGTCAGCCAATGACCGCTGATCACGTGATGTAAACAGTCAATAATCTGCTATTTTTAAAGTCGATCACCGACTTCTGTCAAAGGGACATTGGTCCCAAACAGGGAGAGCCAATGCCATCTCATCTGTGCCCACCAGTGCTGCCTACCAGTGCAAATCAGTGCTGCCGATCATTGCTGCCCATCAGTGCCTCAATATCAGTGCTGCCTATCATCAGTGTCACCTATTAGTGCCCATCAGTGAAGGAGGAAAAAATTACCTGTTTGCTAAATTTTATAACAAACTATGAAAACCTGTTCTTTTATTTATTTTTTCACAATTTTCAGTCTTTTTTGTTTGTTTAGCAAAAAATAAAAACCCCAGTAGTGATTAACCACTTCAATACCGAGCACTTTCGCCCCTTCCTGCCCAGGACAATTTTTAGCTTTTAGCGCTGTTGCACTTGCACAATGACAATTGCACAGTCATGTAACACTGTACCCTAACTAAATTTTTATCATTTTCTTCCCACAAATAGAGCTTTCTTTTGGTGGTATTTGATCACCTCTGGGCTTTACATTTTTTGCTAGACAAATTAAAACAGACCGAGTTTTTTGAAAAAAAAAAACAAAAAAAGTTTTTCTTGGTTTCTGTCATAAAATTTAGTTTTCTCCTTCACTGATGGGCACTGATGAGGCGGCACTGATGAGTTGATACTGATGGGCACTGATGAGGAGGCACTGATATGCAGCACTGATGGGCATTGACCGGCGGCACCGATGGACACTAATAGATGGCACTGATGGGCAGCACTGATGAGGTACTGACAGGTGTTACTGCTGGGCACTGATTGGCACTGTGGTGGGCACCGATTGGCACTTTGATTAGCACTGACAGACTTTATTGATGGGGCACTGATGGGCACATCTGATGGGGGCTGTGCTGATAATCAATGTGCTGATTATCAGCACAGACTCCCCTCTGACAGGGAGAGACGCTGATCCGCTCTCCCTGTCAGCGCGAACCAAGGAATGCCGTTTACCGGCACTTCCTAGTTCACGCGATGATCAGCTGTGGTTGGTCACAGCTGATCACGTGGTACGAAGCCTCTGTCAGAGGCTCCTTACTATGATTGGAGTTGCAGTGTCAGACTGCACGCTGCGCTGCCCGCTGGCATGTTGTCCTACTGGACATCATATGACACCCAGTCAGGATAACGGAACCACCACCCGGCTGCCAATCTGCTATAGGCCAGGCGGGAAGTGGTAAATACCACCAAAAGAAAGCTCTGTTTGTGTGAAAAAAATGATACAAATTTTATTTGGGTACAGTATAGCATGACCACGCAATTGTCATTCAAAGTGTGACAGGACTGAAAGCTGAAAATTGGCCTGGGCAGGAAGGTGGTTTAGGTGCCCAATAGGGAAGTGGTTAAAATGAATGTAATGAAAATCTGAATGAAAACCAGATACACTGTCTGAAAATTCCTTCGACCAAGGAGTTTTCTATTCTGCTCCTTCGAACTGCCCCGTCACTGTGGTCAAAACGAATGTCGATTTGACCCCACTAATGATTAAAAGTTTGAACGAACATTCTTAAAATGAAGATTTTCTAAGGAAAAAAAATAGTTTGTGTATGGCCAGCATAAGTGACAGCAGGCTCAGGTTGTATCAAGCTACCTGCCTATGACAAGGGTGTTTGCATAATATTATATTACAATAGTGTCTTAAAATCTGCAAAACTGTGTTCTTTTAAATAAACATTTTATCTTGGAGTCTGATAGCTTTTCCAGATTCCACCTCCCAATAGTGTGTGTGTGTGTGTATATTATATAAAATTATAATCTGTTATTCTCGGTGTCGGTTAGATATTTTGTTCCCCATCCATATAGTTGGTTATTTATATTTAGCACTGCATAGAGATATTTAAATAATAAATTTGTCTTTTTTTAAACTTTACGTATTAACTGAATTATACACCAAATTATTATTATTTTTTTTATCAGATTTAAAATCAAAACAATAATCAGCCAACTAATCGATTATGAAAATAATCGTTAGTTGCAGCCCTAGATTAATGTCCAATTAATGTCTCCAATATGTGGATTGGCTGCTGTCTGGTGTTTAGCATGGGAAATCTATTCCATAGCAGTTGTAAGGAGGACATTTTTGGCAGTTAGTGACTTCTTGCCCATCTGGATAGGTTCCAGTATGGCAGTGCTAATTAACCCCTTGCCGATTAGCGCACGATGATATACGTCGGCACAAAGGCACGGCTGGGCAAATGGGCTTACAGGTACATTCCCTTAAAATCGTGGCATTGTGGGCGCACGAGCGACGCTGGTGGGGCGCTGGCGCACCCTCTGCGCACTCCGTGAGCGTGCCCGCGGGCTCTATGTCCGCCGGGGGCCCACGATCGTGTCACGGAGTGGCACAACGGGGTGATACCTATGTGAACAAGGCATTTCCCTGCATGTGGAAAGCTCCCCTGCATAACAGGAATGTATGTGGTGATGATCCTGGCTTAGCAGGCCCAAGCATCCTAGAAGACGGGCAGGCAGGTAAAGGGCTCATTTACACTTGCTTTGGCTTCAACACACATTAAAGCGCCTACAGCTTCAACATACTTTTATGATGTGTTTTTGATGCTTCGTTTAAGCTTTGGTGATGCTTCCGTGATGCTTTTTTGAAGCTTTTTCGAAGCTTGACAAATGCCCTGTGTGTATATCCTATACCTGCAAATTCTCCAAGTGAAGCTAGAGCTGAATTAAAGCCTCTCAAAAGCAGCAGGTGCTTCAAGCGAGCTTTGTCATAGAGTTCTATGGAGGCTTTCAAGATGCTTTGAAGCACCACTAAAGCAACATGGGGTACACAAGGTGTAAACAGGACTGTAAGCTAACCATTTTATTTAGTGACAGGAGCTTTGACTGGTATTCAGAGAGCTTTAACAAAGCCTGTCCGAAGCCTTGTTTTGAAGCAAGTGTAAACTAGCCCTAAAAGCTAAAACAGGATAGTAGTCCTTGCAGCCAGCTGCATCAACATCTGCTCCGATTCACGTCCTTGCAAATATGTTTTTTTTTTTGCATGCTTGGTTGTCAGGAGCATGAAGTTAATTTTAGGCTCGATTCACACCTATGCATGTTGCTTTTGAGCGTTTTTGGAGGTTTTTTTTTCATGCTTGGCACGTTTTTGAGCAGCGTTTTTGTAGCGTTTTTGCGGCGTTTTTGCCGCGATTTGCGTTTTGCGTTTTTTTTTTTTTTTTTTTCATTTTTTTTTACAGTCTTAAAAAAAAATTACAAAAAAAAACGGCAAAAACGCACCAAAAACGCTGCAAAAACGCTGCAAAAACGGTGCACTTGCGTTTTTGATGCTTGTCCATTGAAATCCATTACATGCAAAACGCTGCTTTTTGCATGAAAAAAAGTCCCCGACCCTTTCCAAAAACGCAGAGATACAAAAAAGCATTGATGTCAACATGTTCCATAGGAACCCATGTTAAAAAATTCCCATGCATTTCTGCAAAATGCAAAATGCATCAAAAAACGCACTAGTGTGAATGGAGCCTAAAGGTTTTTATTTAAAAAAAAAGGATACTTGTCCAAAAGTATTTGGTGGTTATGTTATATGGAGCCTTTGTACAAACAAATAGGGATTACTGGAGTACACCTTTTAAACAACAGGGAAAGTCACCATAGAGGTCAACTAACTGCAGTTCATAGTGTGACCCCTATTACAACTGCTTAAAAACCACATTGCCCCCACCTGTGTAAAATTAACACCCTACTTATGTTGCATATAACCGAAATATTTCTGGATTGATGTTTAAAACGTACCTTTTGTTTTTTGTTTATACAGTAAATATAGAAGAATTCATTTCCATAATGACTGGCGACATTTAACGTAAAGCTGAAGACCCGGTTTTCTATGTTATAACTTGCCAGCAGCAGGAATCATTGTGAACACTTTTATTATGGACCAACTCTGATGCTGAAGTCAGTATTTTGTAGCATATTTATGTTAAGGTGGAATTCTTCTCAATTTTCAGTATAGTTCTATTTGTAAAATAGTTTTTTGGTTTTTTTTATGCAGCTGTAATTAAATTGCACAATACTTTGTAAACTGGAGTGGTTGGTGTTTTCCTTTATCACAGTTCAGTTACTGTACAATTTCTTATACACTCATATACATCCACATTCATACACTGTATTGCTATACATAATATTACCATCAAATCACAAAAGCTAAACACATGCAGTATATTCATTACTATGTATAATTTACTAATGTTATTCACTTTTTTTTTTATTTTACTGAAGGTTTACGCGGAACTTTCACCATGCACATTATGTTTACTGTTTTTATATTAGTATTGTCTATGACAGGGGTGTCAAACTCCAATTTGATCACGGGCCACGTCAGCATTATGGTTGCCCTCAAAGGGCGAGTTAACATAAAACTTAAAGTGATATTAAAGTCTTGAGGTTTTTTTTGTTTCAAAATAACAAACCTGTTATATTTACCTGCTCTGTGTAATGGTTTTGCTGGCGCTCCTGGCCCCTCCCTCCTGCTGAACACCTCCACAGTCAGCAGCTTACTATGGGGGCACCCACTTCTGTGTCAATTCAGACACAAAGCCATGATTCGTTTCCACCCCCTCTCTTTCCTCATTGGTTGGCTAACTTTAGATGACAGCAGCGGGAGCCAATGGTGCCCACTGTGTGTCTCAGCCAATTAGGAGGGAGAGTCCTGAACAGCCAAGTCTCTCGTGCAACATCGCTGGATTGAGAAGGCTCAATTAATTATTAGGGGAGCTGCTGCACACAGGAGTTTTTTTATTTTAATGCATCCAATGCATTAAAATAAAAAACCTTCTGCATTTAGAACCACTTCAGCCCCAGAAGATTTTACCCCCTTTCTTACCAGAGCACTTTTTACAATTTGGCACTGTGTCGCTTTAACTGACAATTGCGCGGTCATGCAATGCTGTACCCAAACAAAAAATGTTGTCCTTTTTTTCCCACAAATAGAGATTTCTTTTGGTGGCATTTGATTACCTCTGCCGTTTTTATTTTTTGCGCTATAAACAAAAAACGACAATTTTGAAAAAAAAAAAAAAACTATTTTTTTACTTTTTGCTATAATAAATATCCCCAAAAATGTTTTTAAAAAACTAATTTCTTCATCAGTTTAGGCCAATATATATTCTTCTACATATTTAAAAAAAAAAAAAAATCGCAAAAAGCATATATGGATTGGTTTGCGCAAAATTTATAGTGTCTACAAACTATAGGAAAGTTTTTTTATGGCATTTTTATTATTTATTTTTTTTACTAGTAATGGCGGTGATCTGCAATTTTTAGCGGTATTGCAACGGACATATCGGACACCTTTGACACATTTTTGGGACCATTGACATTTATACAGCGATCAGCTATAAATATGCTCTGATTACTGTGTAAATGTCACTGTCAGAGAAGTGGTTAACACTAGGGGGCGATCAAGGGGTTAAATGTATGTTCCCTCACTGTGTGTTCTAACTGTATGGGAATAGGACTGATTAGGGGAGGAGACATACCGTGCTTCCTAGTTAGTAGAACAAACTGTATGTCTCCTCTCCCCTGACAGCACAGGGATTTGTGTGTTTACACACACACAAATCCCCGTGGCAACAATCACACGTGGCTGGAGGCGATCGTGACTTAAAAGGAACCCCGTATATGTACGGGATTTTGCGCAGCAGTGCCATTGTGCCACAGTAAATGTGCGTGAGCCGGTCGGCAACCAGTTAAGCTGTGATGGGCAGGTGCAGACCAGCATGGAGCCCACTCACACTCCTGTAGCAGATGATGCAATTCTGAAACAGAGGGTCACACACCGCTGGTATCCTCAAGAAAATTTATTGGAGACTGTTCAGACAGAAAATAAAGTTTCTTATGAATAATGCCAACAGTGTGCGACCCTCCTTTTCAACTGACATAGAATGTAGAATGTATTATTCTCATAAATATAAGCAGATGTCCAGATACCCCCTCAGCTTCAGAAGTCATGAGGGACTTGGAGTGAGGCACAACACACGTGGTAGGAGAAATTATAAAATTGTTTAATTGGCATATAAACAAAGCATACCTCCATAAACACATGATACATGGTTGAACATGAGTATTTTTATCTATATACAAGACGGCATACAGAAAAGCAGAATTCATATACATACATACATACATACACATATACATATATATATATATATATATACATACATGCATCGAAAATCGCATAGTATCCCATGGAAGTAACTAGTATAAAAAGCCAATTGCTTCTTGAGTAATGGATACAAATGAATCACAGTTGGGGTCAAGCTATTTGTTGGAAAAATGATGACATTGATAGGCTTTATGCGTTTCATAGCCAATTGCCACTCATCAGGAGAAAACGCATAGCATAACTGAAAAAAGGTACCAAATAGTATCTAATGTTTTGCCCAGATAGTAAGAAACAAGGTAGGGGTAAGGGGAAGAAACAAGATTCTCCCTAGAATACTTACGTATAAATTGTTCTAGATAAGCAGTGTTGCAAGTCAGGATCTGAGAGGAAAGTCTGTCCCAAGAGCTGAGGGAATGAACCCAAGGAGGAAGCGAGCGCACCAACGCACCCCAGGAGCACCCTTCAAAAGTAATAGGCTAGGGTGAAAAATTTTCAAATATGTCTGTAGAGTAAATGATATTGGACCTATACGTGTGAATGGTACCAGTATATACATACAGTATTCATGAACTGTAAACCAACACCCATTATTACCTGAAAAAGTGAAAAGCGTAGTAGATACAAGTGAAAAGAATAATATATTGCATAAAGTGAAAAATCGCATTAAAATCATGCAATGCCCCAAAGGGGAAAGGGTGAAGAAAAGCAAGGTGGTGTGCAGTCTTGGTGATAGGGAGGAAATCACAGGGATAGTTACCTGGTGACATTGCATAGAGACATGCTCTGAGACACAATGTGCATATTTCAGGAGAAAAGCCAGAATATGAACAAGATTCCCGGTCGGGGTATAAGTAATAGCCGACACTCCCTGGGCTCCTCCCGTACATAATCATGGATAAGAAACCAACACCCATTGTTGCCAGGAAAAGTGAAAGGTATAGTGGATACCAAGTGATAGAAAACATAACACAAAAGAGAATAAAAAGGTGAAAAATCGCATGAGTTTAATGCAATTTCTCTAAAAGGGGGGAAGGGTGAGGAAAAAACAAAAAAGATGTGCGATAAAGAGGAAATCGCAGGGATAGTTACATAGTGACATTGCACAAAGATGTGCTGTGACACACTCGCAGATCCTGACTTACAACACTTCTTATCTAGAACAATTTATACGTAACTATTCCAGGGAGATTTCTGGTAGCCCTTCCAGGGCTAAATCTACCAATTCCAAGCATCACAGATGCTCCAGTCATACTTTGAGTCATGGGAGATCTAGGAGAAGTCGCTCAAGATCTTCATCTCGCCATCGTCACTCTGGTCGCAGCCACTCTCATTATAGTCGCTCACACCGGAGTCGCTCATATAGAAGGTCACCTTCTTCCCATCACGAAAGGAGCTATCACACCCACCCTGCAGCAAACGCTTGCTGGGTGTGCGGAGCTCCAGCTTTGCCAGACAAATTGGCCTGCCAGGCATGCTTCAATGAAGCAACCAGAGAAAAGGAATCTGTTGTAAGAGAGGTGACTGACTTCATCAGAGAGTCTGTACAGAAGACTATCCTGGAGACATCACTTCCTGAACAAGACCAGGCCGGCCCGAGCACATCTTCCGTAGCTCAGAATCCGCCCATAGATTCGGATTTAGATTCTGACAATGTTGAGGTGGAGGCCGTTACTGGATTTGACTTTACTCTAGTGGAGCCCTTCATAAAGTCTGTGAAGGAATCCATAGGATAAGAGGAGGCGAAAGAGACCCCTCGCAAGGTTCGGAAGTACTTCCCTAATCTATAGAGGGAACCAGAGTCCTTTCCCTTTATGGAGGAACTGGAAGATCTCATCAAGGATGAGTGGGAGAGAATGGACAAGAGAGCTAATCTGAATAATAGATTTACTAAACTGTATCCTTTGAAAGAACAAAAGGTGAATTTGCTATCCCAACCACCAGTGGTCGATGCTTCCTTGATGCGACTTGCAAGACACGTTACTTTACCCATAGAGGGTGCAGTAACTTTCCGGGACATGTTGGATCGAAAAATTGATCAAGACATGAAAAAAGCATATTGCACAGAAGGTCGCGCATGTAAACCTGCGATGGCATCAGCTGCAGTAGGAAAAGCTGGTTGGTCTGCCAATATAGACAAATCTGTTTGTGAGGGGGCTGACCAGGAGAAGATAATCAGTTCTCTTCAAGAATTGAAACTGGCAGGTGATTTTGTGGCAAAAGCTGCAGTGGATGTAATTCGTTCCTCTGCCAGGGCTATGCTGGCATCAGTTACAGCCAGAAGAGCTCTATGGCTCAAGCCATTGGTGGCGGATGCTGCATCAAAGTCTAACTAGTGCAAGAACCCTTATAATGAAGTTAACCTCTTTGGATCAAAGTTGGATTCGGCAATCTCCAAAGTAACAGGTGGAAAGTCGGGCCTGATTCTTTCTGACCGGCGTCCCAAACCACAGAAGGGTCCTACCTTCAAACGCAATCTCCTGGAGAGATACAGGGAGGCAAAGACATACAGACCATGTAGAGAATTCAAAAGGAATTGGAAGAATCCACAATCATCCTTTTTGAGACTTCAGAAGTCTAAGACCACCTCGTCAGGGGAAAACCAGAAGTCTTTTTGAGGGTGCACCCGTCCTACCTGGGAGAGTGGGAGCCAGACTCAAAAAATTTGAGCAGGTATGGACGGAACACATAAAGGATGCGTGGACACTGTCCACAGTAAAGTATGGTCACAGATGGAAGTTTAAAAAAAAACAAAAAAACATTTTCAGTCAACCAGACTGCCATCTCCAATCAAGAGGAGAGAACAGAAGCAGTACATTGTTGGAGGAAGTCCATCCCATCCTAGAATGGGCTTAGATATTTCTATTAGATCTGCGAGCAGTATATGTCCCAGCAGCTCAGAACCTGCTAGCCGACTGTTTGAGCAGGGAGTTCTTATCAAACAACGAATGGTCCCTGAACCTACAAGTTTTCAATCTCCTGACCCAAACTTGGGAATCCAGTTGGCTTCCCATATTTTTGTCATTGGTACCATTGGTCATTGGTATTTAGGGCTGAGAACTGCCGCTCTGATTGTACTAAATGCTAAATCAAGTCTAAATAACAAAGTTCTCCAACAGGAAAGGATTAAAACCACTGTCATTTTTTCCCCCCATGCTGTCTGTGTCTTGTTGGGGAGTATTCTCTTTACTTCCTGTCCTGGGGACACAATGGTATTTGAGAGGAAATCACTTTACATTTGCTTTAAAATCACCTATCCTCTTCTAAGCAACTGTCAACAGAACAGGTGCCAATAGTGGAAGATTTCATCTCTATCCCTGTTCTGGTGAGAACTGTAAACTGGATTTGCCATTACGTTTCAGTTGGTGACAACGGTCATCAGGACAAATAGGGGTGAATCTACCCGCAGACACAGACAGGGATAAAAACAAGTGTTCTAACCCTTCGTTAAGCCACCCAAAACTGAATTAATCTGTTCTGTCTATACATACAGTGGACATAAAAAGTCTACATACCCCTGTTAAAATGTCAGGTTTCTGTGATATAAAAAAAAATGAGACAAAGATAAATCTTTTCTGAACCTTTTTCCACTTTTAATGTGACCTATAAACTGTACAACTCAATTGACAAACAAACTGAAACCTTTTTTTTGGTGGGGAGGGGAAGTAAAAATAAAATAATGTGATTGCATAAGTGTGCACACCCTCTTATAACTGGGGATGTAGCCTAGTTCAGAATTAGGCAATCACATTCAAACTCATGGTAAATAAGGAGTCCATAAAAACTTGCCATCTTTTAAAGTACCTCTAATTAACCCCAAATAATCAGCTGTTCTAGTAGGTCTTTCCCGACATTTTCTTAGTCTCATCCTACAGCAAAACCCATGGTCCGCAGGGAGCTTCCAAAGCATCAGATGGATCTCACTGTTAAAAGGTATCAGGAGAAGGGTACAAAAGAATTTCCAAGGCATTAGATATACCATGGAACACAGTTAAGACAGTCGAGAAAAAAACTGGTCAGGGAGGCTGCCAAGAGGCCTACAGCAACATTAAAGGAGCTGCAGGAATATCAGGCAGGTACTGGCTGTGTGGTACAAGATGAAAGCCTTATCAAGAAAAACATCCAAACCTGGCTAAATTTTGCAAAAACACACGTGAAGTCTCCCAAAAGCATGTGAGAGAATGTGTTATGGTCTGATGAAACCAAGGTTGAACTTTTTGGTCATAATTCCAAATGATATGTTTGGCGCAAAAACACTGCACATCACCAAAAGAACACCATACCCACAGTGAAGCATGGTAGTAACAGCATCATGCTTTGGGGCTGTTTTTCCCCAGCTGGAACAGGGGCCTTAGTCAAGGTAGAGGAAATTATGAACAGTTCCAAATACCAGTCAATATTGGCACAAAACCTTCAGGCTTCTGCTAGAAAGCTGAACATGAAGAGGAACTTCATCTTTCAGCATGACAATGACCCAAAGCATACATCCAAATCGACAAAGGAATGGCTTCACCAGAAGAAAATTAAAGTTTTGGAATGGCCCAGCCAGAGCCCAGACCTGAATCAAATTGAAAATCTGTGGGGTGATCTGAAGAGGGCTGTGCACAGAAGATGCCCTCACAATCTGACAGATTTGCAGTGTTTTTGCTAAGAAGAGTGGGCAAATATTGCCAAATCAACGTGTGCCATGCTGATAGACTCATACCCATAAAGACTGAGTGCTGTAATAAAATCAAAAGGTGCTTCAATAAAGTATTAGTTTAAGGGTGTGCACACTTATGCAACCATATTATTTATTTATTTTTTATTCTATTATTATTATTTTTTTTTACTTCCCTTCACCTAAAAGATTTCAGTTTGTTGTTCAACTAAGTTGTACAGTTTTATAGGTCACATTAAAGGTGAAAAAAGTTCTTAAATGATTTATCTTTGTCTAATTTTTTTACATCACAGAAACTTTACATTTTAACAGCGGTGTAGAATTTTTAAATCCACTGTACACACCCTTAACCTGGCACTTAACAGTAAAAGTGGTTCTAAAGGCCAAAGCCACATTTATGCATTTTACCAGAGATAGTGTGACTCTCAACATCTGAGAAGTCAAAACACGCTGTATGTAACTGACGATCCGAAGTCAATATACTTGGTTGTACAGCCCTCACTAGTCCCAAGGACTTTTTCCAGGCCTGACTGAAGAAATTCCAGAATCTGTGAAACTGTTGGAAAGGATGGGTCCCAAGATTTCTGCTGTGCAAAGATAACAAATGTTTGCCAGATTCTTCTGTAGGTACTATTGGTAGTGGGCCTTCTGGCTTGGAGTAAGGTTTCTACCACTTTCTGAGAGCAGCCCTGGTCTAGAAACCTAGACCTTTCAGCTTCCAGACCATCAGATGTAGCTTCTCCGGGTTTGGATGAAGGAGATGACCCTGGGAGAGTAAGTCCGCCGATAACGGGAGAGGCAGCAGGTCCACTGTGCTCAATTGTAGGAGAGTAGTGAACCATGCCCTCCTCGGCCAAAAAGGAATCACTGCTACTACCAATGCCATTGACCTCTTGAGCCTGAGCAGGAACCTCGCTATGAGAGGTTTGAATGGAGGAGAAGATTTGGATGCCGCACACTGGATGTAGTCAAAAAACTTCACTTTATTGAAAAAATGGGATCATCAAAACAACAAGACTGTCATGCAGAAAGTACAGGTAAGCTGACGCGTTTCGCACTCAGGACTGAGTGCTTACTCATAGCTAACAAATATTAAAAAGACAAACTCTTATATAGCTCAATGGAGTATCACATGATTGCCCAATTAGATGGTCATTGAGTCTCAGCTGGAAGCCAATTTAATGAGGTCTCGGCATCTGCTGGCTATTTGGTGTGTTAACTGATTGAGAAATGTTTTCAAAACCGTGACATGTAAATAGATGACAAAGAATGTGAAAAAAGATGTGTATATGTACATGTGTAGGCAAAAAATATATATGTGTGTATATATATATATATATATATATATATATATAGTGAATCCTATCAATAAACGTGTATATAATAATGAATGTACTTCTATAACGTGTATATATGAAAGGTGATAAGTATCAAAAAAAGGGGTTACTATTAAGTGAAAGGAAAAAATGTGTAAAAAATATTTCTCATTAAAAAAAAGAGAAAATATGTTGATAAAAATATTCAGACAACGTGCAAAGTAAATGTGAAGAGTGAATGTAATAAAACTATATGTGAACAAAATATATAAATATGATGAGACTCTCTATAATATGCCGGTGAAGTGGATGAAGCTCTCTATAATAAGCCGGAATAATACAGGTGAAATATAGAGCAATGTGACCTGAAATAATGCGTGATATGCCCGCGGTTGATAACAAGGTACATATAGGGCCCTATAATAATAAAAATAAACTGTGGGATTCAAAGACATAAAATCACGCTGATAAAGGTTGCCCTGATCTGGTCAAATGGCAGTGATATATGCAGGGTCCCAGTAGACTGACTTGTAACGTAATGATTCTAAATGATGAGCCTGGCCGAGAGCAGGGTGTGTGTAGAATTTCAAGAATGAAGCAGCGGTGTTCAAAGTAATAGAACGCCCCTAGTCTGTGTCACACTAAATGTCTAGATGGAATTATAGTGATGGTAATAAAGTTGGTAGAGGTCTCGGCCAGTCACCCAAGTTTAAGGGATCACAAAAAGGGACAAATGAAAGACAAGTAAGATACTATAGGCTGGGATACGAAGACATAAAATCACGCTGATCAGGGTAGCCCTGATCTGGTCAAATGGCAGTGATATATGCAGGGTCCCAGTAGACTGACTTGTAGCGTAGTGATTCTAAATGTTAAAATATGTTAGTTTGTGATCCGTCTCGGGTGGCTCATATAGAAGCATGTCTCAGTATATGTGTGTCAGCAAATGCCAAGACCTCCAAACAAAACATATTGGAATAATACATCTTATGAATCCACTAATACAATACTCATATATTAACACCGGCAAGTGAAACAGATGAAAACAGGCATATAATGATCGACGTGAATCCAATCTATGAAGACGATGAGAAGAAATGTTATAATGCTGCATTCTAAAGAGAGACAACTTTACCCAGTGGCATCCAGGGGCAAAGATCTTGATGTATTTCAGAGGTTGGTGGAGGGGGAATTAACTCGCTTGGCTCTTTCCTATACTGTTTGAACATGGTCATAACACCTACACTATCATGAGTCCTTATAAAGAACATTTCATGTTCATTTTTTACATTTTCACGTTTTGTCAGCCATTTTCTATTTCCTCTTGTTTTGTGTTCCGGTCAGATGGTGCCAAAATAGGAGTTTTTTCCATCTATTGACCATTGGGGCCTATGTACAAACATATCCAATCTTATACATGAATATATAATATTTACCACCTTGATTGGTATATATGCCCGACAAGTTCCCCTACTCAGCATACTCAGTATAGTAACTATGGCAGAGCAGGAATTCCCAGGGAACCATGGCCAACAATAGATGTATGCAAAAGGTCATATTAATAATAGCAATATACAATATCTTTTATTGTTTCGCGATATCCATCATGTTCGGGTGTTTTATATACCTGACCAAAGTACAAGTTAATTTTATCTGAGGATGCATATCGCGACAATATTGAGATAAATAGTTTTATTCTATTTCGTTTTCTACACATTTTTGTGTTATTATATCTACCTTTTTTATCGTTTTCTTTTGATAATTATTCATGATTTGTATCATGAGGTTCACAATTTTATTTCATTATTATTACTTTTATTCTAGCTCATTTTTCATTACATAGATATATATGGAAACTTTCATTGTCCTATACATCTTTCTAGTTGTGTAGGAAACACCTGATATATATATTAGGTTTTTACGCAATATGTTTTCACACTTTTTTACCTTATTTTATTTTATTCATTTATTTATTTTTATTTGTTCACATTTTGTACACCCTGTTGTCCATATACATATTTTTTTGGACACCTTGGGATCATAATTCAGATATATTAAGCTTATTTATATGTACATAAACTGACATACATTGTATCGTTTGTGTTTAGTGCTTATTTTGTGAGTGTAATGTTGCAATATGAATATGTAGTTGTCTCTCTTTAGAATGCAGCATTATAACATTTCTTCTCATCGTCTTCATAGATTGGATTCACGTCGATCATTATATGCCTGTTTTCATCTGTTTCACTTGCCGGTGTTAATATATGAGTATTGTATTAGTGGATTCATAAGATGTATTATTCCAATATGTTTTGTTTGGAGGTCTTGGCATTTGCTGACACACATATACTGAGACATGCTTCTATATGAGCCACCCGAGACGGATCACAAACTAACATATTTTAACATTTAGAATCACTACGCTACAAGTCAGTCTACTGGGACCCTGCATATATCACTGCCATTTGACCAGATCAGGGCTACCCTGATCAGCGTGATTTTATGTCTTCGTATCCCAGCCTATAGTATCTTACTTGTCTTTCATTTGTCCCTTTTTGTGATCCCTTAAACTTGGGTGACTGGCCGAGACCTCTACCAACTTTATTACCATCACTATAATTCCATCTAGACATTTAGTGTGACACAGACTAGGGGCGTTCTATTACTTTGAACACCGCTGCTTCATTCTTGAAATTCTACACACACCCTGCTCTCGGCCAGGCTCATCATTTAGAATCATTACGTTACAAGTCAGTCTACTGGGACCCTGCATATATCACTGCCATTTGACCAGATCAGGGCAACCTTTATCAGCGTGATTTTATGTCTTTGAATCCCACAGTTTATTTTTATTATTATAGGGCCCTATATGTACCTTGTTATCAACCGCGGGCATATCACGCATTATTTCAGGTCACATTGCTCTATATTTCACCTGTATTATTCCGGCTTATTATAGAGAGCTTCATCCACTTCACCGGCATATTATAGAGAGTCTCATCATATTTATATATTTTGTTCACATATAGTTTTATTACATTCACTCTTCACATTTACTTTGCACGTTGTCTGAATATTTTTATCAACATATTTTCTCTTTTTTTTAATGAGAAATATTTTTTACACATTTTTTCCTTTCACTTAATAGTAACCCCTTTTTTTGATACTTATCACCTTTC
Organism: Aquarana catesbeiana; assembly: GCF_042186555.1. Classification (NCBI taxonomy): domain Eukaryota; kingdom Metazoa; phylum Chordata; class Amphibia; order Anura; family Ranidae; genus Aquarana; species Aquarana catesbeiana. The sequence goes on along the minus strand of NC_133324.1, from coordinate 160,450,804 downwards.
ATATATACACGTTATAGAAGTACATTCATTATTATATACACGTTTATTGATAGGATTCACTATATATATATATATATATATATATATATATATATATATATATATATATATATATACACACATATATATTTTTTGCCTACACATGTACATATACACATCTTTTTTCACATTCTTTGTCATCTATTTACATGTCACGGTTTTGAAAACATTTCTCAATCAGTTAACACACCAAATAGCCAGCAGATGCCGAGACCTCATTAAATTGGCTTCCAGCTGAGACTCAATGACCATCTAATTGGGCAATCATGTGATACTCCATTGAGCTATATAAGAGTTTGTCTTTTTAATATTTGTTAGCTATGAGTAAGCACTCAGTCCTGAGTGCGAAACGCGTCAGCTTACCTGTACTTTCTGCATGACAGTCTTGTTGTTTTGATGATCCCATTTTTTCAATAAAGTGAAGTTTTTTGACTACATCCAGTGTGCGGCATCCAAATCTTCTCCTCCATTCAAGCCTGCTTTGCCTAGCATTCAGCCAGCACCTGGAGCTCTTCTGCTCTGAAACTTCTACTTACACCTGGGTCAGTGTCAGCCTGAGCGGTGGAAACACTTTCCTCGCTATGAGAGGTGTCGGAGGGAAGATGTAGCCGAATTGGAAATTCTAGGGGTTTTGCAGGCAGTCTGTCCCCTCCGCCGACAGAAAGGGGACCCTTGGCAGGAATCTCTGGCACTTCGCGTTCGCTGGTGTCACTGCTAGATCTATGTCCGGCAACCCCCAGGTCTGGGATATGAGGGAGAAGGCCTGATGACTCAGCGACCACTCGTTGTTGATGAAATTCCTGCTGATCGAGTCGGCTAGCAGGTTCTGGACTCCCGGGACACATACCGCCCTTAGATCCAACAGATTCAGTTGTGCCCACTCAAGGACGGGACAGACCTCTTGCATCATGGAGCAACTTCTGGTGCCTCCCTGTCTGTTGATGTAGGCGACAGCCACTCTGTTTTCCATTCTCAACAGGACCTGTTTTCCCCTTAGAAAGGGGCTGAAGGCCAACAGGGCTTGGAATGCTGCCTTCATCTCTAGAATGTTTGAAACAATGTCCTGTGTCTTGAATGGCCAGCGGCCTTAAACTGCGTGATTTCCGTAGTGTGCCCCCCACCCCTCCATGCTGGCATGCGAGGTAACCACTTCTTGTAGAGGGGTGACTATATGTTTGCATCTCTTCAGATTGTGTAACCGTGTCCACCACCATACTAACTGCTTGACCACCTTTGAGATAGCAATTGACTGACTCATCGATATGCTGTCCCATTGGCGCAGGAATGAGTTTTGAAAGGGTCTTATGTTCCACTGTGCCCACTGGACCATCGGAATGGTTGCCGACATTGAGCCCAAGATACTGAGGCACGCTCTGGCTGATAATGTTGTGGCTGGGAGTAGTTTCCTTATTTTCTGGACCAAGGGAGGGATCTTCTCTTGAGGAAGCTCCACTGTGTTTACCCAGGTGTCTAACTCTGTTCCCAGGAAGACCATTCTCTGAGAGGGCTGATGATTGCTCTTTACTTGCTTCATTTTGGGTTGTTAAATTTACTGTTAAATTAATTTTGTTATGTCCCTTAGATAAGTGCCAAAAATACCTATTGATCCTGCCAGAAATCCATTGAGCTAATAACTTCCTATACACTCTGCTGTACTGAAATCTCGAGCAGTTTTCCTTTATAGACACAGTACCATGTGCAAGCATGGTCACCCTTAGACAGGAAGTGTGTTACTGGCAAGATAAAATAAAAAAGCCTGAAAAATAATAATCTAATGCAGCCAATACATCTAAGGCCTGGTAAGATGCAAAATATTACATGCTCCTTCATCACCTAATCTGAGGGGTGAATATACAAATTTACATACATATCAATTAGGGGAACTCTAGCCTAAATAAATTGCCATCATTCAGCTTGAAAGAGGAGCAGTGCTGAAATTTTGGATAGGCGAGTTTGTAAGGGACAGCACCGTAGAGGAGGGGAGTGTTGTAGCAAGAGCTACTTTTTTATTTTATATTTTTTTCACTTTCTGGAATGCTTAACCACTTCAATACTGGGCACTTTCTCTCCCCCCCCCCCCGCCTAAGCCAACTTTCAGCGCTGTCGCACTTTGGATGACAATTGCTTGGTCATACAACACTGTACCCAAATTTAATTTTTATTATTTTTTCACACAAATTACGATTTCTTTTGGTGGTATTTAATCACCACTGCGTTTTTTATTTTTTGCTAAACAAATGGAAAAAAATGAAAATTTTGAGAGAAAAAAAAATCATCTTTTGTCTTAGTTTCTGTTATAAAATTTTACAAATAAGTATTTTTTCTTTTTTTTTCACAGATGTGTGCTAATGAAGCTGCACTGATGGGCACTGATAGGCGGCACTAATGATCAGCGACCTGATTATCAGTGTAAATGATGTGCTGAGAGGCTTGCCAGTTAACGGCTCTCTTTTCCTCCCACAGACACAGCATGGTAGGAAAGGACTGCCAATAACCAGCAAGTCTGTTTATATGTATATAAATCCTGTAAATAATAATAATATGTGATCAGCTGTGATTGGACGCCGCTGATCACATGTTAAAGGACCACTGTGATTGGCCCTTTACTCTGATCTGTGATCGGCTGTGTCGAAAAGAAAAAGCGGACAGAGAGCTCACCTGATGTGCGGCACAGGGGGCGGGGTTCTGGGAGGATGTCTATTGATATCCTTTTACTGTAGCGTGGTCAGCAAGTGGTTAAAAGGATTAGTTCACCTTTTGGAAAAAAAAATAAATAAATGCAAATTTTTTTGCAGGTAAAAAAATGTGCATTTATTACTTTTTTTCTGAGGAGCCTGCAGAGCATTGCACCCACGATCAGAAGGTTACGGTACAATGTCCGGCTCCTGCAGAGTCTGAGCATAGCTGTCTGCTCATACCTTGTATGGACAGACAGTTACTTAAGAGCAGGAAAATCAATGGATGACGAGGATGCCCACCACCAGTGCCCTCGCAGTTCAATTCAGAACTACAAGCCATCAGCAGCATTGACTGACGGTACTTGTAGGCATTCCTTCACAGGATACTGCGAGTAAATGATGCGGCCATGTGGGTGGAGCCCTACATGGTCATGCTATTTTCAGATTGTGATAGCGGGTGCGGAGAGAGGGTCCCCCACCTGCTGTCACAGTAAGGGTGTGGGGGGGTTGAGAGTCTGCAGATGCTGGAATACGTAACATGTTCCACCCTAAAAACGGTTTAACATGTTCCAAAGCTGAACTTATACTTTCATTTTTATTTATTTCCCCAAAGTGTTATTTTGCTTTAATCTTTTCTGAAGGGATGAGAGGGCCACCACACTTTTTAAGCCTCTGTATATGGTACCTGAACCTGAACAGTATATTAAAGATGCTGCAATGCTGATGCTTTTGTATAGTTGTAAAATTATGTATTTTTCTCAAATTCCTTTAATATAAGAAAGGATAAGTTCTATGTTTAATAATATCTATCCTTAGAAGCTGCAGTTTGGCACTGTATTCTTTTTTTTTATCAAGTCTGTGATCCACAAGGACACCCAGATCCCTTTTCATCATTGATTCACCCAGCCCCCACCAACCTTTTCCAGATTGTACATTGCGTGCATATTTTTAGCTAGGTTACATTTTCTATGATGCCTTTTATTGAAGTATCTCCAGCCTGAAAACCTTTACAGGGTCTATGTATTTTCTACATATTGTCTTCTTAAAACAGAAGGTGGATACTTGTTATAATATCCTCAGAAACCTGAAAAAAGGCGACGCTTAGTCTTTAATCTATAATAAGAGTGCATCCATGGAAGTCATTCCTTTTGCACCTGTGGCCAACTATGCCTACAGAACACCATGCCTATAGCACAGATACATCCTTTTATAGAGCCATTTATCCAGGCAGTTGTTTCAAGCTTGTTATCCGTCTAAAATATGCTAACTATGGCCTCTACTATATAGAGTTTTGCGTACCAGAACATAATACAATCATGAAGATTCTAGGAATATGAGCCAAAAGGTACCATCATTGTACTATCATTGTTCTGCAAGACCTTAAACAGCAACCTTGCATTTTGCATCTTGTACGCATGAGAATGAATAACTTAAGGTCTTGTTCACACAAGGCCTTAAGTTGTTAGAGTCAAGTTTTTGTGAGTTTAGGCATTTTTTTTCTACCTTGGACTCCCCTTATCCTGTGTCCATGCACACATGGACGTTTTTAGCAGTTTAGTAGCAGGGGAGTTTAGAGGATGTTTTCTGAATGCCCTAAAATCACCTTCAGAAGGGGACACTTTAACCACAAAAAATGCTGAATGCTGGTAAACGCAATTAAACGCTGTTAAACATGTCTAAACTCTAGGGCGTTTAGGGCAATCTTATGCCGCGTACACACAACCGGACTTTACGGCATACTTGGTCTGGTGAATCTGAGTCCGTTGGACAATTCGATCGTGTGTGGGCTCCAGCGGACTTTTTTTTCTCAAAAGTTTGACGGACCTAGAAATTAAACATGTTTCAAATCTGTCCGACGGACTCGAGTCCGGTCGAAAAGTCCGCTCGTCTGCATGCTAGTCCGACGGACAAAAACCGAAGCTAGGGCAGCTATTGGCTACTGGCTATGAACTTCCTTGTTTTAGTCCGGTGTACGTCATCACGTACGAATCCGTCGGACTTTGGTTGATCGTGTATAGGCAAGTACCTTCATTCGTAAAGTTCGTCGTAAAGTCCATCGAAAAGTCCGCAGGACAAAGTCTGCCATAAAGTCCGCTCGTGTGTACGCGGCATTAGAAGAAAACCTGTTAGAGTCTGCAAAAGACTTGAGACTGGGGCGGAGGTTCACCTTCCAGCAGGACAATGACCCTTAACATACAGCCAGAGCTACAATGTATTGGATTAGATAAAAGCATATTCATGTGTTAGAATGGCCCAGTCAAAGTCCAGACCTAAATCCAATTGAGAATCTGTGGCAAGACTTAAAAATTGCTGTTCACAGGCGCTTTCCATCCAATCTGACAAAGCTTGAACTATTTTGCAAAGAAGAATGGGTAAAAATGTCACTCTCTAGATGTGCAAAGCTGGTAGAGACATCCCCAAAAAGATTTGCAGCTGTAATTGCAACGAAAGGTGGTTCTACAAAGTATTGACTCAGGGGGGTTGAATACAAATGCACGCCACACTTTTCACATATTTAATTGTAAAAAAAAAATTTTGAAAAACATTTATCATTTTCCTTCCACTGCACAATTATGTGCCACTTTGTGTTGGTCTATTACATAAAATCCCAATAAAATACATTTATGTTTTTTGGTTGTAACATGACAAAATGTAGAAAATGTCAAGGGGTATAAATACTTTTTCAAGGCACTGTATAACGCTGATTTTCTTCTGTCAGGATAAGCAGCGTTTACAAGAAACCAGTGTGCATGAGGCCTAAAACCGATTACTGTGTATTTAGACAATATCTGTGCTTTAAACCAGTTTCCTCTGCCAAGTTAAGGTGAAATACATTAAAGGAGAACTTTACCCATAATAACTTAAACAATAATGTGCTTTAGCAAGGAACATACTTTCCACATTAATAATTATGCTACCAACATTAGTGTGTGCTGTAAATTGCCTCCAGCGTGTTTCTTCTTGCTGCCGGCTGCCATTTTGCTGAAGCCCAGAGCCCCTGAACAGCAGTAAATCATAAAGTAGGACTAAACCAATTGATTTAAAGGTTTCAAAAACAGTTACATTCCTGGAATGCCAGGATTGCTAACTGTCACATTTCCTTGTGTCCTCAACCAAACTGTCAAACCATCAAATGCCTGGTGTCATAACTGATCACATGTGCAGCACCATGGCAGTTGCGGATCAAACAGAGAAAACTTCCTTGGCTGTAAAGTATAGGAGTAATTTTTCTTTAAGGCTGTCAGCAGATCGGCCTCTACAAATTCAGCAGTGCCTAAAAATAGAGAGCAACTGAGCATGTGCAGACTAGGGTGAGACAATGTATTACTGGATTTTAAACAGTATAGACACTTATTTTTAATGTTTTACATAACAGGGGCCAACCTGAAGAAATAAATAAACTGAAAGCAAATGCCTTGAAAGTAGCACTGTGCTACAACAACACACCAGAAACCCAGACTCACTCAAGCTGCAGACCCCCAGTGTGTGTCTTCACCAAGTCTTATGCCCTGTACACACGAGCGGAATGTCCGACAGAAAAAGTCAGACGGAAGCTTTTCATCGTCTATTCCGATCGTGTGTATGCCTCATCGGACTTCTTTTTTCAAAAATTCTGACGGACCTAGAAATGGAACATGTTCTAAATATTTCCGAAGGAACCAATTCCTATCGGGAAAGCCGCTCGTCTGTATGCTGTTCCGACGGACCAAAAACGACGCATGCTGTGAAGCAAGTACGAGACGGAAGTTATTGGCTACTGGCTATTGAACTTCTTTTTTCTAGTCCCGTCGTATGTGTTGTACGTCACCGCGTTCTGGACGGTCGGACTTTGGGTTGACCGTGTGTATGCAAGACCGCTTGAATAGAATTCCGTCGGAGTTCCGTCAGAGAAACCTTTGGAGTTTATTCTGAAGTCTAAACCGGTCGTGTGTACGCAGCATAACAAAGCAAACTCAAATCGATAGCCACCTCAGATTCGTTGGTGCCTCTCACACACAGAACACTTACAAAAAGTGTCATACAAAAAAAAAAAAAAAACAAGACAAGTTTCGTACTGCCACCAATAATGTATGGTTGACAGGGGATGGAAGAAGCAGATAAGTTATGCAGACTTCAGGGGGTCTCTTCTTCTTTCCCCTTGTATAGTACAGTGTGTGCTGATGGGATCATAGAGAACTCAGATTAGGCTAAACTGACTGAACCTTATGACTTTGGCACACCATCAGCAATCAGCAATTGTTGGTTAGCATTAGGAGCTTACTATCTGGTTTCTCTTGCACAAAATTGAGCGTGCTGATTTTATAACAAAAAAATGTCAACTCTCAATCACGAAAAGGATTTTTTTTATAAAGTAAATGCTGTAAACTACTTTAGTAGTGAGAAATTAACATCCTGCACTCACTCCTCAGATCAGCCCCAATTCATGCACCTTCACACCTCAGATCACTGTCCCCCCTGCAAATCTGTTTCACAACTGTAACCCCATACACACTGCCCCACCACTGTAACCCCATACACACTGCCCCACCACTGTAACCCCCTACACACTGCCCCACCACTGTAACCCCATACACACTGCCCCACCACTGTAACCCCATACACACTGCCCCACCACTGTAACCCCATACACACTGCCCCACCACTGTAACCCCATACACACTGCCCCACCACTGTAACCCCCTACACACTGCCCCACCACTGTAACCCCATACACACTGCCCCACCACTGTAACCCCTTACACACTGCCCCACCACTGTAACCCCATACACACTGCCCCACCACTGTAACCCCCTACACACTGCCCCACCACTGTAACCCCATACACACTGCCCCACCACTGTAACCCCCTACACACTGCCCCACCACTGTAACCCCATACACACTGCCCCACCACTGTAACCCCATACACACTGCCCCACCACTGTAACCCCCTACACACTGCCCCACCACTGTAACCCCATACACACTGCCCCACCACTGTAACCCCCTACACACTGCCCCACCTCTGTAACCCCATACACATTGCCCCACCACTGTAACCCCATACACACTGCCCCACCACTGTAACCCCATACACACTGCCCCACCACTGTAACCCCATACACACTGCCCCACCACTGTAACCCCCTACACACTGCCCCACCACTGTAACCCCATACACACTGCCCCACCACTGTAACCCCATACACACTGCCCCACCACTGTAACCCCCTGTACATCTGCCCCACCACTGTACCACCCTGCTCATCTGCCCCACCACTGTAACCCCCTACACACTGCCCCACCACTGTAACCCCCCTGTACATCGGCCCCACCACTGTACCACCCTGCTCATCTGCCCCACCACTGTACTACCCTGCTCATCTGCCCCACCACTGTACCACCCTGCTCATCTGTCCCACCACTGTACCACCCTGCTCATCTGTCCCACCACTGTACCACCCTGCTCATCTGTCCCACCACTGTACCACCCTGCTCATCTGCCCCACCACTGTACCACCCTGCTCATCTGCCCCACCATTGTACCCCCTTTCTCATCTGCCCCACCAATGTACCCCCTTTCTCATCTGCCCCACCAATGTACTCCCTTTCTCATGTGTCCCACCAATCTACCCCTTTTCTCATCTGCCTCACCGCTTTAAACCCCCTGCACATCTGCCCCACCTGTATACCACCCTACTCTTCTGTCCCACCACTGTACCACCCTGCTCTTCTGTCCCACCACTGTAACCCCCTGCTCATCTGCCCCACCAATGTTCCCCCTTTCTCCTCTGCCCCACCACTGTAACTCCCTGCACATCTGCTCCACCGCCGTACCCCCATGCTCTTCTGTCTCACTGCTGAACCAATTTCTCATCTGTCCTAACACTGAACTTATCTGCTCATCTGCCCCACCACTGTAACCCCCGTTCTCATCTTCCACACCACTGTACCTCCTGCACATCTGTCCCACCACTGTACACCCTTCTCTTCTGCCCCACCACTGTAACCCCCTGCTCATGTGTTTCACCAATGTACCTCCTTTCTCCTCTGCACCCCTCTGCACATCTGCCCCACCTCTGTACCCCCTGCTCCTCTGCCCCACCTCTGTACCCCCTGCTCCTCTGCCCCACCGCTGTAACACCCTGCTCATCTGTCCCACCAATGTACCTCCTTTCTCCTCTGCCCCAACACTGAACCCCCTCTTCTCATCGGTCCCACCACTGTAACCCCCTGCTCATCTGCCCCATCACTGTACCCCCCTGCTTTTCTGTTCACCACTGAACCCCCTTCTCATCTCTCGTACCTCCTGCACACCTGCCCCACCACTGTACCCCCTGCTCATCTGCCCCATCAATGTACCCCCTGCACATCTGCCCCACCACTGTAACCCCCTACACACTGCCCCACCACTGTAACCCCATACACACTGCCCCACCACTGTAACCCCTTACACACTGCCCCACCACTGTAACCCCATACACACTGCCCCACCACTGTAACCCCCTACACACTGCCCCACCACTGTAACCCCATACACACTGCCCCACCACTGTAACCCCCTACACACTGCCCCACCACTGTAACCCCATACACACTGCCCCACCACTGTAACCCCATACACACTGCCCCACCACTGTAACCCCCTACACACTGCCCCACCACTGTAACCCCATACACACTGCCCCACCACTGTAACCCCCTACACACTGCCCCACCTCTGTAACCCCATACACATTGCCCCACCACTGTAACCCCATACACACTGCCCCACCACTGTAACCCCATACACACTGCCCCACCACTGTAACCCCATACACACTGCCCCACCACTGTAACCCCCTACACACTGCCCCACCACTGTAACCCCATACACACTGCCCCACCACTGTAACCCCATACACACTGCCCCACCACTGTAACCCCCTGTACATCTGCCCCACCACTGTACCACCCTGCTCATCTGCCCCACCACTGTAACCCCCTACACACTGCCCCACCACTGTAACCCCCCTGTACATCTGCCCCACCACTGTACCACCCTGCTCATCTGCCCCACCACTGTACTACCCTGCTCATCTGCCCCACCACTGTACCACCCTGCTCATCTGTCCCACCACTGTACCACCCTGCTCATCTGTCCCACCACTGTACCACCCTGCTCATCTGTCCCACCACTGTACCACCCTGCTCATCTGCCCCACCACTGTACCACCCTGCTCATCTGCCCCACCATTGTACCCCCTTTCTCATCTGCCCCACCAATGTACCCCCTTTCTCATCTGCCCCACCAATGTACTCCCTTTCTCATGTGTCCCACCAATCTACCCCTTTTCTCATCTGCCTCACCGCTTTAAACCCCCTGCACATCTGCCCCACCTGTATACCACCCTACTCTTCTGTCCCACCACTGTACCACCCTGCTCTTCTGTCCCACCACTGTAACCCCCTGCTCATCTGCCCCACCAATGTTCCCCCTTTCTCCTCTGCCCCACCACTGTAACTCCCTGCACATCTGCTCCACCGCCGTACCCCCATGCTCTTCTGTCTCACTGCTGAACCAATTTCTCATCTGTCCTAACACTGAACTTATCTGCTCATCTGCCCCACCACTGTAACCCCCGTTCTCATCTTCCACACCACTGTACCTCCTGCACATCTGTCCCACCACTGTACACCCTTCTCTTCTGCCCCACCACTGTAACCCCCTGCTCATGTGTTTCACCAATGTACCTCCTTTCTCCTCTGCACCCCTCTGCACATCTGCCCCACCTCTGTACCCCCTGCTCCTCTGCCCCACCTCTGTACCCCCTGCTCCTCTGCCCCACCGCTGTAACACCCTGCTCATCTGTCCCACCAATGTACCTCCTTTCTCCTCTGCCCCAACACTGAACCCCCTCTTCTCATCGGTCCCACCACTGTAACCCCCTGCTCATCTGCCCCATCACTGTACCCCCCTGCTTTTCTGTTCACCACTGAACCCCCTTCTCATCTCTCGTACCTCCTGCACACCTGCCCCACCACTGTACCCCCTGCTCATCTGCCCCATCAATGTACCCCCTGCACATCTGCCCCACCACTGTAACCCCCTACACACTGCCCCACCACTGTAACCCCCTACACACTGCCCCACCACTGTAACCCCCTGTACATCTGCCCCACCACTGTACCACCCTGCTTTTCTGCCCCACCAATGTACCCGCTTTCTCATCTGCCCCACCAATGTACCCCCTTTCTCATCTGCCCCACCAATGTACTCCCTTTCTCATGTGTCCCACCAATCTACCCCTTTTCTCATCTGCCTCACCGCTTTAAACCCCCTGCACATCTGCCCCACCTGTATACCACCCTACTCTTCTGTCCCACCACTGTACCACCCTGCTCTTCTGTCCCACCACTGTAACCCCCTGCTCATCTGCCCCACCAATGTTCCCCCTTTCTCCTCTGCCCCACCACTGTAACTCCCTGCACATCTGCTCCACCGCCGTACCCCCATGCTCTTCTGTCTCACTGCTGAACCAATTTCTCATCTGTCCTAACATGGCAGTTGCGGATCAAACAGAGAAAACTTCCTTGGCTGTAAAGTATAGGAGTAATTTTTCTTTAAGGCTGTCAGCAGATCGGCCTCTACAAATTCAGCAGTGCCTAAAAATAGAGAGCAACTGAGCATGTGCAGACTAGGGTGAGACAATGTATTACTGGATTTTAAACAGTATAGACACTTATTTTTAATGTTTTACATAACAGGGGCCAACCTGAAGAAATAAATAAACTGAAAGCAAATGCCTTGAAAGTAGCACTGTGCTACAACAACACACCAGAAACGCAGACTCACTCAAGCTGCAGACCCCCAGTGTGTGTCTTCACCAAGTCTTATGCCCTGTACACACGAGCGGAATGTCCGACAGAAAAAGTCAGACGGAAGCTTTTCATCGTCTATTCCGATCGTGTGTATGCCTCATCGGACTTCTTTTTTCAAAAATTCTGACGGACCTAGAAATGGAACATGTTCTAAATATTTCCGAAGGAACCAATTCCTATCGGGAAAGCCGCTCGTCTGTATGCTGTTCCGACGGACCAAAAACGACGCATGCTGTGAAGCAAGTACGAGACGGAAGTTATTGGCTACTGGCTATTGAACTTCTTTTTTCTAGTCCCGTCGTATGTGTTGTACGTCACCGCGTTCTGGACGGTCGGACTTTGGGTTGACCGTGTGTATGCAAGACCGCTTGAATAGAATTCCGTCGGAGTTCCGTCAGAGAAACCTTTGGAGTTTATTCTGAAGTCTAAACCGGTCGTGTGTACGCAGCATAACAAAGCAAACTCAAATCGATAGCCACCTCAGATTCGTTGGTGCCTCTCACACACAGAACACTTACAAAAAGTGTCATACAAAAAAAAAAAAAAAAACAAGACAAGTTTCGTACTGCCACCAATAATGTATGGTTGACAGGGGATGGAAGAAGCAGATAAGTTATGCAGACTTCAGGGGGTCTCTTCTTCTTTCCCCTTGTATAGTACAGTGTGTGCTGATGGGATCATAGAGAACTCAGATTAGGCTAAACTGACTGAACCTTATGACTTTGGCACACCATCAGCAATCAGCAATTGTTGGTTAGCATTAGGAGCTTACTATCTGGTTTCTCTTGCACAAAATTGAGCGTGCTGATTTTATAACAAAAAAATGTCAACTCTCAATCACGAAAAGGATTTTTTTTATAAAGTAAATGCTGTAAACTACTTTAGTAGTGAGAAATTAACATCCTGCACTCACTCCTCAGATCAGCCCCAATTCATGCACCTTCACACCTCAGATCACTGTCCCCCCTGCAAATCTGTTTCACAACTGTAACCCCATACACACTGCCCCACCACTGTAACCCCATACACACTGCCCCACCACTGTAACCCCCTACACACTGCCCCACCACTGTAACCCCCTACACACTGCCCCACCACTGTAACCCCATACACACTGCCCCACCACTGTAACCCCTTACACACTGCCCCACCACTGTAACCCCATACACACTGCCCCACCACTGTAACCCCCTACACACTGCCCCACCACTGTAACCCCATACACACTGCCCCACCACTGTAACCCCCTACACACTGCCCCACCACTGTAACCCCATACACACTGCCCCACCACTGTAACCCCATACACACTGCCCCACCACTGTAACCCCCTACACACTGCCCCACCACTGTAACCCCATACACACTGCCCCACCACTGTAACCCCCTACACACTGCCCCACCTCTGTAACCCCATACACATTGCCCCACCACTGTAACCCCATACACACTGCCCCACCACTGTAACCCCATACACACTGCCCCACCACTGTAACCCCATACACACTGCCCCACCACTGTAACCCCCTACACACTGCCCCACCACTGTAACCCCATACACACTGCCCCACCACTGTAACCCCATACACACTGCCCCACCACTGTAACCCCATACACACTGCCCCACCACTGTAACCCCCTGTACATCTGCCCCACCACTGTACCACCCTGCTCATCTGCCCCACCACTGTAACCCCCTACACACTGCCCCACCACTGTAACCCCCCTGTACATCTGCCCCACCACTGTACCACCCTGCTCATCTGCCCCACCACTGTACTACCCTGCTCATCTGCCCCACCACTGTACCACCCTGCTCATCTGTCCCACCACTGTACCACCCTGCTCATCTGTCCCACCACTGTACCACCCTGCTCATCTGTCCCACCACTGTACCACCCTGCTCATCTGCCCCACCATTGTACCACCCTGCTCATCTGCCCCACCATTGTACCCCCTTTCTCATCTGCCCCACCAATGTACCCCCTTTCTCATCTGCCCCACCAATGTACTCCCTTTCTCATGTGTCCCACCAATCTACCCCTTTTCTCATCTGCCTCACCGCTTTAAACCCCCTGCACATCTGCCCCACCTGTATACCACCCTACTCTTCTGTCCCACCACTGTACCACCCTGCTCTTCTGTCCCACCACTGTAACCCCCTGCTCATCTGCCCCACCAATGTTCCCCCTTTCTCCTCTGCCCCACCACTGTAACTCCCTGCACATCTGCTCCACCGCCGTACCCCCATGCTCTTCTGTCTCACTGCTGAACCAATTTCTCATCTGTCCTAACATGGCAGTTGCGGATCAAACAGAGAAAACTTCCTTGGCTGTAAAGTATAGGAGTAATTTTTCTTTAAGGCTGTCAGCAGATCGGCCTCTACAAATTCAGCAGTGCCTAAAAATAGAGAGCAACTGAGCATGTGCAGACTAGGGTGAGACAATGTATTACTGGATTTTAAACAGTATAGACACTTATTTTTAATGTTTTACATAACAGGGGCCAACCTGAAGAAATAAATAAACTGAAAGCAAATGCCTTGAAAGTAGCACTGTGCTACAACAACACACCAGAAACCCAGACTCACTCAAGCTGCAGACCCCCAGTGTGTGTCTTCACCAAGTCTTATGCCCTGTACACACGAGCGGAATGTCCGACAGAAAAAGTCAGACGGAAGCTTTTCATCGTCTATTCCGATCGTGTGTCTGCCTCATCGGACTTCTTTTTTCAAAAATTCTGACGGACCTAGAAATGGAACATGTTCTAAATATTTCCGAAGGAACCAATTCCTATCGGGAAAGCCGCTCGTCTGTATGCTGTTCCGACGGACCAAAAACGACGCATGCTGTGAAGCAAGTACGAGACGGAAGTTATTGGCTACTGGCTATTGAACTTCTTTTTTCTAGTCCCGTCGTATGTGTTGTACGTCACCGCGTTCTGGACGGTCGGACTTTGGGTTGACCGTGTGTATGCAAGACCGCTTGAATAGAATTCCGTCGGAGTTCCGTCAGAGAAACCTTTGGAGTTTATTCTGAAGTCTAAACCGGTCGTGTGTACGCAGCATAACAAAGCAAACTCAAATCGATAGCCACCTCAGATTCGTTGGTGCCTCTCACACACAGAACACTTACAAAAAGTGTCATACAAAAAAAAAAAAAAAAACAAGACAAGTTTCGTACTGCCACCAATAATGTATGGTTGACAGGGGATGGAAGAAGCAGATAAGTTATGCAGACTTCAGGGGGTCTCTTCTTCTTTCCCCTTGTATAGTACAGTGTGTGCTGATGGGATCATAGAGAACTCAGATTAGGCTAAACTGACTGAACCTTATGACTTTGGCACACCATCAGCAATCAGCAATTGTTGGTTAGCATTAGGAGCTTACTATCTGGTTTCTCTTGCACAAAATTGAGCGTGCTGATTTTATAACAAAAAAATGTCAACTCTCAATCACGAAAAGGATTTTTTTTATAAAGTAAATGCTGTAAACTACTTTAGTAGTGAGAAATTAACATCCTGCACTCACTCCTCAGATCAGCCCCAATTCATGCACCTTCACACCTCAGATCACTGCCCCCCCTGCAAATCTGTTTCACAACTGTAACCCCATACACACTGCCCCACCACTGTAACCCCATACACACTGCCCCACCACTGTAACCCCCTACACACTGCCCCACCACTGTAACCCCCTACACACTGCCCCACCACTGTAACCCCATACACACTGCCCCACCACTGTAACCCCTTACACACTGCCCCACCACTGTAACCCCATACACACTGCCCCACCACTGTAACCCCCTACACACTGCCCCACCACTGTAACCCCATACACACTGCCCCACCACTGTAACCCCCTACACACTGCCCCACCACTGTAACCCCATACACACTGCCCCACCACTGTAACCCCATACACACTGCCCCACCACTGTAACCCCCTACACACTGCCCCACCACTGTAACCCCATACACACTGCCCCACCACTGTAACCCCCTACACACTGCCCCACCTCTGTAACCCCATACACATTGCCCCACCACTGTAACCCCTTACACACTGCCCCACCACTGTAACCCCTTACACACTGCCCCACCACTGTAACCCCATACACACTGCCCCACCACTGTAACCCCATACACACTGCCCCACCACTGTAACCCCCTACACACTGCCCCACCTCTGTAACCCCATACACATTGCCCCACCACTGTAACCCCATACACACTGCCCCACCACTGTAACCCCATACACACTGCCCCACCACTGTAACCCCATACACACTGCCCCACCACTGTAACCCCCTACACACTGCCCCACCACTGTAACCCCATACACACTGCCCCACCACTGTAACCCCATACACACTGCCCCACCACTGTAACCCCATACACACTGCCCCACCACTGTAACCCCCTGTACATCTGCCCCACCACTGTACCACCCTGCTCATCTGCCCCACCACTGTAACCCCCTACACACTGCCCCACCACTGTAACCCCCCTGTACATCTGCCCCACCACTGTACCACCCTGCTCATCTGCCCCACCACTGTACTACCCTGCTCATCTGCCCCACCACTGTACCACCCTGCTCATCTGTCCCACCACTGTACCACCCTGCTCATCTGTCCCACCACTGTACCACCCTGCTCATCTGTCCCACCACTGTACCACCCTGCTCATCTGCCCCACCACTGTACCACCCTGCTCATCTGCCCCACCATTGTACCCCCTTTCTCATCTGCCCCACCAATGTACCCCCTTTCTCATCTGCCCCACCAATGTACTCCCTTTCTCATGTGTCCCACCAATCTACCCCTTTTCTCATCTGCCTCACCGCTTTAAACCCCCTGCACATCTGCCCCACCTGTATACCACCCTACTCTTCTGTCCCA
Source organism: Aquarana catesbeiana (assembly GCF_042186555.1). Lineage (NCBI taxonomy): Eukaryota > Metazoa > Chordata > Amphibia > Anura > Ranidae > Aquarana > Aquarana catesbeiana. Next base: position 160,434,341 of record NC_133324.1, on the reverse strand, counting down.
CCACTGTACCACCCTGCTCTTCTGTCCCACCACTGTAACCCCCTGCTCATCTGCCCCACCAATGTTCCCCCTTTCTCCTCTGCCCCACCACTGTAACTCCCTGCACATCTGCTCCACCGCCGTACCCCCATGCTCTTCTGTCTCACTGCTGAACCAATTTCTCATCTGTCCTAACACTGAACTTATCTGCTCATCTGCCCCACCACTGTAACCCCCGTTCTCATCTTCCACACCACTGTACCTCCTGCACATCTGTCCCACCACTGTACACCCTTCTCTTCTGCCCCACCACTGTAACCCCCTGCTCATGTGTTTCACCAATGTACCTCCTTTCTCCTCTGCACCCCTCTGCACATCTGCCCCACCTCTGTACCCCCTGCTCCTCTGCCCCACCTCTGTACCCCCTGCTCCTCTGCCCCACCGCTGTAACACCCTGCTCATCTGTCCCACCAATGTACCTCCTTTCTCCTCTGCCCCAACACTGAACCCCCTCTTCTCATCAGTCCCACCACTGTAACCCCCTGCTCATCTGCCCCATCACTGTACCCCCCTGCTTTTCTGTTCACCACTGAACCCCTTTCTCCTCTCTCGTACCTCCTGCACACCTGCCCCACCACTGTACCCCCTGCTCATCTGCCCCATCAATGTACCCCCTGCACATCTGCCCCACCACTGTAACCCCCTACACACTGCCCCACCACTGTAACCCCCTACACACTGCCCCACCACTGTAACCCCCTGTACATCTGCCCCACCACTGTACCACCCTGCTTTTCTGCCCCACCAATGTACCCGCTTTCTCATCTGCCCCACCAATGTACCCCCTTTCTCATCTGCCCCACCAATGTACTCCCTTTCTCATCTGCCCCACCAATGTACCCCCTTTCTCATCTGCCCCACCACTTTAAACCCCCTGCACATCTGCCCCACCTGTATACCACCCTGCTCTTCTGTCCCACCACTGTACCACCCTGCTCATCTGCCCCACCAATGTACCCGCTTTCTCATCTGCCCCACCAATGTACCCCCTTTCTCATCTGCCCCACCAATGTACTCCCTTTCTCATCTGCCCCACCAATGTACCCCCTTTCTCATCTGCCCCACCACTTTAAACCCCCTGCACATCTGCCCCACCTGTATACCACCCTGCTCTTCTGTCCCACCACTGTACCACCTTGCTCTTCTGTCCCACCACTATAACCCCCTGCTCATCTCCCCCACCAATGTTCCCCCTTTCTCATCTGCCCCACCACTGTAACTCCCTGCACATCTGCTCCACTGCCGTACCCCCCTGCTCCTCTGCCCCACCGCTGTAACACCCTGCTCATCTGTCCCACCAATGTACCTTCTTTCTCATCTGTCCCACCACTGTAACCCCCTGCTCATCTGCCCCATCACTGTACCCTCTGCTTTTCTGTCCACCGCTGAACCCCCTTCTCATCTCTCATACCTCCTGCACATCTGCCCCAACACTGTACCCCCCTGCTCATCTGCCCCATCAATGTACCCCCTTTTCTCATCTTCCCCACCACTGTACCTCCCTGCACATCTGTCTCACCTCTGTACCCCCCTGCTCTTCTGCCCCACCTCTGTTCCCTCTGCTCTCCTGCCCCACCGCTGTAACCCCCTGCTCATCTGTCTCACCAATACACCTCCTTTCACATCTGCCCCACTGCTCTACCCTCCTGCTTTTCTGTCCCACCACTGAACCCCCCTGCTCATCTGGGCCAACACTGAACCCCCCTGCTCCCCTGCTCATCTGGCCCAACACTGAACCCCCCTGCTCATCTGGCCCAACACTGAACCTCCTGCTCACCCAGGGGTGGATCTGGGGGGGGGATGGGGCAATTGCTCCCACCCCAAAAAAAATTATCACTAACTGACACTGACTGCATTCCCGACTCCCGAGTCTCTCTCTGTCTCACATCAGCCGATCAGCGACGTTGAGAGAGAAACTCTGAGTTATTGTAATAATTATGCCGCACTGGACCAGGAGGAGGTGGGTGGAGCTGCGCCACTGGCTTGGCCTCTGTGTTCCCTGCACTGGCTGCTAGCACCTGTGCCGCCTGGCGTCTAGCAACCAGTGAAGTCAGTGAGTCACGTCAGAGCCGCTGCTCATGAGGAGAGCGAAAGCCCCAGCATTCAGAGTGGAGTTTTACATCGGCAGACCGCTGTTCTATCTCTGTGGGGAGCGATCGCAGGTGGCCGGCGGACATTGCTTCTGCAAGACCCGCTGATTGGTTCCCCCTCTGGCCAATCAGCGTGCGTGCCTTCGCTGGCTATTGCATGAAATGGTGTACAGTTCTGTAAGCAACACCTTATTTTCTGGCAGTGCCCCTCATTAGACTAGACTCTGGATCCGCCCCTGTGCTCATCTGGCCCAACACTGAACCCCCCTGCTCATCTGGCCCAACACTGAACCCTCCTGCTCTTCTGTCCCACTGATGAACCCCCTTCTCATTTCTTCCACCACTGTACCTCCCTGCACATCTGCCCCACCACTGCACCCTCCTGCTCATCTGTCCCACCTCTGAACCCCTCCTGCTCATTTTCCCTACCGCTGTACCCTCGTGCTCATCTGCTCCACCGCTGTACCCTCTTCTCATCTATGATATGTGTGATATGCAGAGTGGTGAAAGGAAGCAGAGATGAGGCACATCTACCTGTTCTGGCACACTCATCCTGCTGATCCACCTCTCTCATCCAGCCCACGTGCTTGTATGTGATGTATGTGATGTCACATACAAGCATCTGGAATGGATGCGCAATGATGAGCTCAGGTCAGGGGCATTTTCTGAAAGCAGTGGGCCTGTGTGCAGGATCATAAGTTGGGCCCCCGCAGCTGAGAAAAAGTGCAGAGCTCTGCCCTACAGGAAAAGTTGGGTGTGATTTTCATTGTGCTGAATACTGGCTCTGGCTTAACCACTTAAGGGCCGAGCCTCTTTCTGAGATTTGGTGTTTACAAGTTAAAAACAGTTTTTTTTGCTAGAAAATTACTTAGAACCCCCAAACATTATATATATTTTTTTCTAACACCCTAGAGAATAAAATGGCGGTCGTTGCAATACTTTATGTCACACCATTTGCGCAGCGGCCTTACAAGTGCACTTTTTTAGGAAAAAATAGACTTTTTTGAGAAAAAAAAAATAAGACAACAGTAAAGTTAGCCCAATTTTCTTTTATATTGTGAAAGATAATGTTACGCCGAGTAAATTGATACCCAACATGTCATGCTTCAAAATTGTGCCCGCTCGTGGAATGGTGACCAACTTTTACCCTTAAAAATCTCCATAAGCGATGTTTAAAAAATTCTACAGTTTGCATGTTTTGAGTTACAGAGGAGGTCTGGGGCTAGAATTATTTCTCTCGTTCTAACAATTGTGGTGATACCTCCCATGTGTGGTTTGAACACTGTTTTCATATGCGGGTGCTACTCTTGTATGCGTTCACTTCTGCATGCGAGCTCGTGGGACAGGGCGCGTTTAAAAATTTTTTTTCTTATTTATTTACCTTTTATTTTTTATTTTTAAACTGTTCTTTAAAAAAAAAAAAAGTGTCATTTTTATTCCTATTACAAGGAATGTAAAAATCCCTTGTAATAGAAGACAGGACCTCTTGAATATGAGATCTGGGATCAAAAAGACTTCAGATCTCATATTTATACTAAAATGCAATAAAAAATAAATAAAAAAATTAAATGTCATTTAAAAAATAAAATAAAAAAAGTCTCTTTAAGAGCTATGGGCGGAAGTTACGTTTTTCTGCAATGGTATGGAGATGGGTGGTGGCCATCTTCCCCTCACTCATTTCCATACGACCCACGGAAGAGGACCCGATCACCTCAGTTGCTACCGATGGCTCTGGTAAGCGGCGGAGGGCACTGGAGTGCTGCGGGAGGGGGGGGGGGGGGGCTGCTGATAAAAGTGATCTTGTGGTGAATCTGCCACAGGGACCACATTTATCTAAAAGCTGACCGCCCGCTGAAGAAGAGGATACCAGGGTTATGGTAGCTAGCTGCTGCCATAACAACGAAATCCCTCTTCAAAGTGCCAATGTATAACGACGGCGGGCAGTCCGGAAGTGGATAAAGGGACACAGAGTGCCGGGGTTCAGTAGTAAGAGATGCAAAGGTTCAGGAATAACTTCAACAAAGTTCCCAGAAGCTCAACATTAATTCCACAAACTGTCACCTGATTGTGGTTTTCTCCTTTCTTTCTGAGATTGGTAGTGGCAACCGAGCGTGTCATCTTCCTCTAGATGGTGAGCAGGGCTATCAGGACTGTGATTGGCTTTAGCAAGGGCCAATGACAGTCCTGCTCTTTCTGGAAACAGGGACTGCCCCCCCACCCTAGCAGGACTGCACCCAATCTCTCCCCCATCACAAAAGATGACGATCGCAGCTACAGCAAAGTTAGAGAACCAAAGTTTCCCATCTTTTACAATGTGTGGGGGCACAGCGCCTTCTCCTCAGCGCCTCCTCCTCAGGTTCGGCGTGGATGAATTGAAATGCATTAGTGTCTCACTGACTCTTCCCTGCGCTGCTCTGCTGATGGGAAGGGAGTCGAGTGCCGGCAGAAGAGGCTTGGTGTCCGCTTGCGGCAGCAGTGCCGGGGGTTGCCTACCCCTGATTTAAACTCTATATAAACATTTGAAACTGGCAGAGAAAGAAACAGAAAATCTGTCCATTTATTTTTCAACTTACAGTCAATTATTTACCTATCAATTTACAATATAATATACTGTATAAGGTTTCCTAAAACGCAATATCCTGGAAAGCCACTAGATGTCCCCATCTTACAATACTTGATGAAGAATGCACCAAACATAAACACATGGCTCCATACTGTATACTGTTTGGTATATTCATTCTACTCTTTGTATAGAATAAATGTACAGTATGTTTGATGTTTTATTCAATAATATGGAGTCTGATAAATCCTAATGTTGTATTGTTATTCTTCAACTTATCTTTAAAATCTGGAATTTAAAACTTTTTACTTTTTAAAATAACATATATTTTCTTTTACAGCTGTAAAAAAGTAAACAACATGTCATGAAATGCACTTTATTCTTTTTCTTAAAAAATTACTGATTTTAAAAGATTGAGTATGATATATACAAGAAAATGCCTTGGTGGTATCATTAATATCATCAATCATGTAGTTGATAAACCTGTACATATATATTTTAGTACTAAACTTTCTCTTTCATGTTCTGAGAGTATTTTTCAATTAAAGTGGTCCTAAAGGCAATACATTTTTTTACCCCAAAGGAGAAGTATGGGCTTCAAGGAAAAAAAAACCATTAAATGCACCTAGGGGGTGTTGCATCTGTCCCCCACTGGCTCTGCACAGAGAATTGAGTGAGAATTGAGTGACCAAAGACCGTGATCGCTCAGTTCTCCCTCTCTGCACTGGCAGAGAGACGGAACTGTCAGTTTCTGGCTCTGTCCCTCTAGGAGCGCTGGGCTGTGGAGGGGCTGGCTGAAGCTCTCAGCAGATCTCTGAGAGGCTGATCCAGCTGTCAGTCCAGGCTTCAAAAATATCCTTAGCTACACTTCCCCTTTGATTCTTTCCCCGTTTTAAGGTAAAACATTATTTCGTAAGTGTATTGCCCCCACACCTGCCTTTATATATACTTGAGTCCTATATTGATTAAGTGCTGTGCCTGTCTGCAGCCGTGCTGCTTTCTCTCCATCTTCACACAGGCACAAGAACAGCAGCAGCAGCCATTGGTTCCTATTGCGGTCAATCAATCAAATTGTATGAGGAGGGAGCAGAGGGCAGGTCTGAGATACACTGTGTGTGTCTATAGACACACACAGCCTGGCCCGGGAGCGAGCACACAGGTGTGCCCTCATAGGAAATTGGTTTTCTATGGTGACGCACAAAGAAGAGGTGAAGCCGAGAGTGCTGGTGGATGACCCCAGAAGAGGAGGATTGGGAATGCTCTGTACCATTGCACAGAGCAGGTAAGTATGACATATTTGTTTGCCTTTACAATCACTTTAACTAATTTAATCTTTAATCAGTTCTGTATATTTAAACATATCTACCTATCAAACACTGTAAAATAATTCCATGCTAGAAGGTGCACAGTGTAAGTATTTTTGTAATACCGTTACATTCTCAACATTTCCTGTGTTTACAATGAGTGGCCTAATAATGGAAATCACATGACTAGTGACTATCAGCCAGACAGCTAATTCATGAGCAAATCTGATGTTAAAGCGGACCTTCAGTCATTTTTTCAACTTTCCATCTATTAAATATCCTTGTTGTTTTAACTTTGGATAGTAAAACATTTTTTTCTGCCAGTAAATATCTTATACAGCCCACTTCCTGTTTCTTGTCTGGTCATTAGCCTAGGCTTATGACATCATGCAAAGCTCTCTTCCTATCTCACTCTTGTGAGAGTTTGCCAGGAAGGGAAGGGGGATGAGTCATAAGAGGGCCAATGAGAGCTGCAGAGCTGGTGCTGTGCTTCTGTGTGTCTGTGTAAATCCAAAGCTGCCCACAGTTAAAATGGATGCAGCCAGACTCAGTGAAGGGAGATTTCTGCAGCATATTTGGCAAGTACAGCATCACAGTATATATAAATAATATGCAAAGTGGTTGGAGGGAAGCTTCAGAATGGCAAAGATGTTTTTATTACAAATTATGTGAGCAGACTGCAGTTCCTCTTTAACCTAAGCTAAAGATCTTACAAAACTGATTACGAAACATCGCACTGTTTACTTTTTTTGTAACTTTATTGAAATGTCACAAACTGAAATTTCATTCATCTTTATGCACCACAAAGTGTTGTGCTGTGCTGCATAAAATGTGCATGATGAATTTTTTTTTTCAGGCATAACACCACAGCACAGTGATTTGAACTGAACACAAAGGACATGTGACAAAATACCCCTGGCCCCAAGTACACGCATATACATACATAAACCATGTGCTGGGTGTGACTATGTACAAAAATGATGATTGCTCTACATACTGTATGTTACATATCAGAGTGGGAACAATAATGCTATGGACAACATTCACAGTTAAAGGGGTTGTAAAGGCAAAAGATTTTTTATCTTAATACATTCTATGCATTAAGATAAAACAACCTTCTGTGTGTAGCAGCCCCCCTCAACCCCCTAATTACTTACCTGAGCCCCCTTTTTCTCCAGCAATGTCCACGTGTGTTTAAGCCGTCTGGGACACTCCTCCTGATTGGATAAGACGCAGCAGCGGTGCCATTGGCTCCCACGGCTGTCAATCAGCCAATCAGGGGAGGGAGGGGGCAGGGTCTGGTTGGACTCTGTGTCTGAATGGATACACGGAGCTCTGACTCGGCTCGGGTGCCCCCATAGGAAGCTTCTGGCTGAGGGGGCACTCGATAGGAGGGAGGGGCCAGGAGCAGAAAAGAGGGACCCGAGAAGAGGAGGATCTGGGCTGCTCTGTGCAAAACCACTGCACAGAGGAGGTAAGTATAACATGCTTGTTATTTAAAAAGAAAAACAAGACTTTACAATCACTTTAACTATAAACTGATGACCTGTAAAGGCTTTTAAATATTCACCTACCCTGGACAGTTTTGGGTACCAAAAGGAATGCACAATTTTAAAGTTTGACATGTTTTGTGTCTATTTACTCCATGAAACCTCATCTTTTACATTTAACCAAAAAGTTTGGTAATATATTCTGTTTATCTGCCCTAAAGTTACCTTTTGTCTATTTTTTTCTTGAAAATGTGCATTTGGTTAACAACTGTTCCAATCTCGTGTGTTATAAAATTTTGTAGCTACCTTCATTTTATTCTCCAGGGTCCCTGCTCTCAGAAAATATATAATATTTAGGGGTTTTAGGCCTAATCTGTGCATTTTAACGTGTTTAAAAAGATGCAAAAATGACTCAGGCAGCGATGGGGTTAAAGCTCTTTTATTGCTATGTTAAGGAAATATACAGTTTATAAATATGTACTAGCCCGATGTCCATAATCTGGGCGCAAGCGCCCTCTGTTGGCAAATCTACAAACCTTTATATCTAAAAATAAAATAATATGGAAGAGCCAGCATGCAGAAAAAAATAAGATACATAAAAGCATCATTATGGGCGGGGCTTTTTTTCTCAGAAAATAGGTGCAGGAACTGAACCACAACCCCCCAAAACTGCCCCCCCCCCCCCCCAGGGGTGCGCTACGTGCAGAGTTCCGGGGTGCGCTTGGTACATAGAACAGAGTCTAGGGATGCACTACATGCAGAGTTCGGGGGTTGTGCTGCATAGAGAGAGCAGAGTTTAGGGTGCGCTACACACAGCCTTCTTCCACAGCTACTTACCTCTGCATCTCCCATCCACATTTTACTTTCACCGGTCTTTCTATAATGACCTCTGCATGTGACTCTCCCTCCACTTCACCCATCCCCTCCCCTTAAAAGCTCCACCATCTTCCACATATCTTACTTTTGTTGCTGTATTAAGCTGGCTCTAGTACCTTCCACATATCTTACTTTTGTTGCTGTATTAAGCTGGCTCTAGTACCTCCCCACACAATGTAGGTGACTCCTCCTCTCTCACTTGCAGGTAAATCATCTAGTGAGGGTGTCGGCATCCACAGTGGACCCCGGGCACCCTGCATGTTCCTTGTTCCCATCCTGCTCTCAGTGGGAGCTGCTCAGGAGATCAGATCTGTGGGAGCCATTGGGAGACTTCTGTGTTTACAAGGGATAGTGGTGAGCAGAGAGCAGAAGGCCTGAACCAGAGGTGGTGGAACTGAGTTCCACCAAGTTCCAGCTGAAAAAAAACCCTGATTATGGGAAACACTGGTGTAATAACTAAAAATACATTTCCCTTTCCTTTTAATGATGATTTTTTAATCATGGTTATCACAGGACTGGCAGCCATGTAATTGGTTTCAAGCACATTAACCACAAGCTTAGGCTACCAGCAGCTTCTGTTCCCAAAGCTCAGAGCCTGCATGGGAGCATGCTGCTGAAAAGTATGGCCACCCAGTGCAGGAAGCTTCCAAGTTGTAGGTCAATTTAGAGAACTTTAGATAAGAACAGGTTTATATTACCCTTTAGGCCTCATGCCCACAGACGTTTTTCACAGCTTAACCACTTCAATACCGGGCACTTATACACCTTCCTGCCCAGACCAATTTTCAGCTTTCAGCGCTGTCGCACTTTGAATGACAATTGCGCGGTCATGCTACACTGTGCCCAAACTACATTTTTATCATTTTCTTCCCACAAATAGAGCTTTCTTTTGGTGGAATTTGATCACCTCTGGGATTTTCATTTCTGCTAAACAAATAAAAAAGAGACTGAAAATTTGGAAAATAAGTTTTCTCCTTCACTGATGGGCACTGATGGGGCTGCACTGACAGGCACTGATACGGCGGCACTGATGGGCACAGATGAGGTGGCACTGATGAGGTGGCACTGATGGGCACTGATGATGGGCACTAATATGCAGCACTGATGGGGCACTGATATGCAGCACTGATGGGCATTGATAGACGGCACAGATGGGCACTGATAGGCGGCACAGATGGGCACTGATAGGCGGCACGGATGGGCACTACTAGGCAGCACAGATGGGCACTGATAGGTGGCATGGGTGGGCACTGATAGGTGGCACTGTACACTAATAAATGGTACTGATGGATGCCAATCAGTGCCAGACAATAATGCCTGCCAATCAGTGATGCCCATTGTGGGCACTGATTGGTATCCATTGTGGACACCGATTGGCATCCATTGTGGGCACTGATTGGCATCTCTGGTGGTCTAGGGTGGCATCTCTGGTGGTGACTAGTGGTGGCATCCTTGGTGGTCCTAGTGGCGTCCCTGGTGGTCCAGTGTGGGAATCCTAGGGGGGGGCTGCGCTGATAATCAATCAGCACAGACCCCCCCCCCTGTCAGAGGACCAGCCGATCGGCTCTCCTCTACTCGCGTCTGACAGACGCGAGTGAGGAAAAGCCGATCACGGGCTCTTCCTGTTTACACTGTGATTGGACATGGCTGATCTGTCAGAGACTCTTTACCTAGATCGGTGTTGCGGTTGTCAGACTGACACCCCGTAACAACGATCGCAGCGATGCATGCCCCCTGGGGCGCGCAGCGGCTTGATATCCTGCTGGACGTCATATGACGTCTGGTCAGGATATTGAAACCACTTTTCCGCCGTCATTTTGCTATATGGCGGGCGGCAAGTGGTTAAAAATGCCTCTCCATGTTAGACTATGACCTCATGCCCACCAAGGTGTTTAGGAGCTGTAAGTGGCATAGGCATTTTTAAGCTCCAAAAAAAAAAACCCAGGACCAGCACGTTCTGAGGCTCCAGCGCTAGAGCTGAAAAACGCCAGACACCGGTAAAAGGTGTTAAACGAGATTTAACGCAGCATTAAGCCTCGTCCGGCGTTTCTGTCTCTATTCAAAATGAATGGTTCCCTATGGGAGCCCATTGATTTGAATAGAAGTCGCACCAGAAGTCGGATCAAGATGATCCGACTTGTGGTGCAACTTGTATGCTGAGAATCTTGAAGGGGAACCCTGCCAAAATTTTGCGTGAGGTTCCCCCCCCCAAGATCCATACCAGACCTTTATCTGAGTACGCAGCCCGGAAGGTCAGGAAAGGGGGGGGACAAGCGAGCGCCCCCCCCCCCCGGACCATACCAGGCCACATGCCCTCAACTCGCCCCCCACCCCAAAGCACCTTGTCCCCATGTTGATGAGGACAAGGGCCTCTTCTTGACAACCCTTGCCCGGTGGTTGTCGGGGTCTGCTTATCGGAATCTGGAAGCCCCCTTTCACAAGGGGGCCCCCAGATCCCGGCCCCCCACCCTAGGTGAATGAGTATGGGGTACATGATGCCCCTACCCATTCACTGAAAAAAAAAATATCAAAAATAAACACACCACACAGGTTTTTAAAGTATTTTATTAAGGCAGCTCTGGCTCTTCTCCCTCTTCTGGCGACGTCTTCTCCTTCTGCTGATCCTTCTCCCCTCTCCAGTTCTTCTCTCTGCGCTGTCCTCTCCCTCCGCTATCTTCTTGCTCTTTTACTGGGTCTTCTCCCTCTGTTCTTCTTCCGATGTTGACTTTGGCTGAGATTTTTCCACCTGGCTGCTTTGATTTTCAGATCAAAGTTTGTCACGCCAGGGGGTGCCAACAGGGCCACCCATCACTCAAAGTTCGGGTGATTCATGTCAGCCAACATTCATGTATGGCTAGCTTAAAGGCATTTCATTTGCTTCCATAGACTTCAATGGGCCAGAAAAACACAAGTAAAGGCATAAAATATTGGACATGCCTGATTTTAGGATGTGAATGGCTTTATTGAAAAAAATGTATTTTCATGACACTTTTTTTTTCCCCCAGCTGCAAAGCACACATAAAAACTCACAGGTGTGAACCAGGCCTAAGGCTCCATTCACAACTCCGCATTCTGTGAACGCGCAAAACATGCACTGGCCGGAGTCAGGTGATGTCACTTCTGGTCTGGAATCGAAACCAAAAGTTGGTGAGAAACGAAACTGTATACATTACTGCAGAGGAGAATTCACACAGTAACGCAGAGCTGCAGTAAGGGGGAGGTGTGGTGAGCAATTCAGCACATTACACGACTCCCCTCTTTTTTTTTTGTACAAACTTTGTTTGAAGTGTACAAAACTTACACTCATTCAAGGCAATGTAGAGCAGCACCATGCGCTGCCGTACATTGCAATGTGATTTGGCTTGGTTCGCTGTAATAAAATGCAGCATGTCTGCATTTTATCGCAGCCATATGCTGCGTTGCAGTGTGAATGAGACACATAGGAAACAATTATTTCCTGTTTGTCCCTACAATGATAGATGTTTTATAATGCAGTTAAACATCCGTCACCGCACATAGTGTGAATTAGCCCTTACATACTATTTATAGTTTATGTGAGTGTCATTTTATCAAATAAAAAGGTAAAAAATTAAAAATGTATTGCACTGTTGGCGATATTTCCTTTATTTTGAGCGTTGCTCCCAGCCGCTGTGATTTGAGCTCAATCCATATCCATACGTTCCCAATACGTTTCCTTTTATGCATATAAAGCTTGGTGTATTGTGACAAAATTAAAGCTATTGCCTATTGTACCAAACAAAACTCCTGGTCAATTTTCACAGTGAGTAAAACTTAAAAAAAAATGTACTTTTTTGGCAACATCGCTACTAACTAATGCGGTTTTCAGCGATAACCTGTTTATGTATACAGTATATTCATATTGCATATATATATATCTCCTAATGCAGAATACAGTATATATCCTCAAAAATGTATTATGACGAGGATCTTCTTGAAAGCAAAAGGCAAATCTAAGATGTGTGACAAAAGGCAGCATATTTTTTATAAACTGTAAATGCTACCTTGTGTGTGAAGCCTGCTGTTTGCATGCCCCGAAGGTATGGAGTCTGTATTGTGGGTTTTTTTCTCGTCTTTCGACAAAGAAGATAAATATATCTGTGTTAAACTAAAAGACATATGATTAACCATAACTACAGCTGACTTTCATTTGATAAAGGTGTAAGGCGAATGTGTGAATTTATAAAAATAGCTCTAGCCTTGTTATTAGAAGAGCATTAAGTAAGGCAATATAAAAATATCAAAAATGAATTGTGGTGCTGTTATTTTAAAGCTGAGCTCCAGTTTTATCTTCAGTCTTGCACAGTTGTGCAGGCTCCTATCCTGTTCTGGATTTGCTTACTCTGATTTACCTGCATGCTGTGAGCTTTTTACAGTGTGCATTCAAATTTGCAAGTCAGATAGAACCCTCCCCATTTCCCGGTTGGTGGATGTCCATCATCATTTAGCCCAATCTTTTTAAACCAAGGTTCCGTGAAACCCTAGAGTTCCTACAGAGCTTGCTACGGGTTCCTTGTGCAATGAGCAAATTCTGCCTCTCAGATGAGTAACTGCTGACAATGACAGCTATAGGTAAGAGGGGATTCATCCCCCTGACCAATGACCGTGAGTGTAGGGAACATACCTCCTGTATATAAATAAGACAATCCAATATCGCATACAAGCAGCCATTATATTTAAAAAAAATATAGTATGCAAACAAACATGTCAAAGTAACGATCCATAAGCCACACATCATGAAGCAGACCCATGTGCATGAAGTGAGATGAATTGCAGCCTCAGGCCAAACTCCAGCCAGGCCAAACCCCCAACGTGTTTCGCTCTGCCCCTTGGAGCTTAATCATGGGGATGGGAGTTCTGAGCATAAGGAGGTGTTTAAAATGCCATCATTGGCTGTCATGTGATAGAAATGGATGACACAGGTGCTCAAGCAAGAAATCAAGTGGATGAAAACAGACACAGACATTAAAGCTGGACACAAACATCTCCCAGGGAATCAATGCTTCCTACAATAGATCTACCTATGGGTGGAACATCTGTTTTATGTGTCTTGGGAAGATGATGGAAAATGGGTGCCACTGGATGGGGTGGCACCAGCTTCTTGGCCTCCAAGTCTGTGAAGATCCCTATAGATACAGCGTCACTGATAATGAAATGAAGTTGTAATACTGTGGCAGGGTGCTATGCACAGCACCCTGCTGGCCCATCATCAGCATAGAAGAGAGAAACATAGAGTCCTAGTAATGAATTTACTGGGTCTAATAATCAAAATGGAAAGATTTTGATTGATAATGTCACTAGCCTTTTGGCAAAGATCAGAAGTAGTATCTGTTCCTATTAGTTGTCAGGAGGAACAAAGCTGGTGCCTTTGAATGTGGGGGCGATAGTTAGTATTTTCCTGATGTAATAAGATGGTAAAATTAGGAGGGACCCTTTTCCTCACGGGTTGAATCTGGCCTGGTTTACCAGGCTTGTTCCCAGTTTATGGCAGGGCTCTTAAAAACACTTTGGGGCATTGGTGGTTTTACCTGCACTAGGTCACGTCACCTTATGCTTTTTTTGCACTATGCCTCTGGACAGGCCTTTTGGCTAGTCAGGGACATTTTTTATAGCAGCCGAAAGGTCCGCTGTGGGGAAAAAACAGGGAGGGGGAGTGGGAGGCGCCGACCTGAGTGTAGTATTAAAATGATAACTTTAATAGGATAAAAGGTCTGCTGTATATTGCACATGGTACTTTTTTCTTTTGAGTGTGTCACATATTTGTTCAGAAGCATTTACATGGCATGTGTGTCTCTTTTGTGTTTTCTGCCTAGAGGCAGAGGGCACAGGTCATCGGGGGGCCTGCCCTGATGTCAGGTCTTTTGCCTCTCCCCATCCGGCGGAGGTCTGTCTTCAGGAAAGCCCCTCACTAAGTACTAAGTGGAATGGCTTTGGTTGGTTTCTAAGAAGTGGGGTCCACTTGCATAGTTGCCATAGTTGCTTTTTTGGATGTAGGCAGAGTTTGTAGGTGTGGCATAGGGAAAACTAAAACTGCGCTGCAGCGAAAAATGGGCGTGGTTTACGTGACGTAGTGGGTGTGGCCTAAATGGGCACAGCTCAAAGGGGGTGTGGTTAGATGTCTGAGATGAATGAGAGATGGAGAGGGAAAGGGGGGGGAGAGGGATGGAGGGACAGCAGCCCCAGATCCTACACAACAATAGAAATATGTGTATTCTAGAAAGTTTAATAATCAGCAGATAAAGATACTCCAAGCACCTGGTGTTAGCACTTCAATCATCCCGGCACCATGGTTTTTATGGTGTCAGGATGATTGAAGGATGATTGAAGTGCATTATTTCCATTATTACATTGTAATATAGAATGAAATCATTCAACTCACCATAATGCCGAATCAGTGGGATCCCTGAGCGCGTCACCTGCCACGTTGCCTGCCACCAGCAGAGTCCATCCTTGCATCAGGTGCCCCCAGCAGAGTCCGTCCTTGCATCAGGTTTCCCCAGCAGAGTCCGTCCTTGCATCAGGTGCCCCCAGCAGAATCCGTCCTTGCATCAGGTGCCCCCAGCAGAGTCCGTCCTTGCATCAGGTGCCCCAGCAGAGTCCATCTTTGCATCAGGTGCCCCCAGCAGAATCCGTCCTTGCATCAGGTGCCCCCAGCATAGTCCGTCCTTGTATCAGGTGCCCCCAGCAGAGTCCGTCTATGCATCAGGTGGCCCCAGCAGAGTCCGTCTTTGCATCAGGTGCCCCCAGCAGAGTCCGTCTTTGCATCAGGTGCCCCAGCAGAGTCCCTCCTTGCATCAGGTGCCCCCAGCAGGGTCCCTCCTTGCATCAGGTGCCCCCAAAGAGTCCCTCCTTACATCAGTTGCACCCAGCAGAGTCAGTCCTTACACCAGTACTCCCAGCCTCAGTCCTTACATCAGTGTCCCAGGCAGAGCCATAGTTACCCCCCTGTACATAGTTACCCCCTCCCCCTGTACATAATTACCCCTCTCCCCCTAGTTACCCCCTGTACATAGTTACCCCCCTGTGCATAGTTACCCCCCTGTACATAGTAACCACACCGTGCATTGTTACCCCCCCGTACATAGTACCCCCCTGTGCATAGTGCATAGTTTCCCCCCTGTGCATAGTTTCCCCCTGTACATAGTAACCCCCCTTGTACATAGTCACCCACCCTGTACATAGTTACCCCCCTGTACATAGTAACACCCCTGTATATAGTTAACCCCCCCTCCTGTACATAGTTAACCCCCCTCCTGTACATAGTTAACCCCCCTGTACATAGTTACTACCCTCCCCCCTGTACATTACAGTTACATCTCTGCCTGGGCTTTACACCGAGAGGGACAAGAGAGAGCAGAGAGCCGGCGCCGCGTGTTCAGTGGAGAGGGGAGGGGCCGATCCGTGCAGCTAACCCCGGCTTCAATATTGTGAAGAGAGAAGCCAATTCATTGGCTTCACGGATCGAGCCCCCTCCCCTCTCCACTGAACACAAGGAGAATGATCTAGCAGCGGCGCCGGGAGCCGTTTTGTTGGAGCCAGCTGCTGCAAAAGCAATTATACCCAATTTCCCTGGACAAAAAAGGCAAAATCCCGAATCGGGACGGCCTCTGATTGGGACGAGGGTCCCAAAATCGGGATTGTCCCGGGAAAATCGGGACTGTTGGCAACTATGCACTTGGCTTTGGCCTAGGTAGACTATGGTGTACCTTGCCAGAAGTGTGGGGAAAATCTGTTACAGGGACAATGGGAGCATTAAAAATCTTTGTTTGTGGTAGGGGAAGGTAAGTGCCTCATCCAGAAGTGGCAGAATTTTGAATTAGATTTCTGGATAAACCTTCTGCACATTGCTATTCACCCTTTCTAGCAAACTTTGCAATGAAAAACAAGGATTTTTAGTTCTCACAAATTGCAATACATGTTTAAGCTAACCAACTGCTTCAAGTAATCCCTCTATGGCCAGTCCTACTCTGCTCTGCAAATGCAAACACTACTGTGGACACAATGCCAACATAGGGCAAACAGACACAAAATGTGGGAGAGCTACAAGGTTCAGGTCTGGTAACTGACTTGCATTGCAACAGAAATAAGATATGCCTGTGCTTAAATCCCAATAGCTTGTACATGTACTGTATATAATTTATAAGGTGCTAAAGGGGTGTGAGTGACCACATGTTAATACAAGAAATGGTTTTTCAATGGGGATGCAGCACCGATCACTGGACTGAAGTGATTCTGGCAATGTATGGTACCAGAGGGTGTATGCAATGTAGTAGGACATTGTTTCGTTTTTGATTTGCTGATGACAAGTTTGCTTTGAGCATACTGTAGCTACTAAGCTACATTTATTAAATTGGCAACAAGTCTAATAACAAAACAGTTAAAAGAAGGGAAATTTTGGGACTTTAAATGAAGCAGTGACCTAGTAAAGTCAAATGCCTCCATCCCTGTCTATAAGAAGAAAGAAGAGGGGGTGGGATTTTAAATGAAGCATGCAGTTGCATATAAGGCTTAATGTACATGGAACATTTTTACAAGCTCTCCTGAACAATTTAACTTGACAGATAGTAACTTACGTTTAAAACGTCAGTTTAGCCACATTTAGCCGCGTTTGCGTTTAGAAGCATTTGAAAAAAAAATTTTTTTTTTTCAAAATAGCCAAAAATTAAAAACGCCTGTAAATGAAACGCGGCTAAATGCGAGTTACTGCATTTAGCCACGTTTAGAAGCGTTTGGTGCTTGAAATGCCTCTAAACTCAGCATCTGAACTCATTTTTTTGCTTTCCAAAAAAGGCCTCTAAACTCAACTGCCTAAAAACGACATTAAACGAACCTGTGTACATGTACACATAAGATAACATTGGATGAGTTCAGGCGCAGCTGAAAAAAGCAGTCAACTGCCTCTGAAAGGCCGTTTACCAGCAGCAGTGTACATGATGCCTAAAGGTCAAAATTGAATGTATATTTATGTATGTCAAAGTAAAAATAGTAATACATAATAAAAAAAATTGAAGAGAGCACACCACTCCCTCATAAGGTGGTGGGATTTCTAAGGATGTGTTTAAAACTGTCACTGGAAGTATTTATAAAATTATTAAATTTATTACAAAGGTTAACAAGTTTTTTCTATATTCACTAGGGATGTGGATGTGTTGGACTGTCTCTAGAAACTGTCAAACATATTGTATATAGTAATACATAGTAATAATAACATTGATAATAATAATAATAGTAATACATATCCCAATACAATTCATCTATATACATACATATAAAACATGATAATGCATGACAGTTGAAAGGAGTTGTGGATATGCAACCTATTGAACTCCCTATTTCGTATCAGAAATTAGTAAATATAAATAGCAAATTCATGTAGGATCCTAAAACCATATGGTTCATGTAATGAGAGATTGAATAACAGTATCTCACAAAACTGAGTACACCCCTCACATTTTTGTAAATATTTTATTTTACCTTTTCATGTGACAACACTGAAGAAATGACACTTTGCTACAATGTAAAGTAGTGAGTGTGCAGCTTGTATAACAGTGTAAATGTGCTGTCCCCTCAAAATAACTCAACACACAGCCATTAATGTCTAAACCACTGGCAACAAAAGTGAGTACACCCCTAAGTGAAAATGTCCAAATTGGGCCCAATTAGCTATTTTCCCTCCCCAGTGTCATGTGACTCGTTAGTGTTACAAGATCTCAGGTGGTCTCATACTCTCTCATACTGGTCACTGGAAGTTCAACATGGCACCTCATGGCAAATAACTCTCTGAGGATCTGAAAAAAAGAATTGTTGCTCTACATAAAGATGGCCTAGACTATAAGAAGATTGCCAAGACCCTGAAACTGAGCTGCGGCACCGTGGCCAAGACCATACAGCAGTTTAACATGATAGGTTCCACTCAGAACAGGCCTCGCCATGGTCGATCAGAAGTTGAGTGCATATGCTCAGCGTCATATCCAGAGGTTGTCTTAGGGAAATAGACGTATGAGTGCTGCCAGCATTGCTGCAGAGGTTGAAGGAGTGGGGGAGTCAGCCTGTCAGTGCTCAGACCATACGCCTCACGCTGCATCAAATTGGGCTACATGGCTGTCATCCCAGAAGGGAGCCTCTTCTAAAGACGATGCACAAGAAAGTCCGCAAGCAGTTTGCTGAAGACAAGCAGACTAAGGACATGGATTACTGGAACCATGTCCTGTGGTCTGATGAGACCAAGGTAAACTTATTTAGTTCAGATGGTGTCAAGCGTGTGTGGTGGCAGGTGAGGAATGCAAAGACAAGTGTGACTTGTCTACAGTAAAGCATGGTGGTAAGAGTGTCATAGTCTGAGGCTGCATAAGTGCTGCCAGCACCGGGGAGCTACAATTTATTGAGGGAACCATAAATGCCAACATGTACTGTGACATAATGAAGCAGAGCATGATCCCTTCCCTTCGAAGACTGGGCCGAAGGGCAGTTTTCCAACATGATAACGACCCCAAACACACCTCCAAGACGACCACTGTCTTGCTAAAGAAGCTGAGGGTAAAGGTGATGGACTGGCCAAACAGACATAAACCCTATTGAGCATCTGTTGGGCATCCTCAAACGGAAGGTGGAGGAGCGCAAGGTCTCTAACATCCACCAGCTCCATGATGTCATCATGGTGGAGTGGAAGAGGACTCCAGTGGCAACCTGGACAGCTCTGGTAAACTCCATGCCTAGGAGGGTAAAGGCAGTGTTGGAAAATAATGGTGGCCACACAAAATATTGACACTTTGGGCCCAATTTTGTCATTTTCACTTAGGGGTGTACTCACTTTTGTTGCTAGCAGTTTAGACATTAATGGCTGTGTGTTGAGTTATTTTGAGGGGACAGCAAATTTACACTGTTATACAAGCTGAACACTCACTACTTTACATTGTAGCAAAGTGTCATTTCTTCAGTGTTGTCAGATGAAAAGATATAATAAAATATTTACAAAAATGTGAGCCATATACTCACTTTTGTGAGATACTGTAAATGTGATAAATACATGATGGATTTAAACACGGCATTTGAAAAAGCTTGACGCGTTTCGTGGATTGATCCACTCTTCAGGAGCAGGCACGTGGTGTATATCTGTAATGAAATGTATGGATTTCTACATAATCTGACATTGTCAAAGAAAAAAGAAAAAGCAAAAAAGATGGGCTGGGGGAGCCCCCCTCGCTAGGTTACTTACAAAACAGCTGTGTGTTGAAGGTGTGGCACCGAGAACCGGAAACCCCCTGGGGGCATCATTTCCGGGAGCTGTGGCAGTGTGAACTGCATGCACAGCCCAACACAGGGTGAGATCCAAGGAGGACAGATATCCATGAAATAGCAATCCCCATGAGTGACCGTGAATATTGCCAAAACCGTCTAGAAAGGACTTCTATGAAAAGTATTAATATGTGTATTGGTCCATGATGTGCAATCTATCCTGTACTCTTAAATAGAGCAGGGTGAGTGCAAATATAAACATAGTGATATCAGTAAAGCTCAAACAGAAGCAAGTGGAGGATAAAAGTGGTAAAGTGAAAGATCCGGGACTATGCCATCAAGAGAAACAAATAAAACCAATTGCATTGAATGCCAGAAAAGGCTAGAGGTGAATTCCATGTGCCAAAGAGCTACCTGATGCTGAGACATTGACATACATAAATATACCATACATTTTGACCTTTATATGCAACTGCATGCTTCATTTAAAGTCCCACCCCCTCTTCTTTCTTCTAATAGCAAAACAGGCTGTCTATCAATTAACAAAGTCTATGTGTCCGTTTTCATGTGCCTCCCTTCTTCTGTTTACCATTGCCTTGCTGTGGACAGAATTGATAAATGTCCCCACTGTTCTTTCTGGCTAAATAAACAATGCAAAGAGGAGGTGGTAACCCATAGCAGAGATTTGTGGTATTTGGAGTCAAAGAAGGGACTTATCCTTGAAAAAGAACGGGGACTACGCTTTGGTAGGTTAAGGGTCTGTTGGAACTATTTAGAAAACAAGGGTGCATGGTGCCAGGTAGGGCTTCACAGTGCGATTCTCAGGAAGCTGACTTCCCCACCGGGAAGTCAGTGGGGAAAGGGGGGGGGGGGTGTAGGGTATTAAGGGACAAATTCTCTCTGCTTGTAAACATGAACAAAATGTGTTGTATGTACCCAAAATGTTGTCTTTATATATTGGATAAAATATTGCCTAACAATTGTTGGTGTGTGTATCACAGTAAATAGAGCATTAAACTCTCCTTATTTGACTGTTTTTATCTGTTTATGAGATACAAAGAAATACTTGATTTAAAAATGTCACATTAAACATTTACTGGTGTTTATGGCCAAACCACATGTCATAAGGGAATTGACTGACTGACAAGTGACATTTTGTACTTTAACCTGCCTCGAACTTCACACATTTTTCATCTTCCCATGAGCCTGCCAGATCTGAACTGTCAATTAATAGCTAATGTGAAAGCACTTGGAAGCCATGTAATGCTGTTATCCATGTAGAAATACTTCAAATGCAAGTCCACTCTCAAGGCTATCGCGTCTAGTAAAAGTCGCTTCCCTGGGGAAGACTGCAATTGACAAAAGCTCAAGGATTATACATTGAAAAGCTATCTTAATGATACAAAATGACACAGTCATTGACTTTTACCTAAATCTCTCTACAGACTGTATTATTTAGACATACGTTTAGTGTTCTCACATGACAGAAGATACGCTTTGACAATATCTGTTACAGGCAGTCATGGTTACCGTAGCCTTTCCTTTGTATGTGCTGCAATGGATGGCAGTAGAGATGTGTGCTGCATTGTATCTGATCCAGCATTATAATCATTTAACTTTTCTGAACAGGATAAGGATATTAAAAAGTGTGCCATGTTTTTTCCTGGTGAAATGATTTATGTTCATAAACAGACTATACAGTATAGGTAATGTATCTGTTCTGGAATCAGAGTTGAAAAATATGATCCAAATTGGGTGTAGTCTTCTTCTTTCAGGGTCTTCTACCTTTTAATGCAAATCGCCTTAGCTGTACGTCGCTCCTTTAAGACGCCACAGCAGGCGCGCGCCCGCGCCCGTTGCGTGTCCCCGGAGCTGATGTGCGTGCCCGGTGGGCGCAATGACAGCCGGGCACCCGCGATCGCTCGTGACAGATTGAGAACCGGGATCTGTGTGTGTAAAGGGGAGAAGAGACAGATTGCGTGTTCATACTAGAATGAAGTACGAACACCGATTGGTCTCCTCCCCTAGTCAGTCTCATCACCCTACAGTTAGAACACACTTAGGGAACACAGTTAACCCCTTGATCGCCCCCTAGTGTTAACCCCTTCCCTGTCAGTGACATTTATACAGTAATCAATGGCTATTTTTAGCTCTGATCACTGTATAAATGTCAATGGTCCCAAAATAGTGTCAAAAGTGTCTGATCTGTCCGCCGCAATGTCGCAGTCCTGATAAAAATTGCAGATCACCGCCATTACTAGTAAAAAAAAAAAATAATAAAAATAACATAAATCTATCCTCTATTTTCCTATTATCCCCTATAACTTTTGCGCAAACCAATCAATATATGCTTATTGTGATTTTTTTTTTACCAAGAATATGTAGAAGAATACATATTGGCCTAAACTGAGGAATTGGTTTTTTTTTTTTTTTTTTTTGGCTATTTATCATAGCAAAAAGAACAAAATATTGTTTTTTTTCAAAATTGCCACTCTTTTTTTGTTTATAGCGCAAAAAATAAAAAACGCAGAGGTGATCAGATACCACCAAAAGAAAGCTCTATTTGTGGGGAAAAAAAGGACATAAATTTTGTTTTGGTACAACGTCGAACGACTGCGCATGCGACGCAGTGCCGTATCGCAAAAAATGGCCTGGTCAGGAAGGGAGCAAATCCTTCCGGGGGTGAAGTGGTTAAATAACGATATGTGTCCCAGTGTCTGTGCTACATAAAAAAAAATGCAGATTTCTACCTTATATTAGAGCGTCTCCCAGCGCTCACGTGACTCCTTGCCTCTCTTCTCCCCTCCTCCCGACTGACGTCAGCGGGAGTTCTCGGCCCCTCCCACTGTAGCTGTCACCCTGACAGAGGAGAGTGGTGAAGAGTCACGTTAGCACCGGGAGACGCTCTAATATAAGGTGGAAATCTGCATTTTTTTATATAGCACAGACGCTGGGACACATATTGTTATTTAACAGAGGGGATGGCATGAATATACTATAGTGGCTCAACAATCACTTTAAGGCCCCGTTCACACCTGAGCGATTTTCTGCTGAAGCTTGTAGCTCTAAAACGCTCAACAAGCCAAATCCCATTAATTTCAATGGCCCCTGTTCACATATAAGTGTTCTGTCACCTGAAGCAAAACACCTGAAGCTCAAAAAAGTACATGAGCTTCTTTTTGGTAGAAGCTCATGTGTTTTTGGCCCCATAGACTTCAATAGAAACGCCTGACTTGAGCATTTTATGCTCAAATAGCAGCTCTCCACCCCTAATTTCCTTTCCCTCTCCTCCCCCTAGTGTTTTCTATTGGCTAAACAAAAACACCTGAAGCTGTAGAATGCTTGTAATACACTTATAAAATGCTTTAAACAAGCTTGTAAAAAGCTGCAAAAAAGCTTAAAGGGTTTGTTAACCCATCTATATAAAACTATGCCAGCCTCTCTATTAGAGGCTGGCATAGCACACTATGTACTTAGTTTTAAAAAACGAGTGTTGTAAATACCTAATTTGAGCTGTCTTCAGACCGGCAACATCACTCGCGGCCGCTTTACAGCTTTGATGGATTGCTTCTGTGGGAGGACCATGATCTCCCTCTGACGTCAGCCAGGAAGATCACGTGTCCACTTGCCTCCTCCGCAGAAACCGTGTATCGGAGCTGTAAAAGCGGCCGCGAGTCACGTGACCGACCTGAAGACAGCTCAAATTAGGTATTTAGAACATTTGTTTTTGAAAACTAATGACATAGTGTGCTATGCCAGCCTCTAACTATGGCAGTGAATTTTTTTTTATTTTGTTTTACAAGAATAGGGTCGGGGCCGTGCCGGAGACAGACACAGGAGAAGATGACAGGCAGGAAGGAGGGGGAGAGAGGAGAGCAGAGGGGACAGATACGTATGATGCAGGGAAGCAATCAGACCACAGTGATCAGGGCAAAGCAGCCCTGATTTTCGTGATCTGTTTAGAGAAAGGGCATACAGGAAGTGGCGAGTTCAGGGTTTTTTTTTTATAGTTTAGAGGGAGTAAGATTACATGGCACAAGCTCTGTGCTGTGTAATCTGTTTTAAGGGACCAGGATCTGCATTTTTTTTTCTTTTCGGGTTAACAAACACTTTAAGAAAAATGACAGTAAATCGATAAGCTCAGGTATGATTGGAGCCTTAAGCCCCATACACACGATAGGACTTTGTACAAACTTTCCCTTGGATTTTTGTACAAAGGGCGTTGCCCAAAAGTTTGTCTTGCATACAGACGACAGGACTTTTTCAGCCAACTTTCACCATATCACGTGGTTTTTCAGCTCTTTATCACCACCCTTTGGTCAACTTCTGTATTGTTGTCTGATATTGTGTCAATCTCGCCACTTATATGTGAAAAGGGGCCTTATATGTGAATGGGGCCTTAAATTGACTGTTGAGCCACTATAGTATATTCATGCCATCCCCTCTATTAAATAACAACATGTCTCCCAGCGCTCACGTGATTCCTCACTTCTCTCCTCTCTCAGGATGACAGCTGCAGTGGGAGGGGCCGAGAACTCCCGCTGACGTCAGTCGAGAGGAGGGGAGGAGAGAGGCAAGGAGTCACGTGAACGCATGGAGACGCTCTGATATAAGGTAGAAATCTGTATTTTTTTTTTATAGCACAGACACTGGGACACATATAATTATTTAACCACTTCAGCCCCAGAAGGATTTGCCTCTTCCTGACTAGGCCATTTTTGCGATACGGCACTGCGTCGCTTTAACTGACAATTGCGCAGTCATGTGACGTTGTACCCAAACAAAATTTATGTCCCTTTTTTTCCCCACAAATAGAGCTTTCTTTTGGTGATATTTGATCACCTCTGCGGTTTTTATCTTTTGCGTTATTAATAAAAATAGAGTGACAATTTTGAAAAAAACACAATATTTTGTACTCTTTGCTATAATAAATATCCCAAAAAACAAAAAAAAACAAAAAAAATGAATTTTTTTCCTCAGTTTAGGCCGATATGTATTCTTCTACATATTTTTGGTAAAAAAAATCGCAATAAGCGTGATTGGTTTGCGCAAAAGTTAAAGCGTATACAAAATAGGGGATAGATTTGTCATTTTTATTATTATATATATTTTTTTTACTAGTAATGCCGGCGATCTGCGATTTTTATCATGCTTTAACTACTTCCTTACCACCCGCCGCCGGTGGTGCGCACACGCTTCGATTGGCGAGCGATCGTTCCCCGCAGAGACAGAACGGGGATCTGTCTAAGTAAGCAAGGCAGATCTCCGTTCTGTCAGTAAGGAAAAAACAGGGAGAGGGAGGCGCCGACCTGAGTGTAGTATTAAAATGATGACTTTAATAGGATAAGATAAAAAACACTTACAAGATGATAGAAGATGCATGCTGATCAAAGTAAAGTGCAGTCCTGACATTCCACATGGCTCTGCGGGTCTCACCATTTTCTATCATCTTGTAAGTGTTTTTAATCTTATCCTATTAAAGTCATCATTTTAACACTACACTCAGGTCGGCGCCTCCCCCTCCCTGTTTTTTCCTTACATGTCTTGCAGAGTTCTGGACACAATCTGAAGGATGACTGTCTTCCTTTTTAACCCTTAATACCCATTTCTTTTCCAATCACCCAACCTATGAATACATCACCATCCAGCTATTTGGAGCACCAGATAACACTGACTATAAAGCTATCCGTTTTGTCAGGGATGACACTGAGATCTAGACATGTCCAGAATTAACCACTTCGCACCCGCGCTATAGCCAAAAGGCGGCTGCAGCGCGGACGTTAATTGCCGGGAGGCCGTCCCTGGACGTCCTCCTGTTTACTTCTGCGATGTGCGCTCCCGCAGGTGCGCATCGGAGAAGTTTTGTGCTGGCCATGTCCCTTGGACACAGCCAGTCACAGATCAGTGGGGACAGATGGCACTGACGTCACTTTTTTCATTTTTTTTTACTCACCGCTACAGCGGTGAGTAAAAATAAATGAAAAAAAGTGATGTCAATGCCATCTGTCCCCACTGCTATCTGTCCCCACTGCTATCTGTCCCCACTGTCATCTGTCCCCACTGCCATCTGTCCCCACTGCCATCTGTCCCCACTGTCATCTGTCCCCAGTGCCACGTATAAGTGCCATCAGTCATCAGTGCCACATATTAGTACCATCTGTCATCAGTGCCACCTGTCAGTGTCACGTGACATCTGTTATCAGTGTCACGTGTCATCAGTGCCACGTATCAGTGTCATGTATCAGTGCCATCTGTCATCAGTGTCACGTGTCATCAGTGCCACGTATTAGTGCCATCTGTCATCAGTGCCACGTATTAGTGCCATCTGTCATCAGTGCCATGTGTCATCAGTGCCACGTATTAGTGCCATCTGTCATCAGTGCCACGTGTCATCAGTGCCACGTATTAGTACCATCTGTCATTGCCACGTATTAGTGCCATCTGTCATCAGTGCCACGTATTAGTGCCATCTGTCATCAGTGCCACGTATTAATGCCATCTATCATCAGTGCCACATCAGTGTCATCAGTGCCACGTATCAGTGCCATCTGTCATCAGTGCCACGTCAGTGTCACGTGTCATTGTCCTGGTGCTCCAGGGCCTTCATAAATGTAATAGGTAGTCAACAACTTAGATGTATAATTTATGCTCCTTGAACACCTGGTGGTGTTCCCTGCATGTTGGGTCTCTCTATGTGGCCAGGCTGTTTAAAAATCCCACACATGTGGTATTGTAATACTCAGGAGGAGTAGCAGAATGTATTTTTGGGTGTTATTTGTGGTATATACATGCCACGTGAGAGAAATAACCTATTACAATGACAATTTTGTGGGGGAAAAAAAAATCTTCATTTTGAAAAGAATTGTGGGAAAAAAATGACAACATCAAAAAGCTCACCATGCATCTTACTAAATACCTTGGAATGTCTACTTTCAAAAAAGGGGTCATTTGGGGGGTATTTGTACTTTCCTGACTTGTTGGGGTCGCAAGAAATGAGATAGGCCATCAGTACATCAGGTGTGATCAATTTTTTATGATTTTCACCACAGCTTGTAGACTCTCTAACTTTCACAAAGACCAAATAATATCCAGTAATTTGGGTTATTTTTACCAAAGATATGTAGCAGTATAAATTGTGGCCAAAATTTATGAAGAAAAATTAATAATTTGCAAAATTTTATCACAGAAACTAAGATATAGTGCAATATAGCGCAAAAAATAAAAAACCCAGAGGGGATCAAATACCACCAAAAGAAAGCTCTATTTGTATGAAAAAAATGACAAAAAACTCATTTGGGTACAGTATTACATGACTGAGTAATTGTCATTCAAAGTGTGAGAGCACTGAAAGCTGAAAATTGGCATGGGCAGGAGGGGGGTTTAAGTGCCCAGTAGGCAAGTGGTTGAAGAATTTGTTTTTGTTTTGATGCGTTATTTTCATAAATTTGTTTCATTTGTTTAATTCGTTTTTGGAATTCGTTTCGTTTATTCGTTTTTGAATTGATTTAAATTTTTTTTAATTCGAATTCGGATTGATTTGAAAAATTTTCAAATCAATTTAAAATAATTTCAAACATTTTCAAATATGAATAGTTTTGGAATTAGAATAGTTTTCCAAATCTCAAAAAGAATAAAAAAGAATAGAAAATATAGGAATAGAATAGAAAAACATTGAAAAGAATATAACAGAAAATAAAAGGA